>NC_048581.1:48604889-49204889 GCF_013265735.2 Oncorhynchus mykiss
CAATCTTAAATTAATCATTATTTATTGACAGCAAGCTGGAGAGGTCACAGTCAAACTTAGATGCATATAGTACCGGTCTGAAGTAAGCTCCACCGGGGCAGTCCCGTTAGTTCTCCTATATACTGCTTATTCATTATTCATATTTAATTAATCATTAACATTTGGTTCATGCATGTGACCGACCAATACCTCACAAGGATTATTCTCTCCAAGCTGAGACCTTGAAACTGAGATATCCCTTTCGTTCTCAAAACAAGGTTCTGGGCATACTGCCAAATTGCAGATGCTGATAGTGAGGATTCCTCCCAGGCACATTTAATCAGTCACTTGCATGAACACAGAAATGTGTTATTAGAAAAGCACAAACATACAATTTTCGTCACAAATAAATAGGTGAAAGGTGTGTGAGTGAAAGGTAGCCCCCCGAATACAAACATTCACATTCATACCACACACCTGGTGAGAGTTGCCCTTCGCTGTTTCCTGTGCAGTAGTTGGGGTCACTTATTCCACCATTTGGACGTCAGTGACATCCTCCCCAGGTTGCATTTACCCCTCTCAGCACATCGGCACAGGACAGGATGAGGCCTCCCAAAACAACAGGAACATTAGTGGGTTGTGGCTGCTGTGACAGCGTGACACCGACAACCGCACAGTACTCGTTGGTGTGGCACCAGGGCCAAGGACATGATGCCACACACTGCTGCTGAACATACAGTACTGGTACTGCCTGGGCACAATCTTCAGCTGCCAACTGTGCCAGGGTCAAGAGAACACTCAGACGAAACCATCTTGTGTAAACACGTTAGCGATTCAAAGCCTTCAATAGTTCCATAATGTGAAATGCAAAACAATGTCTCTGAAGCCTGTCGGACAGATCTAATGCTTACCTCTGGAGTAAAATAAGGGTTCAGGTCAGAGCCATTAGTGATAGTGAAACAGATTCTATCTATGCAACCTAGACACAATATAGTGAATGACAGTGACAACTTTTCAAGTTGTGCATTCCAGACTGCATATGCTCCGATCAGTGGGAGAGAACCTGCAGCAGCAGCCTCTGTGGCATCTAGCTACTGCTCTGGAATTTAATGAAGTCAGTGTAATTACTGTGGTGTCATCTGCTAGCAATCAGACACCATTTACAACAGAGAATGGCATGCTATATGCAGCACATACACACACAGGTAGACCCCCTTACCTGGAATATCAAACACACTGACATCGTGGAAGGACCACTGGAGAAGGTATGTAGAATGTGTAAAAACACACCCTCACATTGATTGATGAACTCCAACCTCCCCTCCCATGCACCCTACCACTGTACCACCCTGGTTGTCAAACTAAGGTTAAAGGACTTGGTAAACATTGCAGGCGACCACCGACTGACTGATCTCCAAATCACCTTGCATCCTATTCAATATTATTTGTAGATCAGTCAGTCAGTCATCATTTATTGAAAATGCACCATGTCAGCTGCAATGTCAAACAAGCCCAATCACTTCCCTAACAGCGCATTTCATATTATGGCTTGACACTGCAGGAGTCATCTGTGCCCAGAACCCAAGCAGTCATGTCCAGAGCCTTCTGTTTACATAGAGACATACAGTATTAGAAGGCTCTGCTGATGTTCAGCTAGATTTGACCACTATCAATACCTCTTCCATTGAGCTGAGTTAACTGAGGATACAAGTAGCAATTTATCAGACAAAAGCGTATAAAACAGGCATACATGGGCCCATATGGCATAAATTATTAGATTTGAAACTCCCACCCCTTACCCAATTAAAACCCATCTTGCTGTCTCCGGGGAGCTCAGCGCCTGTCTTCAGAACAGGGATTAACTCAAGGAAATGAGACTGCAGGGGACCAGTGTGTGGGAGAGTGGCCAATGGGGGCTGTGAAATCCAATTAACGTCCCCCTGTGAGGTAGGCTAGAGAGGTGTGTGTCTGTGGACATGGTAATTCAATAGAATGTGCCTTGGTGAACATGAACATGCTCTGGCCCAATGTTAATCTTTCAGGGAAAGGTCTGGAAGTGTATACCCGTTAGATAAGGCGAGCTTCCTACACTTCAATACAACTGGCAGATAATGGCTCATAATAAAATCATCTGTCTAACATCTGGAAAGGTCCCTTAGAACAATGCTCTCATTGGTTGGCCAGAACAATGGTGGTTGGACATGAGTTTACCTGGTCTCATAGCATTTCACATTATTCTGTACGTAAATCCAAACTTATATGTTATGAATTCTAGCTAGGTGGCAAACATTAGCTAGGCTAGGAGTTAGGTTAAAGGATTAAGGGTTACGTTTAGGGGAAGGGTTAGCTAACATGCTAAGAAGATGCAAAGTAGTAAGTAGTTGAAAAGTTGCTAATTAGCTAAAATTCTAAAGTTGTCCATGAGATTTGAACTCACAGCCATTGGGTTGCTAGTCGTTTGCCCTAGACGCCCACCCATCTACCCCTACTTTCATTTTTGCCTTAAGTAACCATCTGTCTTATGTAACCATACCAAATGTAACATATCCTGGATTTAAGTTTACAATGTTACGTCTAGTCTATAAGATCAGGATGGCAGAGATAAGGGGGGCGGTGGGGGCCTCCTTTCTTTTGGGGTCACATAGGGAAATGCTTGAGCCAATCACTACTACTGGAGGTTAAAGGGCAAATATCAGCAGAATCAAATTACTTATAAACTGGGTAGCTTGGGTCCTGGATGCTGATTGGCTGAAAGGTATGATGCAAAATGACTTATTGACTGTTCCAATTATGTTGGTAACCGGTTAATAATAGCAATAAGGCACCTCTGGGATTTTTGGTATATGGCGAATATACCACGACTAAGGGCTGTATCCAGGGACTCCAAAACTGCGTCTGGATGCTCCGTATGGAGGGTGTGAAGCAACTGTGGAGCTTCCGAAGGTCAAATCTAGTTTCATACCGCATCGTCCTGAGCCTCACAAATGTAACAATGCGGAGGGCTGCGTTTCACTCCACATTGGCATGATTGGTTGACTGTAGGTAGGGACAGTATGTTCTGTATAAACACAAACTCACTTCCTTGACAACAGCTCTGTGAAGCATGAACGCCCTGACTTCTGCAGAGGCCCGCATCGCAGTAAATGCTGTACGGCCAACAGACTCCAGAATGACCATAAATCGGCTTTTATACAAGTCAGGGGCAGAGGACACAGAAGTTCCATAGTTGAAATTAGGGAAACATGGGTTTGGCTGTGTTTACACACTAAAAGATTAGAATTGGGCTGCCTGTGTAAACGCAGTCTTTGTGTAATGGTGCATGGAAGAAATAAAAAGGGACAGACATTTTGAGTTGTGATTATTATTTTTTTTAAAACAAAGCCATTGTATAACAGATAATAAATTAACAATTAAATGTATCGCCCAAAGCAGCGAAGGAACAGGACTTTCCCAGAGTCTCAAGTCAATGCTTGGACCCATATTTAAAAAGCGGCTCGGCGTAGGCTTGACTATAATCTCAAAGGGTTAACACTGATCCTAGATCAGCACCGACTCAGACGATTCATGATTAGGATTGACCTCCACAGCCAGTCAATTAAACATCACATTAAAATCAGCTCCGATCATGTCACACCTTATTCCCAGCTAACACACCAGACTCCAATAATCAACTAATTATGAACTTCAGTTTAGAATGTTTAAATCAGCAGTGTTTGCTAACGATGGGGGAAAAATGCGACACCCCACTTGCCCCCCCGAGGACTAGACGTAAAATGTCCATTAAAATGTTCCTATACCGGACCTCAGGATTTTGCCCTAATGGGTTAAGCCTGATATTACCCCATCCAAAGTAGTTAAAAAATTCCAGGAACTTTCAATAAATTCCCTGGTTTTCGAGAAGTCCTGGTTGGGGGGGATTATGGATTCTGGGAATCTTCCAACAGGGATTTCTGGAAAACCAGGAAATGTATTGAAAGTTGCTGGAATTTTGCAACTCTACTTTGGATGCTCTGAAGACTGAGCAGGTAAAGGAAAATCTCACCCCTTAATACCTGTTCCACTCGCTGCTCTGTACAGATGGCAAATTCCCTCTAGGCCAGGGGTTTAAAGATATCGGACCTCGGCCTATTCTGAAAGACACTACTCTACTTAACAGCCCATGGGTCAATTGGCCTCTTACATTCTCCTTACAAAGTACAGTGGATCATCACACTAATGCGAGACAGGCAGACAAGGAGACACATTGTCACATTTCATACCCACTAATACACACACACAGGACCTGCATTGTATATATTGAATAGGATGAGGGTAACGCGAGCAGAATGATGTCTTCATCATCATCATCCATCTTCTCTGACATCACTGATGGGACTCCGTGAGTGACCACTCACTACTGTGTGTAGCGTGACTGCACACGGGCCACACCTTACAGAGCCGCATGTCATGCAGTCTCAACACGCGTTGAGCAACAGCACATCTGTCCTCACAGGTCAGGGCGCCCCGGCCAAACATCATCACGGGGAGACCATGGCGGATTAGAGGAGGGTAGGTGGAGGGCTTCAGGGTAAAGTATAGGTGGAGGGAGAAACAAAGGGACCGAGTTGACAGTGGCTAGTCTGAGTCTAGTCTCAGAACATGGAACCAGGCTTCCTCAAACCTCACAGAGAACGACCGGGAAATCCACATGGATGCAGGGGTGATCCAGCTTTACGGTTCCCTAGAAGGAAAAGGAGACGGAAAACACAAAACTAAGCACATGATCATTCATTATATACCTAGCCCGTAACATTCAGAGATGTGATCAGGATATTGCCATATTGAATACACTGGTTTGGGGGCGGGACAATTTAAATCATGCATACTAGATGACTAAAGGATGACATCAGAAAATAATGGAATTCATGTTTAACCCATAACAGTCTGAGCTGGGAGAGGGGGTTCTACTAAGCTATATGTAATTATTTAAAGAAGGAGGATCACTTAGCTATTTGATTTCGAATTTTAAGACCCTTTGAAGTATCAAAAAAATATAAAACCAAAATGTTTTTTTGCCTTACTAGATGGAACAAATATCTAAAGCAAGTTATTCTTTTTGTAAAAAAAAAAATAAGTACATGTATGTTACCCCCTTGTTTTTGGAACAGTCTCCATATATATTTCCATTCATTTTATTTTTTAACTGGTACCGGGGGACCTTCTGACAAGCCTTTGGGCATCCTAGAGTCTCACCTTTCCACAGAGATCATATTAGTGTGTAGGCCAAACCGTTCGGACACTACAGATGATTGTGAGAAAATGTTCAGGATGTCTCACGGTCTGACAAACACTGCTCTAGCGTTGTCACCTCTCACGGCTGATGCGGAAGTGTGGCATCTGCAAATTGAGGCTCATCCAATGCAACAAATCAAATATCCATAGTTTAAGACTGACATATGGGGAATAAAAAAAAAAAAAATGCTAATTACATTTCTGCAGGGACACGGACATCCACTCTAAGGGGTTAATTCGAATTTAAAAAATCTAATACCGGGGGTGTATTCATGAGTGCACACCATAGCAAGCAGTTTCTATTGGACAAATTCAGGTAGAACCCCCCATTTCATCCTGTTCGTTTTCTAGTGAATATACCCGTGAATTTCATATTCCGACAGTTTGAGAGAAGGGCCTGTTACCTGAGGTATGAGGTTTTTCTGGATCTTCTTCAGTTTGGCCCTCTTACGGCCATTCTTCATCACAACTGTCTCCTCGTAGAACTCGTGGGCCAGGTCTCCATCCTCGTCAAAGTACAGGGAGCTGAAGGCAGATAAAGGTTACTGCTGGGTGGGGTCCAGAGAAATAAGAGCATGACAAATGTCTACCCAGTACAGATGTTGCATGGTTAAACCCCTCCCCTTGCTCACCGCCACACTGAGATAGAAAGGGATGTCAAACATGTGCCACTTTAATAATGGAAATTGATGTAAAAAAATTTATCACTAGCCACTTTATACAATGCCACTTAATATAATGTTTACATACCCTACATTACTCATCTCATATGTATATGTATATACTGTACTCTATATCTACTGCATCTTTATATGTATCACTAGTAGAGGTCGACCGATTATGATTTTTCAACACCGATACCGATTATTGGAGGACCAAAAAAGCCGATACCGATTATTGGAGGACCAAAAAAGCCGATACCGATTATTGGAGGACCAAAAAAGCCGATACCGATTATTGGAGGACCAAAAAAGCCGATACCGATTAATCGGACAATTTTTTTGTTTTATTTGTAATAATGACAATTACAACAATACTGAATGAACACTTATTTTAACTTAATATAATACATCAATTTAGCCTCAAATAAATAATGAAACATTCAATTTGGTTTAAATAATGCAAAAACAAAGTGTTGGAGAAGAAAGTAAAAGTGCAATATTTGCCATGTAAGAAAGCTAACGTTTAAGTTCCTTGCTCAGAACATGAGAACATATGAAAGCTGGTAGTTCCTTTTAACACGAGTCTTCAATATTCCCAGGTAAGAAGTTTTAGGTTGTAGTTATTATAGGAATTATAGGACTATTTCTCTCTATACCATTTGTATTTCATTAACCTTTGACTATTGGATGATGTTCTTATAGGCACTTTAGTATTGCCAGTGTAACAGTGTAGCTTACGTCCCTCTCCTCGCTCCTCCCTGGGTTCGAACCAGGAACACAACGACAGCCGCCACCCTTGAAGCAGCGTTACCCATACAGAGCAAGGGAAACAACCACTCCAAGGCTCAGAGCGAGCGAGTGACGTTTGAAATGCTATTGGCGCGCGATAACTAGCCAGCCATTTCACTTCGGTTACACCAGCCTCATCCCGCGCAATGCTTGACGCACGAGCTGCTGGCAAAACGCACGAAAGTGCTGTTTGAATGAATGTCTACGCGCCTGCTTCTGCCTACCACCGCTCAGTCAGATACTTAAGATAGATACTTGTATGCTCAGTCAGATTATACATGCATGACACGCCAGATAATAGCTAGTAATATCATCAACCATGTGTAGTTAACTAGTGATTATGATTGATTGATTGTTTAAAAGATACGTTTAATGCTAGCTAGCAACTTACCTTGGCTTACTGCATTCGCGTAACAGGCAGTCTCCTTGTGGAGTGCAACAAGGTCATTGCGTTGGACTAGTTAACTGTAAGGTTGCAAGATTGGATCCCCCGAGCTGACAATGTGAAAATCCAATTGTTATGAAAATTTTAAAATCGTCCCTAATTAAAATCGGCCATTCCGATTAATCGGTCGACCTCTAATCACTAGCCACTTTACTATGCCACTTTGTTTACATACACTACATTACTCAGCTCATATGTATATACTGTACTCGATACCATCTACTGCATCTTGCCTATGCCGTTCTGTACCATCACTCATTCATATATCTTTATGTACATATTCTTTATCCCTTTACACTTGTGTGTATAAGGTGGTAGTTGTGGAATTGTTAGGTTATATTACTCGTTGGTTATTACTGCATTGTCAGAACTAGAAGCACAAGCATTTCGCGACACTCGCATTAACATCTGCTAACCATGTGTATGTGACAAATAAAATTTGATTTGATGTGTTGATCTACGTACGCCCCGAGACACAGACCTAGAACTACTGACATTGTGAGGGGAAGTTTCTAGAAAGATAAAAAATTGTGTACCCTTTCTATAGTGTAAGTGAACAATATTGGCTTCAGTTTAAAGTTGAATTAGGACATCCAAATGTTGCTCAATCCTGAGATGTGGCTGGTGTTCTGACTTGTAGCATGTGCTGTATGTTATGATGACATAGCTACTTGTGATGCTATATTTACCTCCATCTGGTAAACACGAAGGGCGTCCCATTTCGGAAACTTCGGAGTCTTGCCAGCGACTGTTCGTCGACTCCCTCTTTGGTTGGATCACCATCACCACTGCCTGAACCTGCAAAAGGCCAATAACCTTTGGTTTTGGAGCCACTCCCGCCCATCTTCAACTGTAGGACATTATTTTCTTGGCCGGACTGCACCCAGGAGAGATGTAGCGAGTTGATGCTCGATGTAGGTGTTGACAGGTCTTGAGACAGGGATGTTATTTATAAAGTAGAAGACAGTAGGTAGCTACAATTTAAAGGAATTACAGAGAAAGGGAGTTAGCAGCCGTTGATGAATGGTGACAAGTTTCTCTGGCAGCTGCTGTTTGAACCAAAAATCATATTAGCCAGATTACATGGAATCGTATGTTGGCGTCACCTGCTAACTACATGCATACGTTAGTTCTCTGTACAAAAGCATAGCTAGCTAGTTAGGACTTGAAGCTGGCATTAGCTTTCGAAACAATTAGCTAGCTAGCAATGCTAGTTAACGTTATCGGTTAGCGACCTGTTTACAGCAGTAGCGTTTCATATCTGAGACAGGTTGAAGTCTTTAGTTGGTTGGCAGAACATACCATCGTGTCTGTGATATGGTAGCTGAGGGCCTTTTAGAATGTCAGATGGCTAACGTTAGCTAGCTACAAAACGCCATACGTGCTGTCAAGGTAACATTAACCAGCTAGCTAACGTTAAACGTCTCCCTTTGATTTAGGTTGCATGCTTGCAAGCACATTCATTGTCGACATACCGAGTAATTTCAGCTTGATGTCAATTAGTCGTATTTCATAACTTCCTTAGACGCCGAATGTCTTCGAAGCACAGGTAGCTAACGCTAGCTCTCTGAAACTGCTAGTCACCGTTTGTAGCCTCTCCCTCCCTTCCATCATATGGAGGGCATGTACTTGCACGTCACTTCCAGTCTATTAAAAAAAAAATACAGAATGGAAGGTTAGAGAAGGTTCTTTATGATGAGGAAAGAGTGAGCAGATAAGAAAAATAATAGCCTACTCTAAAGTGGGCGATGTAAGACATGACAACAACACTGATAACAAAATAAAGATTCAATGACATGTAGTTCATGTGTTATATTTTTATTAGAAGTGGAAGTATAAACACATTACAACAGATTCTGTTCCCTAGATATTCATTCCCATAGTAAAACATGCATTACAGGCTAATTAAAAGTTCACAGGATTTCTCTGAGTAATTAGGGCAGATGGCTTCCCAGAAAGCTGGACCATGTTTAGTAGGAAGAAAACGTTTTTGAAACGGGGAGAGACCTAAACTGTCCCAATAAGAACACAGAATTTTGTTTTCAATTGCAAAACATTTTGCTGCAGTATGCCCTATTGAACACAACCCTGGTCTGCAACAGATTGACATGTCAGACACATTCAAGGATCCCGTTATTAACGACAAAGGGGAAATATGAGAGTAACAACAGCTCAATACAGTTACATCTTTATTTACCCAATCCCCCCCACAACAACTGAACAGCAACATACAATGTTCCCAGTGAAAAACTCCAGTTCTCCAGTTAAGCAGTGTCCAGACCAGGATATCTCCTAGGTGTCCAGTCAATGACAGTATTGTCTGTCCTCATTCCTCAGATAACTTCCTCCTGTCCTTCACAGTAATGCCCAATCCAGGCCACACAACACGTAGCAGTAGCCTACTGGTTTGCACTAAATACCTCTACTCTCTCTCCTAACTTGCACTGCTATTACCTTGTCTGTCTCAAAGACGTGTTCATGATTGATCTCTGACTTCCGGTGTCGCCCCCTACCTAACCCCCTATTGGCCCTAGTTGCCCTTCACAGCTGCAGGGGTTGCTGTGCTGTGCTCTATCTGCTACAGCAGGGTCAGCACTAAAGACATTTGAACTTTGAACTCAAGAGTGGCATTGTGTGCCATGCTCCTGGTGGCCGCTGGTCAACAGTGTGTATGCCTCTCTACCATGATGTCACCCATCATGCCATCACATCAGCCGGGGGTGGTGATGCTGGCCATGGCCTCCTTCATCCTATCCCTGGCCAGAGCGTAGCGCTTGACTATCTGCCGGATGTGCTCCTCTTCCTCACGCTGAAGGATCCGCAGGAAATTACGCAGCTCAGGAAAGCTGAATGCATCCCACTGTGGGAGAGAGAGAGAGCAACTCAAATAGTAAAGTTACATAATCACTGTCAACACTTTTCAATACACATAATTTCAGTATTAAGCATACAAGAGCCTTAATGTGTGTATGTGTCTGTGTGTGTGTGCACGTGCATGTGTGCGCATGTTTTAGAGGTGTGTACTCACATTGACCTCCCCCGTCTCATTCTCTTTCAACACCAGACTGAGGACTTTCTCATTGGGTCCGGCACACAGACGCAGGTGGAGCGGTCTCTCGTCATCAGACAACTTACGAAGGTATACTAGAAAAGTAAAAGAAAGAAAGAGACAAAGGAGAGAGAGAGAGATGGGAGGAGAGAGAGAGAGATGGGAGGAGAGAGAGAAAGATGGGAGGGGAGAGAGAGAGATGGGAGGGGAGGGGAGAGAGAAAGATGGGAGGGGAGAGAGAGAGAAAGATGGGAGGGGAGAGAGAGAGAGAGATGGGAGGGGAGGGTAGAGAGAGATGGGAGGGGAGGGTAGAGAGAGATGGGAGGGGAGACAGATTGGAGGGGAGAGAGAGTGATGGGAGGGGAGACAGAGGGAGGGGAGAGAGAGATAGGAGGGGAGAAAGATGGGAGGGGAGAGATAGGGATGGGAGGGGGGAGAGATGGGAGGGGAGAGAGAGAGATGGGAGGGTAGAGAGAGATGGGAGGGGAGAGAGAGAGATGAGAGGGGAGAGAGATAGGAGGAGAGAGAGAAAGATGGGAGGGGAGAGAGAGAGATGGGAGGGGAGGGGAGAGAGAAAGATGGGAGGGGAGAGAGAGAGAAAGATGGGAGGGGAGAGAGAGAGAGAGATGGGAGGGGAGGGTAGAGAGAGATGGGAGGGGAGGGTAGAGAGAGATGGGAGGGGAGACAGATTGGAGGGGAGAGAGAGTGATGGGAGGGGAGACAGAGGGAGGGGAGAGAGAGATAGGAGGGGAGAAAGATGGGAGGGGAGAGATAGGGATGGGAGGGGGGAGAGATGGGAGGGGAGAGAGAGAGATGGGAGGGTAGAGAGAGATGGGAGGGGAGAGAGAGAGATGAGAGGGGAGAGAGATAGGAGGGGAGAAAGATGGGAGGGGAGAGAGAGATGGGAGGGGAGAGAGAGATAGGAGGAGAGAGATGGGAGTGTAGAGAGAGATGAGAGGGGAGAGAGAGAGATGGCAAGGGAGAGAGATGGGAGGGGAGAGAGAGATGGGAGAGAGAGAGATGGGACAGGAGAGAGAGATAGGAGGGGAGAGAGAGAGATGGCAAGGGAGAGAGTGACACTGACACTTTATTACATTGTGTTTGGTATCATATTAAGTGGAATGATTTGAGCATGTTCATGACAGTGCATTTAGGTTACATTGCTTGCAGACACTCACTCTGGTTTTCACGTTCGCTGCGCTCAAACAGAGCAAACTTGGCAGGGTTGTCCACCACGGTGAACTTGTTGAGCAGGGCCTCTATGACCTCACGTGCCCGCGTCTGGGAGCTTATGTGCAGGTGTTTGGCCGTGTCTTTGGGGAGGTAGAAAGATGTCCGGTGCTTAAGCCCCCCCTCCTGTTGTCCCTCTTCCTGTGGTGAAGACGCCTTCCGAGGGGGTGGGAGTGACACGGGCCGAGTCAGTTTAAAAAGGACCCTGATGAAGCCAGTGTAGGATCCGTCTCGGTTCTGAAAGAGGGATACAGGAACATAGTGTCCTTAGACGGATTGTCAATGGACATGTCAATACAATGTGACCATAACGTGCCTCAGGAACTGAAATATTCATTTACAGATTACCACATACGTACACAGGAAACAGGACATTATTTACAGCAACTCACCTACAGAATGAGTTTAACTGGGGATTCGACACAGGTGTGTGTGTGCATGCAATTACAATCCCTTACCAGCACCATGTAGAGATTGCTGTTGATCTGAGCATTATATTCCTTCACCTTCTGCTGGATGTCACCGACAGACAGCACTTGTTTCCCCCAGTCAATAGGTTCAATCTTAAATAGAGGAGGAAGATGAGTATCATAACCAATCTCCCATGACCTACAGTCTAGAATCAAAATCCTAAACTCACTGACTATCCAACCTCAAGATGTCAGCAGAGAGACTACTTGTTTTTCGACCGCAGTATCACAAACCTGCTTCATCATCTCCCAAATAGTTTTTAACGAAACAAGTTATTGGTTTTGCCATGTGGTAAGTCAACGTGGACTATGTGCCTTCTGTGTACAGTAGCTAGTGCGTGGTACTGTATTACAATAGTACAGTAGCTAGTGCGTGGTACTGTATTACAATAGTACAGTAGCTAGTGCGTGGTACTGTATTACAATAGTACAGTAGCTAGTGCGTGGTACTGTATTACAATAGTACAGTAGCCTTTGTCCTCTGGCATAACGTTTTCACATAACACAACCTCTCTTTCTGTACAGTAATCAGCAAAGTTCACTCCCTTGGGTTTAAAGCCAGATACATCAAGCAGGAAGCTGTGTCCAGACTTGCTCTCTCAAACCCCCCTCCCTACCAAGCACAACTAGCAAGAACATCAGGAAACTCCGCCTTCCACAAGAACAGAGGAAAGGAAGTCAGTGAGGACACACACACACACACACACACACACACACACACACACACACACACACACACACACACACACACACACACACACACACACACACACACACACACACACACACAAAGGTTAAATATAGGCTTTGGTGGTATATATCTGCCAGTTCCAACCACCATATTAAGAATTTCCACGCAGTAGCACAATATCTCTTTGTACCAAATTTCCAGTGTGTCATGCAAAAACGAAATAATTCCCATCTGGAAAAACAGCCATTTACAAATGGGACACTGTAAAGCTTTGTAAACACCCCATTTGCACATACATGCATATTACCTGACAAAACTCTGTAGAGTAACAGAGTTGCTGTGTATGTGTTACTTTCTTGTATCAAATGACAATAGTTTGACAACATATGTAATAGCCTAGTAGATAGCCATAGGGTAAATTTGAGACTGTTGTAGGCTAGTGGCCATGACCTTATGCAAATGAGCTGAAAACTGTACCGTTTGAAACTATTGTAGCTTATTTATTTAAGTGGTAGCCTATTACTCAGCGCGGAATGAATATGAATATGTTACAGGTACATATTACCTCAATTACCTCAACTACCTCATACCTCTGCACGGCTCAGTACCGGTAGTCCTTGTATATAGCCTCTTTATTGTTCTTTTATTTTATTACTATTTCCTTTTTTCTTATTATTTTCTTATTATTATTATTAACTTTTTAACAGCATTTTTGGGAAATGGCTCATAAGTAAGCATTTAACGGTATAGTCTACACCTGTTGTATTCGGCGCATGTGATAAATACAATTTGATTTGATAAACTAATGCATTATTCAAATGTTTGAAAAGGACAAAACCTATGGGGCAAAAGCCTCATCTCCCATCTCCCTATGATTCATTAACGTATGTTAAAGTCACTGTATTACACAAATGAGTCTAGCAATGTACATGTAGAAAATCCTATTAGGCCAGCTACACTCAGAACTAAAGAAACAACAGACTACGAAGACTATCAACAAAGACATTGCACAAACGTTTAGGTTACATAGTCAGTAGAAAATAAAGGCAAATCTGTTTTGGGGGATAGTACGTTATCAACTTGATAGACCAGACTTCTCTGAGGTTTTTTTAATTGCCGCGGACGCCTCACCTTTTTCCTTTTGACTTTGATAAAGAAGGATGTGCGCGCTGTGAAAAACTGCTCCAGCTCCGAGTCCGAGTCATCCTGGCTACAGTATCCGCTGCTGGTCGTGCTGCCCCAAGTCATCTCAAATGATAGGGTCTTTTCCATTGCCTCTTTCAACGCCATATCTCTATATTACAATATTAACATATATGTGGATCCCTCGCCAACTGTCATCAGTGCTCACAATCATAGCCTAGCTAATTAATGAATTAATCATATCCACCCGAGAAAAACTTTGAACTGGAAAATTGAACCAAACGCTCATCACTACACGTTCTAATATTCTACCATTCCCACTACTACTCTACTCGTTCCGTTATGTCAGTCCTTCACGTGATTTCGAATTGATGGGGAGTAAGGACTATGTGGTTCTTGAGTCCCACCCAATGCCCCTTCTGTGAAATTAACAGACTGAATAAGCGTCTGGACCCTCCCACTATTGCCACCATACGCGCAAGCCCCTCCTTGTTTCCCGTGAAAAATGTAGCAAGTGGAAAGTCCAGCTGTGACAGCAATTGGTCATATGGCCATTGTCCAGACCACACCACAAAAACAACAATAGTCAAACTACAAGAAACACATTGGACTGTTCTGGCTCCTGTGCTGTCAAGAAAAGACTAGCCTATACATCAGCCTAGAAACATATGTAGCAGAACAGACGTGTTGAATAATATATTAAAATGTGTTGACTTTATTATTTGATGCTCTGTGCATGTCAGGATAGTTTTTTTCTTCTTCTGTGGTTCAAAAGCTGAACAGCTGTTTTATTGTGATGTTGCTAAGCAACATCCTCCTCTCCACCCCTCTCTTAAATTGCTTGATGAGTCTCTGGCTGTCCTGGCAGGCGGTCTCAGGAGGTAGGCAATAAAATATCTTTCTCCGTGAGCACATGGCACTAAAAAGCAGTAGGCCTAGACAAACCCCCCCTCCCACACACACACACACACACACACACACACACACACACACACACACACACACACACACACACACACACACACACACACACACACACACACACACACACACACAAATCACAGGAACGTGGTCTTTTGGATTAGTACAGACATTGGACCTTGGTTTATAACATCACACAAACACTACATATTGTACCCTCTTTAACCCCTTCTACTAACCACACACTATATATTATGTTCTGCTATTATGCCCTCTCCTTTGTTGAAATAACATTGACAATGGAAAGGCAACTGACAAACAATAGAGACACACTGCAACACCTTGTATCTCTCACTCACCACATCCACGTTAGTGTCTGTCTCTACGGTGTCTTCAGAAACATCTGTTTGGTCGGTAGTGAGGAGTCTACTATCGGTGCTGCAATCCAACTGGATAAACGGTCGACACTGGAAGTGACAGGTGTAACTGCAGTCTTTGGGGAGAGAGAGAGACAGAGACAGAGAAGACAGAGCAAGGGAGAGAGAAAGAGAGAGAGAGAGAGAGAGAGAGAGAGAGAGAGAGAGAGAGAGAGGGAGATGGCTGACGTGAGGACTAGAGGACGGTTGATTGCTTCAACCATTATCATTCACACATTTCGGATCAACCATTTTGCCTCAAATCGGTTTATTCTGCCAATCGTCATTCATCTTGTGGATGGAAACTAAGGTGTTAAGTTAACTGAATTCACCCTCCCAGCCTTCTCATGATCGTGTGGCATTGGGGTCAGCAGCAGCACAGTAAATGTAGGTTGTCACTGCCCCCTGCTGTTGATTCTGTCCACCACATCAACCGTGAATGAGGAGTCTCTTCAGCATGTATCAATGTTCTAGGGTCAGTGTTCAAGGGTAGTAAACTACATGAAGTTCAACTAGTAATTTAACTACATTTTGCAGTTGTTTGGTAGTAGTTGAACTAAAATTAAATCTAGGTAGTGTTTTCAGTAGTTAACTACTTTTTTTTTGCCATGTAGCGGTGTAGCTACTTACTGGAACTACAAACAACTTTTTTTTTTAACTAAAATAAAATATTGTTGAAGTAGGCAATAATTTCCTTTCTTTTTTTGGCATCAGACGTGCCTGATTCTCACTTGAAACATAACTGTTGTGTTTAACAGGGTAAATGACACATTCTGTTAACATATGACCCCAAAGTGAAGTGTTTGTAGTCTATCAAATTTCAGATTTACAAAGTAACTTTAGTTAAGTAAACTCTATTTCTCTAAAGGGTAGATTTAGTGTATCTTAACTTCTTCCATTGTGAAGTAATTGGTAGCTTGTAAAACTCTCCTTTGTAGGGGGCTTCTGAGTGGCGCAGCAGTCTAAGGCACTGCATCTCAGTGCTAGAGGCATCACTACAGACCCTGGTTCAATTCCAGGTTATATCACAACCAGCCGTGATTGGTAATCCCATGGCCCAGCGTCGTCCCAGTTAGCGGTAGGCCATCTTTGTAAATAAGAATTTGTTCTTAGTTTAAAAAAGGTTAAATAAAATAAAAAAGTATTTTTCAGAGTAGCTACCCAACACTTTGTAGGGTGAAGTTACCCGTAGACACTGATCTGGGGTCAATTTTGAATTCGGGGACCGAAAGATGATTCTAGATCTCTACGAAGGGAAACTTCAGCCCGAAGCCCATTAGTAGCACTGGGAAGCAAGACTAATGAATGAGTGGCTTTGACTATACAGTTTACTGTACTCAGCCCCATAGTACCTACACATATGTATCACATTTACATTTGAATGCTGCTGTAGATTCAGAAATGCATGCAGTCCAACCTTTGAGAATAAACTTTTTCCCATGCTCACGTGGTCCCTAACGCAAAAAAAGAAACACCAGCCCCCCCCCCCCCCCCCCCCCCCCCCCCCCAAGCCGGGCGACGGCTTGTGGCGGCTCACTTCCCATGGTTAGCATGGACTACACCCGACTCAGTCTCGCTGGCATTAATCCATCCACTGGCTGTCGCAGCATCCTTATTTAGAGCTTTGATCATGTCAGATGAGGTGATGTCTATAGTGATCAGTTACTCCCAAACCTTGAAAACACAGACAGTGATCATACACGCGCACACATACAAACACACACACACACACACACACACACACACACACACACACACACACACACACACACACACACACACACACACACACACACACACACACACACACAGGGTTGGTACTCACTAGCACAGCTCAGGCTCTGTTTGTAAAGGCCCCAGATGAATTCACCACACAAATCACACCAGCTGATCTGGGTATAACTGCAGGGCTGGAAGACATGTCCCTTTCCAACCTGGCCTGTGAACCACGAGGGCCCCTCAACACTCACACTGTCCCCCACCAGCCGGACCACGTGACCGGGCCTCTCCGGAGCCCTCATCTGCCTGGGGGTCAGGGGCGCTGCTGGGGGCAGAGAGGCTGGTGGGTCTGGTGCCAGCTCAATGCGATCATTCAGGCTGAGGTCTTTCAGCTCAATCAGCTCACACTTGGACATGCCATTTACCCAGGCAAACAGCCTGGCGACGGCTTGTGGCGGCTCACTTCCCATGGTTAGCATGGACTACACCCCACTCAGTCTCGCTGGCATTAATCCATCCACTGGCTGTCGCAGCATCCTTATTTAGAGCTTTGATCATGTCAGATGAGGTGATGTCTATAGTGCAGAGAAAGTGTTGACTGAGGCTATCTGGGTTTAGTCCATCTCCGGTGTGATGTGTAATGTGCCAGAACAGCTGTCCATGGAGTCCTCTTCAGGCTCTGTCATAGACCAAGCCGGTTATCTAAATCAGAGGGAATTCAAAAAAAAGGAATCATACAGGAGTTCTATAATAACCACTTAGACTTCATCACATCTCAGCATTATTCTGGCTGCAGTCTATACCAGCTGTTACGGTCATTCCCTTCACCATGCCATCACAGGCCTCATTTGTATCCACCTAAACTAGAGAAACATTTCAATTTTGTTTAACAGTTCAATAGGCAACAAAAGTTGTTGGTAGAATATAGCTGGCTCTGACTACCACATATATATATCCTACAAATGAAAAAAACAGGAGATTAATATTTCTTGGCCAAAGCTAGAATTAATAAGATTATGTCAAATGTGGGACAAGATGACTAGTTTAATCCTGCATGAGAGCGCAGCGGAGAGCATAGCCTTTGACATGACAGAAATATGACAACATTACAGGCCACCTGTGTTCCTGTGACTGTTGGGAAAGAGGCACTCAGCAGGGATTGACACGAGGGAAAAACAATACTTGACTATAGACTGCAGACAAAAAAGGCACTATTCTACTAGGGAATGCGTACAATTGAGAGGGTGAATTACAATAGCCTATCCATTGCTATCCCAAGCATGTGCGGCGTGCTCATTTAGGCCAGCGGTTCCCAACCAGGGGTACTAGGACCCCTGGGTGTACTTGGCCTATCCCTATGGGATACCTGCGAACACCCATGGAACCACAGCCCTACTGGTAAAATGCACATGAGGGGGTACTTCAGGTAGGGGTACTCCGGTGCAGAGGAAAATTGAGTTGGAAAACACTGATTTAGGCTATAGGTTCTGGATATAGAATAAAGGGATTCCTTCCCTCTAAATTGAAATAGATATATCTCAGATAAAAGAGGAGCCCTGATAGAGGATACCCTAAATCCACTGGTGCCCTAGCTGTGACCAGGGCAAACGTACCTATATTTTTATTTTTTATTTTAGGAATGCAATTCATTTCAATATGTTTTCTCCCAACCCAAGCTGTTGTTGAAACTTTTCGTTCCCCCTTCAATGCACCCCTTTTGTGTCTCTTATAGACTAATTCAGTGACACAAATGAGAACAAGAGCTGCACGGATTTACACCTGGCCAACTGGGTCACCACTACGTGCAGCGCAGCGCACCAACTATCCACATTGGTTACAAATTAGTTACACAGACTCGACCATGTTTGCAGCTTTTATAATAATGACTAAACTCAAATATAGCCTCTGTGTATTGATGTTAAATTGTAATTTACCATCGGAGTTGTTATTGAGGTCATCACATCGAAGATTATTAGGTGGCCTACAGTTTCTATGAACTTAATTTAATTAAAACGATCCTATACATCCCAGAACAGCACTTTTATCGATGACCATGTTAATAACGACCAGTTAACTACCAGTTTCAATCCGACGGCTGAGCTCTCCGAGGGACCGGGTTTACTGACACAGGTTTACTGACATCGCGCGCGACCCAACATGATGCACCACAAACAGCACATTTGTAAAAATGTATTTTCTACCCAACTAACTCACCTCTCTTCGTGTCCACCTCCTCATTGTTGGTTAGGCATTAATCGTGGGTAGCCTACATTTTGACTGGGGTCCAAGGTTGAGGTCCATCAATTCGTTTTTTTTCTCCCCACAAAACTGCCTGACAGTCACTCTCTTCGATGTTTGCGCATGCACTCTGTAGCGGTCAGATTACTGCTGCCTAATCCGGTATTTAACTGTCGTGTTTCATGTCGCTCCTCAATCTTCATGCCATGAGGTTTACCCGGATAGGCTGTTCTCCATCAAACAAAGCAAAATGTTTCTATGTGTAGTATTTATATATACTAAATTCCTAGAAATTATGTTAGTGCTCACATGAAACAAATTGTAAATGCATGCCAGTGGGGAGCTGTCCATTGCTGAAGTTGCTGAAATCGATCCGCAAGGTGTGGGAGAAAGTGAGATCTAACAGTCCACTTTATAAGATGTGATATTAACTAGGCCTCCTATGTAATTTTGCATTCTACAATATTTAAAAGATCTGATATTCCAAGACATTTTGTCACCCTAACCCCCCGAAATGTAGCCTGGCCCTAGTCAAATTGGCTGTTTTACGGATTAAATATTCAATGTTTTGGAAATCACCCGAAGAGAAGCCTCGGGTTAGAAATATGGAGCTTTGTTCTCCAAAACCATACAGTGAAGATGAAAGCAGCGATCTTAGTCTACATTGTATGAATATTAAAGTGTAATGTGTTTTTAGTATAGCATTTGCAGACAATATTGAACAAGATTAATGAATGGAGTAATGAACAGCAGGTGAATAGGATAACTGCTCTGCACGGTAGGCCTATAACTATCATGCTCCCTCCTTTTTATGATGAACCCAGTGTGAGTTTATGTTGTCCTTTATCTTCTTCCTTGCTCAGAGAGGAAACCCTGTCTTCATCAAGGGGAAGGAAGGGAGGATCTCTGAGAGGCCCACAGTAGATAACAAACACTGGGCAGTGGGAGTGAGAGAGAGAGTCTGGCACTGGGCCATTGGTTACAAGAATGGAAGGAATCCTCTCCTTCTTTCCCATTGGAAAAATATGTTAATTGGTTTTGAATGGCTGATTTGCTATGGTTGCTGCCTGCTGGAGTCCGAAATTAATCCACTCATTTCAAAGCATCACTCTGAGCAGGCTCTTTTCTGACCAGTAATCCAACATTAGTGAACTGAATGCAAAACTAATTTGACAAGAAATATGTTGCATTATTAACACTGGCCCAGTTGGAAGTCCTGAACCGAAACCATTTCATAAATTATAAAATAGTTTATTCCTACATTTGATGGGTTGTATTGTATAAACATACTTTTGTCTCATTCTTGGGAGGGAAAATAGAAGGCAAGAGGAAGTAAAATACACCTTTATCATGATGTCAAACATTTTGTATCCTTCCTGCCCATTTGTACACAGTTGAAATAGAAACCAAGAGACTAGTACTGTATAATTAAACAGAGAGAGAGAGAGAGAGAGAGCAAGAGAGAAAGAGAGTGAGAGAGAGAGATAGAGAACATACTATAACCACATGTGAGTGAAGAGACTATTTAGTCCATCAGATAAGAACCAAATATACCCGAAATTGTTCCATTTTATGATACAAGTATCAAACCATTTTATATAATGGCTGCAATTCGGATTTTCTGTTAGAATAAAATAGGGTAAAATCATCAATTACTTTTGATGTAATCTACCCACTAAATAAACCCCACAGATAATATAGACAATCATTCTGATCATAAAATAGTCCTAAGACCCAGTGGTGTAATGTCCTTAAGTAAAAAATACCTTCAAGTTAAAAGTTTTGGGTATCTATACTTTACTTTACTATTCATATTTTTGACAACTTGTATTTTTACTCCACTACATTCCTAAAGAAGATAATGTACTTTTTACTCCATACATTTTCCGTGACACCCAAAAGTTCTCATTACATTTTGAATGCTTAGCAAGACAGGAAAATTATCCAATTCACTCACTTATCAAGAGAACATCCCTGGTCATCCCTACTGCCCCTGATCTGGTGCACTCACTTAACACAAATGCTTCATTTGTAAATGATGTCTGAGTGTTGCAGTGTGCCCCTGGCTATATGCAATTTTTAAAAACAAGAAAATCGTGCTGTCTGGTTTGCCTAATCTAAGGAATTTGAAATTATTTGTACTTTTACGTTTTGATACTTAAGTATATTTTAGCAATTACATTTACTTTTGATACTCAAGTATATTTTTAACCAAATACCTTTAGACTCTTACTCAAGTCGTATTTTACTGGGTAAGTTTCACTTTTTCTTGAGTCATTTTCTATTAAGTTATATTTACCTTTACTCAAGCTATGTGTATGTCGCGTGTTACAACTTCACAGGAGAGGCATTTGAACGTAAAACAATATATATTTTTTTTATAAAAATGCGTTTTTTGACAGAAATGTCTTCTGGAACATATGAACTTTCATGTGCCTTAATAACAAACTTGTATGCCATCTGTAAATACAAATAAAATGTTTTAATTATGAGCCTAGTTGGTTTAACAACTGAAAAAGTCAGGAACTTTCCCGCTAGCCATTATTGGCTGAGATAATGGATGGGCTGAACATACCGAGAGATGCGTTCGGATTGGTCTGCCATGTATCATGCTTCTGTCTATAACATGAGCTGCTCAGTATGTGTAGATAATCCTTGCTACCGCGTCTTTTTTGAAAGATATAACGTTAGCCATGGAGAACTGCAAAAGTGTTGCTGCTGCGCTCAACAACATTGCTGCCCTGAATTTAGCAGGCACTATTGACAAAGATCTGTAGGAAAAAGTTGTGATAGAATACTTTCTGCACACTGTCAGTATGAACCGGAGTGACTTGACACAATGGGCCAAACAAGCGTTCATCCATGCATACAGGTAAGAGTCTGCAGTGGAGAAGGTGGAAAGCTTCAAGTTCCTTGGCGTACACATCACTGACAAACTGAAATAGTCCACCCACACAGACAGTGTGGTGAAGAAGGCGCAACAGCGCCTCTTCAATCTCAGGAAGCTGAAGAAATTTGGATTGGCACCTAAAACCCTCACAAACTTTTACAGATGCACAATTTAAAGCATCCTGTCGGGCTGTATCACCTCCTGGTACGGCAATTCCACTACCAACAACCACAGGGCTTTCCAGAGGGTGGTGCGGTCGGCCCAATGCATCACTGGGGGCAAACTACCTGCCCTCCAGGACACCTACAGCACCTGATGTCACAGGAAGGCTAAAAAGATCATTAAGGACAACAACCATCCAAGCCACTGTCTGTTCACCCCGCTATCATCCAGAAGGCAAGGTCAGTACAGGTGCATCAAAGCTGGGACCGAGAGACTGAAAAACAGCTTTTGTCTCAAGGCCATCAGACTGTTAACTAGCAATCACAAGCACCTTAGAGACTGCTGCTCTATATACATAGACTTGAAATCACACTTTAATAATGTGTAACACAGACACTGGGAGTCAGGAAGCAAGTACAAGGGATGAATTTAATAATACAAAAAAACATGGAACAATACAAAACAAGAGTAGCGTCTGGACATAACTAATACTGCCTGCTGAAAGAACCAAAGGGAGTGACAGATATAGGGGAGATAATCATAGAAGTGATGGAGTCGAGGGAGTCTCAGGGGGCGCAAGTGCGTGTAACAATGGTGGTAGGTGTGTGTAATAATAAGTAAACTGGCAACAATGAGCGCCAGAGTGGGGGAGCGGGAATATATATGACATAATGGAACACTAGTCACTGTAATAATGTTTACATATTTTGCACTTCTCATCTCATATGTATATACTGTATTCTATTCTATTGTATTTTAGTGTATGCCGCACGGACATTGCTCGTCCAAATATTTATATATTCTTAATTCCATTCCTTTACTTTATATTCGTGTGTATTGTGTGTATTGTTGTGAAATTGTTAGATATTACTGCATTGTTGGAGCTAGAAACACAAGCATGTCGCTACACCCACAATAACATCTGCTAAACATGTGTATGTGACCGATAAAACTTGATTTGGTCTAGCTACATTTTCAGATATTATACTTTACGTTTCTAATTTTGTCAGAAACTTGTTTTCATTACAAGTTAAAGCGTATTGTTAGCTAGCTAGCAAACATTAGCTTCCTGGCACTCTAGCTAGCGTTACGTGTTTGATATGTGTAGTAATATTATTTGTATCTCAGAAACCCATTTGCATTGCTAGTTATAGCCTAATGTTTGCTAGCTAGCTAACATTAAATGTAGTTGGTTAACTTTATTAACCGGCAGACTCATAATACAGCATTTCATGCATGGTGGCTAACTATGACAATATGTTTGTACTGTATGGGTTGAGATTATGGTTAATTGTTTAGCTAGCTATCTAGCTACGTGTCTAAACAAAAGACTTCACTTCGCCAGATGATTACATGACCCATCAAGTTAGCCAGGTGTGTTTGGTGGCATCTACTATGCAAATATGCAAGTAACCATTTCACTGTACTGTTTACACCTTCTGTATCCTGTGCATGTGACAAATCACCTTGAATGGGTGTTGACAAAGAAGAGCTCTCCAGTAGGTGTACCAAAACATTCAAGGTACATTTTCTCAAAAGTGGGGTTACAAGTTAATTAACTTTCAAAACAGAATTACTTTCCCATTGTACCTCAAATACAGTGCCTTGCGAAAGTATTCGGCCCCCTTGAACTTTGCAACCTTTTGCCACATTTCAGGCTTCAAACATAAAGATATAAAACTGTATTTTTTTTGTGAAGAATCAACAACAAGTGGGACACAATCATGAAGTGGAACAACATTTATTGGATATTTCAAACTTTTTTAACAAATCAAAAACTGAAAAATTGGGCGTACAAAATTATTCAGCCCCTTTACTTTCAGTGCAGCAAACTCTCTCCATAAGTTCAGTGAGGATCTCTGAATGATCCAATGTTGACCTAAATGACTAATGATGATAAATACAATCCACCTGTGTGTAATCAAGTCTAAGTTTAAATGCACCTGCACTGTGATAGTCTCAGAGGTCTGTTAAAAGCGCAGAGAGCATCATGAAGAACAAGGAACACACCAGGCAGGTCCGAGATACTGTTGTGAAGAAGTTTAAAGCCGGATTTGGATACAAAAAGATTTCCCAAGCTTTAAACATCCCAAGGAGCACTGTGCAAGCGATAATATTGAAATGGAAGGAGTATCAGACCACTGCAAATCTACCAAGACCTGGCCATCCCTCTAAACTTTCAGCTCATACAAGGAGAAGAGTGATCAGAGATGCAGCCAAGAGGCCCATGATCACTCTGGATGAACTGCAGAGATCTACAGCTGAGGTGGGAGACTCTGTCCATAGGACAACAATCAGTCGTATATTGCACAAATCTGGCCTTTATGGAAGAGTGGCAAGAAGAAAGCCATTTCTTAAAGATATCCATAAAAAGTGTCGGTTAAAGTTTGCCACAAGCCACCTGGGAGACACACCAAACGTGGAAGAAGGTGCTCTGGTCAGATGAAACCAAAATTGAACTTTTTGGCAACAATGCAAAACGTTATGTTTGGCATAAAAGCAACACACCATCCCCACTGTCAAACATGGTGGTGGCAGCATCATGGTTTGGGCCTGCTTTTCTTCAGCAGGTACAGGGAAGATGGTTAAAATTGATGGGAAGATGGATGGCGCCAAATACAGGACCATTCTGGAAGAAAACCTGATGGAGTCTGCAAAAGACCTGAGACTGGGATGGAGATTTGTCTTCCAACAAGACAATGATCCAAAACATAAAGCAAAATCTACAATGGAATGGTTCAAAAATAAACATATCCAGGTGTTAGAATGGCCAAGTCAAAGTCCAGACTTGAATCCAATCGAGAATCTGTGGAAAGAACTGAAAACTGCTGTTCACAAATGCTCTCCATCCAACCTCACTGAGCTCGAGCTGTTTTGCAAGGAGGAATGGGAAAAAATTTCAGTCTCTCGATGTGCAAAACTGATAGAGACATACCCCAAGCGACTTACAGCTGTAATCGCAGCAAAAGGTGGCGCTACAAAGTATTAACTTAAGGGGGCTGAATAATTTTGCACGCCCAATTTTTCAGTTTTTGATTTGTTAAAAAAGTTTGAAATATCCAATAAATGTCGTTCCACTTCATGATTGTGTCTCACTTGTTGTTGATTCTTCACAAAAAAAATACAGTTTTATATCTTTATGTTTGAAGCCTGAAATGTGGCAAAAGGTCGCAAAGTTCAAGGGGGCCGAATACTTTCGCAAGGCACTGTACATTGTATGATATGCCGTTTTGTAGCTCTGAGTCTGAACTTTAAAAAAAAAACACAATTTAGATTGTTGCTACATAAGACCGAATTGAGGTGGTGGGTTACATATTGGACTTGATTTACTTGGCTATATATCCATAAATAATAGGCACATACAGCCCAATGATGGATTACAATGTTTGAGGGGGTCTAAAAAACACAATGAAATGGACAACAAAAAAACATGTATCCTTTAAACTTTTAGTAGACAAGTGGTGCAAACGCATGCCAAATTACAGTGTTTTGTTTTGTAAATGTTTTTATTGTTAGTTCCAATAGTTTACATGTAAACACTCTAAAAAGGTATATGGGTGTTCCCTGTAGTCTACTGACTGCAATTATATATAATGTGATAATCACTCAGTTTCATGAGAATATGCATTTAAACCCTCTTGAGTGATGTAAGTAATACTCTTTTAGCGGATTTCAGAGCATACGATATTAACAAGCTACCTATAGCCTACCTATATTGTTTCCATCTGTGGACATTTATTCTATGGTGGCATCATGAGAAAAAAAGCCGCAACCATTCAGTACTATCATCCATAAATGTCATAAGAAATGATTTTGGTCTTACAGTAATGTTATAGTATGCTATTATGCTCAGGCTGTTATACATAATCATAATGAATAATTTACTAAATGTCCTTGCGAGACATTGGTTCATCGTTCTGGTGTGCTCCGGCAGCATTATACCCCTGATTATACATCGTTTTCCAAAATGACCCTCAACCAGCTCCATAGGGCCATATTGGACAGGATTCACATGGCCATATCTCCATAAATAATTGGTACATACAGCCCAATGATTAATTACAAATGTTTGAGGGGGTCTGGAGAACACAATAAAATCTATCTTTTAAACATTTTGTAGAAAAGTGGTTAAAAAGGGCCACAACATTGTTTTCCAAAAATACTTTAGACATGCCCTAGTGTGTGAAATTTGGTCTCCAAAAAAGTAATGTAGCTGCTGGACTATAGTCAAAATGACCTCAATATGACCCCTATTAAGGTCTTAAGAGTACTTTATGATCAGAATTATTGTCTATATTATCTGTGGAGTTTATTTAGTGGATAGATAACATGAAAGTCATTTTTATATTGTTTAGAATGATTTTACCCTATTTTCTTCTAACAGGAAATTCAGATGGCAGCTGTTTTATGAAAGTGGCCTCCCTGGTTGACTGACAGGCTTCCCAGACTGCCTCCAATCTTTAAAATGTTCCTTAAGTTATCTAGTATTAGTGTACCAAGTTTGATACTTGTATCATAAAATGGAACAATTATTTCAGCTATCCACAGGACTAGTTGGTTGCAGTGAATCTGAGTGGACGAGGGCCTTTATGCCCTAGTGAGAATGTGTCATTCTAGTGTCTAGCCGTGTTGCACAAGTCTCAGTCTTGTTTGGGAGGAATTGGAGCACAATGAGTAGTGAGTGAATGGAGGAGCACGGTGTCCATTGAGTGGTGCAGTTTGAAATGGGCGGTAGCATATTCCAGGTGCCCATTTAACAGCAGTGAGCAGCACACATCACAATGCTACAATTGATGAGTTTACAGACTGCATTATTCAAGATTTAGCAAATTACTTCTGGACATTCTGTTGTATTCTTGATTCCTTGTTAATTCCCTAGGCCTACTGCTCGGTGCTTGCTCTACTGGCAAAATTCGACTTTCCCCAAAAAATAATGATTAGGAAAGGTTAATCGGTGCAGTGAAGAAAAGACAATGTTGGCCAGCTGATGGTTTGTGCTCTATGATCATTCATTTTTTTTAGCATTCCTTCTGAATATAACACAGTGTTGGTGCAACAGATGGAATCCAGCCTGTTCCACAATGGACATTAAATAATTAACCCCTCTCTTTATGCAGTCTGGTCATGATAAGGAAGAATGTGCACTGCTTTACTGAACTACAATTCCCAAAATGCACCTGCGAAAGTAGGAAGTGGATAGTGATTCTTTCCACGTCACACCGCAGCCCGAATTTCAACGTCAAGCGAACGCCGCATAGTCATGCTGATTGAGAATAGAACATTGCACGCAATTAAGGACAATTTTCATAATCTCTATGCAATTTAAATATTGACATTCCGGTAGGTATTAGTCTTATTTAGCAAAACGTGTGGTTATTGTGGTAGGCTACTCTTTGACGTGCGTATCCCACTCTCACTTGTCAATAACGGTTTGCAATAGCTTTCTCGTTAAGCATATTTTACTTTATTGAATCAATTTAGTGAGGAACTTAATGGTGTTATGCTTTGGTATTAACTTTCTCTATGGGTTTCGAGGAATCTACAAAAAATTCAGCTTTTCTGTTTTCAGGAAAAGGTATCAACTCCCCCTTGTGGGGTAAAAAGGTAGCTGTGGTTGCCCTGACGTTGGATGCGCACAGTTCTACCTGTCAGTCTCTTGTACGAAGGAAAGTCCGAAAACCATGGCGGAACTCCCCGAATCAGAACCCCGAATTTACAGTGTTGGGAAAGTCGCATGTGGGATACTGACTCACGTGCTTTGTGTTGTCTTCACTGTGCTTATCACGGTATTGGCCAAGCCTGGAACAAGTGAGTAACCCAGCCTTGGCGCCAGCAACAGAGCACCCATCAATGCTGTTCCATATCTGCAAATAACACATGGAATACTTTATATTGAGTTGATGAAACGAGACAATATTTTTTGGGTTGATCTGTTTTTCAGGTTTGTTCTCTTGGCACCCTTTCCTGATGACACTGGCGGTAAGGTGACACATCTGTGTGTGCATAATGTATTCTGTGAATTTATCTCATTAAATTGTCTCAGAAGTGTTACAACAGTTCACGGTCATTCCATCTTTCCTCCACCACTCTCACCGTCTTTTCTTGCCGTTCTCTCCCCATCTCCTCTTGATCCCCCTCTTCCCTCTTAGTTCTCCCTCTTCATGACAGAGGCTGTGCTCCTCTTCTCTCCACATTGCTCTCCCATTCGGAAGCTTTCCCACAAGACCAAGGGGCGTGTCCACTGGATCCTGCAGTGCCTCTGTGCCAGCTGTGCCACCCTGGGCCTGGCATCCATCTTCTACAACAAGCACCTGAACGGCAAGCCCCACTTCGCCTCGTGGCACGGCCTGGTGGGCCTGGGGACATTGTGTGTTGTTGGGGTGCAGTCTCTGGCCGCTCTGCCCCTCCTCTACCACTCCCTGGCTAAGGGGTGGTCCCTGGCTAAGCTAAAGCGCTACCACGCAGCGTCTGGCCTAGTCACTTATCTGCTGGGAAGTGTCAGTCTGCTCCTGGGCATATGCTCAGTGTGGTTTACAGGCACTGTGGGAGGATACACCTGGTACCTGGCAGCACTTTGCCCTGCCCTCAGCACCCTGGTCATCATGAGCCAGGTGTCCAATACCTACATGGCTAAGAAACGGCTGGTGTCCTAACCAGGCTGGCCGCCAAAGCCAAGCTCACAAACATCAGCCATAAACTATTACTGTATTCAAATGAAGCTTTAATAAAAGCTTTACCGTAAGGCTATCTTTGGAAGACCAACCTGCATTCTGCCTAATGTCCAAAAGTACCAGTGCCTTATATTGGTGAAATTATTATTTTGTTACATCTACTGCTGAACTAGTTCTAATTTCAAAGTTTGGTCTTTGTATGTTAATTCTACCTTGAGCAAAAAAAGTGCACGGAATCATCAATGAGCATAGCTTGGCTGTCTAAAAAAAAAATATGATAACAGGCCTCGGTCTTTTGGAGTATTTAGTAGTATATAGTAGTAGTATTTAGTAGTATATAGTAGTAGTATTTAGTAGTATATAGTAGTAGTATTTTGTATCCGAGAGCCAAGAAAGCCTGTTATGTGTCTAACGAAGTACAAATATTGGTTGTTAACCATGGAAAACAACTAGAGGCCACTGATGCTGCTTGATTTTATTTGCCTTTGGGCTTGAATGGACCAATGCACATTTTTTGTGATTGGTTTGTTTTTATAAGGTGATACATTTGTGTATTAGTTTACACTAAGGTGTGAAATTCCAGCCGAATCCGTAAGATGTCATATTTACTGATATGGTAGGCTGACTGCAATGAAGAGTCAAAAAAACAGTGTAGTGTTTACTCCCATACATTCTGTAACTCCATTACCCTCAATTTTCTTACTGATAGGACATACGCAGTTTCATCATAACCGCATCATATTCAAATCCATTATCCTCACATGGGCGTTTCATAGATTCCCGGCTGCAAGAGTGCAATTGAAGGTCGAGTTGAACATAATTCTTGGAATATACTGCAGATTATTACTGATTATTGTTGACATGTTTTGTCAAATTTATATTTTGATGCAATTTCAATAAAAAAATACATTTTGCATATTGGTATGTTTCCATGTGCATATACAGTGCATTCGGAAAGTATTCAGACCCCTTGACTTTTTCCCCTTTTTTTACGTGACAGCTTTATTCTAAAATTGATTAAATAAATAAAACATCCTCAATCTGCACACAATAACCCATGATGACAAAGCGAAAACAGGTTTGACATGTTTGCTAATTTATAATAACAAATACCTTATTTACGTAAGTATTCAGACCCTTTGCTATGAGATTTGACATTCAATCCAATCAATTTGGTTGGCGCCCAGGTGCGTCCTGTTTCCATTCATCATCCTTGAGATGTGGTTAAATCAATTGATTGGACATGATTTGGAAAGGCACACACGCCTGTCTATATAAGGTCCCACAGTTGACAGTGCATTTCAGAGCAAAAACCAAGCCATGAGGTAAAAGGAATTGTCCATAGAGCTCCGAGACAGGATTGTGTCGAGGCACAGATCTGGGAAAGACTATCAAAACAATTCTGCAGCATTGAAGGTCCCAAGAACACAGTGGCCTCCATCCTCCATCTCTGCAGCACTCCACCAATCAGACCTTTATGGTAGAGTGCCAGATGGAAGCCACTCCTCAGTAAAAGGCACATGACAACCCGCTTGGAATTTGGTTTGATGAAACCAAGATTGAACTCTTTGGCCTGAATGCCAAGCTTCACGTCTGGAGTAAACCTGGCACCATCATCCCTACGATGAAGCATGGTGGTGGCAGCATCATGCTGTGGGGATGTTTTTCAGTGACAGGGACTGGGAGACTAGTCATGATCGAGGGAAAGATGAACAGAGCAAAGTAGAGAGATCCTTGATGAAAACCTGCTCCAGAGCGCTCAGGACCTCAGACTGGGAAGAAGGTTCACCTTCCAACAAGACAATGACCCTAAGCACACAGCCAAGACAACACAGGAGTGGCTTCTGAACAAGTCTCTGAATGTCCTTGAGTGGCCCAGCCAGAGTCCGGATTTGAACCCGATTGAACATCTCTGGAGAGACTTTAAAATAGCTGTGCAGCGATGCTCCCCATCCAAACTGACAGACCTTGAGAGGATCTGCAGAGAAAAATGGGAGAAACTCCCCAATTACAGGTGTGCCAAGATTGTAGAGTCATACCCAAGAAGACTCAAGGCTGTAATCACTGCCAAAGGTGCTTCAACAAAGTACTGGGTAAAGGGTCTGAATACTTCCGTAAATGTGATCCGTTTATTTTTTTTTATACATTTGCAAAAAAATTTGTGCTTTGTCATCATGGGGTATTGTGTGTATATTAATGAGAAATCTATTTAATCCATTTTAGAATAAGGCTGTAACATAAAATGTGGAAAAGGTCAACTTGTTTGATATTTTTCAAATGCACTGTAACTTCAAAAAACATCTGTGCATAGAACATACAAAGCCCATAATTTTTTTTTTATGTCAGTGTAATAATAAAATGAAGTAACAACGCAGGAGAAGTGTGTTTTATTATGTTAAAATAAAATTAACGAAGTAACACAGTTGTCATATGCTGGATACATGGGGGTGGACTGTCCCTCCCGATCTCTCACAGTCAGTCTGTGCCACTGCTCTGCTCTTCCACAGACACTGGACAAAAAGATCAACGTGGACAAAAAGAGAGGGAAAAAAGTTTTTTTTAAATAATACAAATAATACAGCAGATGAATTCATATCCATCGTTATAAATAAAGACTTTTGGTAAATTCATACAATGAGATAAATGACAAATTAGTCAAGGCAAGCTAACATTATCAAGATGTTATAAAATAACATTGTTACTTAGACAACATACGGACCATGTTCTCTTCATGATAACACTAAGAAACAATAAGCACAGTGAAACTATTTTGATTGAGAGGGAGGATGGGGATTCCTTCTCCAAGGAAATAGTGTTCCCTATTAAAAGGACTGGGATGATTGGCTAAATCATTTGATAGACACACGACATGGCCAATTAGAAAAAGGTTGAGGTTCCGAAGTGAGGTGGAAAAAACCATGATCAACTTGAAGCAGGCTGTAAGGAAGAGGACAAGGAAGTAAGCAGTAGTGGGTGGGTAGAGTAGAGGTTGTGAGGAGTGTATGGTGAAATAGGGAGTAGAGAGTAAACAAACTCCAAAAAAAGAGAGTTATAGAATAACTCCAGTAGGCTTATTCCATGTCCAAATGCAGATTTTATTCCAGTGGAGAAACAGAACCTTGAGGCCCGATCCATTCCACTCACAATGATTTTGACATGACATCACAGACCGAGAAAGGTACTGGCCAACCACGGAGAAACTTTTTACTACTTTAATACACTAAGTAAATGTCCAAATACTTATGTAAAAAGAAAAATATTACGTATTGAAATGGGGGGACTAGACACATAGTGCTTTCATTTCTAAATGGTAAAACGGATACATTGCCATCAGAAAATATTCACACCCCTTGACTTTTTCTACATTTTGTTGTTACAGCTGAATTTAAAATTAATTACATTTAGATTTTTTTGTCACTGGCCTACACACAATACCCTACAATGTTGAAGTGGAATTATGTTTTTCAAAATGTTTACAAATGAATTCAAAAAGGAAAAGTTTAAATGTCTTGAGTCAATACGTATTCAACCCCTTTGTAAAAAAAAAAATTAAAAAAAAGTACACATTGAATATCCCTTTGAGCATGGTGAAGTTATTAATTACACTTTGGATGGCGTATCAATACACCCAGTCACGACAAAGATACAGGTGTCCTTCCTAACTCAGTTGCCGGAAAGGTAGGAAACTGCTCAGGGATTTTACCATGAGGGCAATAGTAACTTTAAAACCATTACAGAGTTTAATGGCTATGATAAGAGAACTGAGGATGGATCAACAACATTGTAGTTACTTCACAATACTAACATAATTGACCGCGGGAAAAGAAAAAAGCCTGTACAGAAAAGAAAAAAATTCTACAACATGCATTTTGTTTGCAACAGGGCACGAAAGTAATTTTGCAAAGAATGTGGCAAAGCAATGAACCTCTTGTCCTGAATATAAAGTGTATTGTATAGGCAAATCCAATACAACAAATTACTGAGTACCAAATGTTACGGGTATGCTTTTAATCGATAAAGACTGGGGAGTTTTTCAGGATAAAAAATAAACAGAATGGAGCTAAGCACAGGCAAAATCCTAGAGAAAAACCTGGTTCAGTCTGCTTTCCACCAGACACTGGGAGATGAAGCCACCTTTCAGCTCGACAATAACCTGCAAAACAAGGCTAAATCTACACAAGTTGCTTTCCAAGAAGACCGTGAATGTTCCTGAGTGGCCAAGTTAGTTTTGACTTCCATCTACTGTACTTGAATGATGAACAAAATTTGGCAGAGCTTTTGAATTTTGAAAAGAATAATGGCCAAATGTTGCACAATCCAGGTGTGGAAAGCTCTTACAGACTTACCCAGAAAGGCAGTGATTACATCTGTGGGTCTAAGGTGCTACTACAAAGTCTTGATTCAGGGGTGTGAATACTTATGTAAATGAGATGTCTATTTCATTTTCAATACATTTCAAAACATTTCTAAAAACATGTTTTCAAGAAAATATTCAATCTATTTTGAATTCAGGCTGTAATAAGTCAAGAGGTGTGAATACTTTCTGAAGGCACTGTATGTATGAAAATACACTAAAATAAAACGTGATATTTTGTACTGTTGCCTCATGAAAAACTTGATCTCAAATTCAAAATGCTGGAGTATAGAGGCAAATGTAAAAATGTTAGCTTCATTGTCCAAATAAATTTGTAGGGGAGTGTATATTGTCTTCTTGTCCTTTCCAACTGGGTTTGCTACAATGTCTATCAAACAGCTAACGGCTCTAAAATCACATTTTTTTATTTATTTTGAATGCAAACGGTCCAACAGACGATCACATAGTACCATCTGATGTGAGCTCCGAGGAGATAGTGTCCTGACAGGCCTCAGTAATCGTCATGGGGGTAAAATAACTGCACGGCCATGCTAGAAGACATAGCAGGAGAGGCAGTGCTTAGAAGCGCCAAGTTCAACCAACTGGTCCCCTACAACAAGAAGTCCATCCATTCCCGTCCATGGTCTCTGGTGCTCAGCCTCACCAACCTCAGGGGCTCGGGCAAATCTTCAGTCTCTTCAGTAAGATATTCAGCATAAGGATTTTGTTACTTTGTCTTGGTAAGCACATTGAGGTACGCCTCGTTCCCTCTCACTCGCCCGCTCATAGGAGTCTGTGTGTGTGTGTGTGTGTGTGAGGGGGGCTAAGAGGGTTAGCCAGGTTAGGGTGGGGAGTTGTTTGTTTTTGCAACTTATCCCTTCAGGGTTAACGAATGCTGGCTCATTGTCCTGTTACCTCGATGACATCATCGTCCGAGCTGCTGCCGCCGTTGTCCGTGGCCATGTGATGGGTGTCAGGCCGGCTCAGGGCTGCACCCAGGAGGCTGGAGGGGGAAGAGGAGTAGTGGGAGAGGAAGTTGGAGCTTCCTCCAGAGCTGGCTGGGCCTCCTCCCAGGGTGTTGGGGTACATCCTGGGATCAGGCAGCAGGGACTGACTGTAGTTCAGAGGGAAGCCTGGGGACAGAAGGTCAGCCACACTGGGATTCATCAGGTAGGGGGGCAAGGTGGAGGAGGCAGAGGACACAGGCATGGTGTTGGTGGAGGAGGAGGTGGTGGTGGAGGAGGAGGGGAGGTGTCCATTGCTTCCTGTGGCTGAGGAGGCGTGGTTGAGGAGGTCCGCCCCTGCCAAGGGGAACATGGCCTGCAGGTCTCCCAGAGTCTGTCCTGCTGACTGGAGAAAGGGGGATGAGGAATTGCCTCCCATCAGCAGCGGGTGGCTCATGTGTCCCTCCAAGGCCTGGTTCAGGGGGGGGAAGCTGAGGCCGCCGCTGCCCAGGGAGAGGCCGGGGAAACCGGCTGCTGTCGAACTGCGTTTGCCCCCCGCCTGCTTGTGTCCACGGCTCTCGGCCATCTTGCGTTTGGAGCGTTGCAGAGCCTCGCCGATGCTCATTCCGATGTCATCTCTGAACTGCCGGCTGTGGTCCGATTCTGTGGTCTGATTGTGCTGCTGCGTTCTTCCCCCTCCCCCTCTGTCCCCTGTAAACGTGTCCGATGGTGACGGCAGCTCATTGCCCACGGTGACGGTATCCGCGGTGACGGCGTAGCGGCTGAGCTCTCGTAGGATCTCAGGGCTCTCGGGTGTGGAGGGCCACAAGGCGCTGTCGGGGGTCAGCCGTTGGCGCTCCGCGGGAGACGAACAGCCGTTACCGATGGCGTGAAGAAGGGAAACCTGGGAACCTGAGGAAAATAGAGGGTCAAAATGGAGAGTAACTATTCATTTTTCAAACAGTGCTTCAACTAGATTCCCTTAAGTCTGCATCTTGATGAGGTCTCACTACTTGTGACCCCCAGGGCTCGGTACTAGGTCCACTCTGGTTCTCTCTGTAGTCTGTACACCAAGTCAATCTATCATATCCTGTCAAATGGATTCCTTATCAAATGTAATGTAATTGAACTTATAGTGCACCTCTGTTGGTAGCAGTTCCTCCCTGCACTGCTCTGCTGAGCTTCCCTGAGCGGATGGCAAAAATCCTGCCATCATTGGTCTTGATGTAGGTACCTGTAAGGAGGACTACAGTTAATGGATGATAGCAAATCAAATCAAACTTTGTCATATGCACAGGATACAGCAAAGTTAACACAGTGCAATTAAATGCTTAATTGCAAGCTCTCCTCTCATGACAACAGCTAATAAAAGTATAAAAGGTATTCAGACAAAAATAAGGCTGCAAGGAAGCACCAGTCAGTTTTGATGCTTAGGTTAATGTACCGAGCCCTTTATCTAAATGAGATAACTGGGGGATTTCAGGTGCCCATGTGGCTGTTGATAACCACTCGCTAAGGTGTGTACAGTATTTGGATTAGAGTATGTAGAGAAATAATTTGACGACATGCAGGTAGATGTGGGGCCACAGCTTCTACAGTATACAGTGCATTCGAAAAGTATTCAAACCACTTTACTCAACATTGTGTTACGTCACAGACATACATTAACATGACCCCCCCCCCATCAAACCACACACAAACCCCATAATGACAAAGCAAAAACAGGTTAAGAAATGTTTGCAAATGTATAGATTTAAAAAAAACTGAAATATCACATTACATAAGTATTCAGACCAGTACTTTGTTGAAGCACCTTTGGCAACGATTACAGCCTCGAGTCTTCTTGGGTATGATGCTACAAGCTTGGCACACCTGTAATTGGGGAGTTTCTCCCATTTTTCTCTGCAGATCCTCTCAAGGTCTGCCAGTTTGGATGGGGAGCATTGCTGCACAGATATTTTCCGGTCTCTCCAGAGATGTTTGATCGATCGGGTTTAAGTCCGGGATCTGGCTGGGCCACTCAAGAATATTCAGAGACTTGTCCCGAAGCCACTCCTGCGTTGTCTTGGCTATGTGCTGAGGGTTGTTGTCGTGTTGGAAGGTGAACCTTCTCCCCAGTCTGAGGTCCTGAGCAGGTTTTCATCAAGGATCTCCCTGTACTTTGCTCCGTTCATCTTTACCTCGATCTTGACTAGTGTCCCTGCCGCTGAAAAACATCTGGCCAAACTGCTCCCCCGATTGTTCAGTTTGGCCAGGGGGCCAGCTTTAGGATGAGTCTAGGTGGGTCCAAACTTCTTCCATTTAAATATGATGGAGACCACTGTGTTCTTGGGGACCTTTTAATGCTGCAGACATGTTTTGGTACCCTTCCCCAGATCTGTGCCTTTCCACAATCCTGTCTCGGAGCACTACAGACAATTCCTTCGACCTGGTGGCTTGGTTTGCTCTGACATACACTGTCAACTCCGGGACCTTATATAGACAGGTGTGTGCCTTTCCAAATCATGTCCAATCAATTTAATTTACCACACGTGGACTCCAATTAAGTTGTAGAAACATATCAAAGATGATTCATGGAAATAGGATGCACCTGACCTCAATTTGGAGTCTCATAGCAAAGGGTCTGAATACTTATGTAAATAAGGTATGTTTTTTTATACATTTCTAAAAACCTGTTTTCCCTTTATCATTATGGGGTATTATGTGTAGATTGATGAGGGAAAAAATGTATTTAATCCATTTTAGATTAAGGCCGCAATGTAACAAAATGTGGAAAAAAGGGGTCTGAATACTTTCCAAATGCACGGTATATAGTGCCTTCAAAAAGTATTCATACCCCTTGACATATTCCACATTTTGTTGTGTTACAGCCTGAATTCAAAATGGATTATATATAAAAAAAAAACATCTTACCCATGTACACACAATAAATACCCCATAATGACAAAGTCAAAACATGTTTTTTTTAAATTGTAGCAAATTTATTGAAAATGAAATACAGAAATACCTAATTTACTTAAGTATTCACACCCTTTGCTATGATATACAAAATTGAGCACAGATGCATCCAATTTCCTTTGATCATCCTTGAGATGTCAATACAACTTGATTGGAGTCCACCTGTGGCCAATTGTTTCAATTGTTTGGACATGACTTAGAAAGAAACGGTTCCCCACAGTTGACAGTGCATGTCAGAGCAGAAACTATACCACGAAGTCCAAGGAACTGTAAGTAGACCTCCGAGATAGAATTGTGATGAGGCATATATCTAGGGAGGAGTATAAAACAATTTCTAGAGTGTTGAAAGTTTCCAAGAGCAGGGTCTCCATTGGCAAATGGAAAAAATATGGAGAAACCCAGACTCTGCCTAGAGCTGGCAGTTTGACCAACCTGAGCAACCGGGAAAGAAGGGCCTCGTAGTCGCCACTTAAAATGCTTCAACAAAGTATTGACTCAGGGGTGTAAATATGATATTTCATTTTCAATAAAATGTGCTAACATTTCTAAAAGCATGTTTTTACTTTGTCATTATTGGGTATTGTGTGCTGATGGGTGAGAAAAATCTAATCAATTTTGAATTCAGGCTGTAACAAAATGTGGAATAAGTCAAGGGGTATGAATAATTCCTGAAGGCTCTGTAGGCTGTGTTCTTGTTACCTTTTGACCCTTTGATCATGTGGATACTCTCTCCTGCACCGATACGGGCCTGGACATCAGTGGTGCTGTTGGCTCCTGGGATCACTATATCTGAGAGGTCAAAAACAAGGAGTAAGATACATACTGTATTTGTCTTCTTTTAACTGAAATGTTTCTAACCTTCTAAAATTGCTTAAAGTTGGAATGGTCAACTTAACATAGCTGCATGACAAATGGCACCCTATTCCCTTTGCTGGTCAAAGTAGTGAACTATATAGGGGGAATAGGGTGCTATTTGGGACATAGACCGGTGTTATAGGGTCTATCCTAATGCAGCCCCACAGCGTTTCAGTTATTCCTTCAACTCTTAAACCTACCCTTGGGTCGTGTTCAGTAGGCACAACATGTAAGAAAGTGCTCTAAAAAGGGGAGGTACCATCTAAACGTAATCCAATAAGAAACCGTTTCGCTACGGTGTGCCCTAATGAACAGGACCATGGCAAGCATATCAGTGTTTATCAACACCAATTCTGTTAAATTCAAACTTTAATGTCCCCGCGGGGAAATGTATTGTACCAGTGGTAGTGACGATCCTCTGGACGTAGACGCCAGCCTTCTGCAGGTAGTTGACGGGGAAGCCCACCCCGGAGCTGGAGCCTGCCACGCCCATGCCCGCCATGCGGGGCATCATGGGAATGGGGGTGGACTGGACGGGCCGGACGCTGGCCACGGGCTTCTCATCACCCCGAGCTATGGGACGCCTAGTGGATTCAAAACACACAAGATTGAGGATCATACACAGTCTGATGTGGTTCCGATGGCATGGTTGAATTTGGAGGCGAGAAGGGTGAATCTCATGAAACAAGTTTTAACCATGTCTGTAGAAAATAGTTACAAAACCATGATGCACCTGCAAAAATATACTATCGTTCTGAAGAGTAAGATGCATTGTTTATGTCAGTGTCTTATTTTTAATACATTTTCTTTAGAATTTTGTAAATGTTCACCCTTTATTCTCATTACCAAAATGCGTCCGGATTAAATTCTCAGGTCATTTTATACAAATTTATTATAATAAAACAGAATGTTGCTGTAGTATTTCCATGAATTCATAACAAAGGTAAACTAGCTGAAGTTTACATTTCACTATAATATTTATTACATAAAAATAGTGTCTGTGGACATGTCTCATTACCGTAACACTTTATCAAGTTCCTGTAAAAACTTAGTTTTTAAATAGAATTTTATTCACCCATGATGAATCATCTAGATGAGTTACCATGACCCTTTGCTAAGACACTCGAAATTGAGCTCAGGTGCGTCCTGTTTCCATTGATCATCCTTGAGATGTTTCTACAACTTGATTGGAGTCCACCTGTGGTAAATTCAATTGACCGGCACACACCTGTCTATATATGGTCCCACAGTTGACAGTGCATGTCAGATCAAAAACAAAGCAACGAGGTCTAAGGAACCGCCATAGAGCTCCAAGACAGGATTGTGTTGAGGCACAGATCTGGGGAAAGATACCAAAACATTTCTGCATCATTGAAAAGTCCAAGAACACAGTGGCCTCCATCATTCTTAAATGGAAGAAGTTTGGAACCACCACGGCTCTTCCTAGAGCTGGCTGCCCGGCCAAACTGAGCAATCGGGGGAGCAGGGCCTTGGTCATGGAGGCGACCAAGAACCCGATGGACATTCTGACAGAGCTCCAGAGTTCCTCTGTGGAGAAGAGAGAACCTTCCAGAAGGACAACCATCTTTGCAGCACTCCACCAATCAGGCTTTTATGGTAGTGACCAGACGTAAGCCACTCCTCAGTAAAAAGGCACATGACAGCCTGCTTGGAGTTTGCCATAAGGCCCCTAAAGACTCTGACCATGAGAAACAAGACTCTCTGGTCTGATGAAACAAAGATTGAACTCTTTGGCCTGAATGCCATGCGTCACGTCTGGAGGAAACCTGGCACCATCCCGACAGTGAATCACGGTGGTGGCAGCATCATGCTGTGGGGATGTTTTTCAGTGGCAGGGACTGGGAGACTAGTCAGTATCGAGGCAAAGATGAACGAAGCAAAGTACAGAGAGATCCTTGATGAAAACCTGCTCCGATCAAGACCTCAGACTGGGGAAAAGGTTCACCTTCCAATAGGACAACGACCCTAAGAACACAGCCAAGACAACGCAGGTGGTGGCTTCGGGACAAGTCTTGGAATGTCTTTGGGTGGCTCAGCCAGAGCTCAGACTTGAACCCGATCTAACATATCTGGAGAGAACTGAAAATGTCTATGCAACGACGCTCCTCATCCAACCGGACAGAGAGGATCTGCAGAGAAGAATGGGAGAAACTCCCCAAATACAGGTGTGCCAAGCTTGTAGCGTCATACCCAAGAAGACTCCAAGCTGCAATCGCTGCCAAAAGGTGCTTCAACAAGGTACTGAGTAAAGGGTCTGAATACTTATGTAAATGTGATATTACATTTGCAAACATTTCTAAAAACCTGTTTTTTGCTTATGTGTAGATTAACGAGGGGGAAAACTATTCAATTCATTTTAGAATGAGGCTGTAATATAACTAAATGTGGAAAAAGTCAGGCTGAATTTTGTTTGGTATTCCGTGGATTTCATTTTGAGAAGCCCATGTTATCACACACACGATCCTGCAGCCACTAGCTAGCTTGTCACTTGACGTTTGAAGTTACCGCCATTCTGCCCGTGGAGCAGTGACAGTGTTCTATTGAGCAGCGACCACTCTTTGACCATGGCCATAATGACATTCTATTTACTTTAATCATGCTTAATCCTCTGAGTAAACCGTCTAACTTTTAAACCATATACGATTCATAAACGATGAATGAAATCATTATGGGCGAACACCCTACAGAAAACCTAGTTATTTTGGCAAAAAAAGATTCAGAAGATGACAGAAAACAAGGTTCATTAGGGTAATGAGAAATTAGAAAATACATTTTAATATTTACATTTTACATCTACGAATTATGTTTGACTCAGGCCTTTTCATTAGGTAAGCAATGTTAAAATTATTAGAAATTGGTTTGTTTACAACTTTTTGGGACTTTGAAGACGGCGGAAATTGTGGTAAAATGCATAATATCTGATACATAAATATAATAATAATAATAATAATAGTATTATGAAAGACAAATACAGATCCTAATTCAAGTGATTTTTAAATTGTGATTTTTGTTGTCAAATGCCAGTTGTGACAATGATCTAACGGGATCATTTGTTTAGATAGGCAGTAAAGATCGACAGATTTAAAGTTCGACAGATTTAAAGTTTTCATAACAAAAATCGGTAAATCTGCATTTTTGGATGACGACTATGGCCGATTACATTGCATTCCACAAGGAAACTGCGTGACAGGCTAACCACCTGTTACGCGAGTGTAGCAAGGAGCCAAGGTAAGTTGCTAGCTAGCATTAAACTTATCTTATAAAAAAAACAATCAATCTTCACAAGTTAACTCCACATAGTTGATAATATTACTAGTTTATCTAGCGGGTCCTGTGTTGCATATAATCAATGCGGTGCCTGTTAATTGATCATCGAATCACAGCCTACTTCGACAAACGGGTGATGACTTAACAAATGCACATTCTAAAAAAGCACAATTGTTGCACAAATGTACCTAACCATAAACATCTTTTGCCTTTCTTAAAATCAATACACAGAAGTAAATATTTTTTTAAACCTGCATATTTAGAAGAAATGAATGTTAGCAGGCAATATTAACTAGGGAAATTGTGTCACTTCTCTTGCGTTCATTGCATGCATAGTAAGGGTATAATGCAACAGTTTGGGCCGCCTGGCTCGTTGCAAACTAATTTGCCAGAATTTTACATAATTATGACATAACATTGAAGGTTGTGCAATGTTACAGCAATATTTAGACTTGGGGTTGATAACAGTTCCGTATTTCACTGAAAGATTAAAGGTTTTGTTTTCAAAATGATAGTTTCCAGATTTGACCATATTAATGACCAAAGACTTGTATTTATGTGTTTATTAAAGTCTATGATTTGATATTTGATAGAGCAGTCTGACTGAGCGGTGGTAGGTAGCAGCAGGCTCGTAAGCATTAATTCTAACTATACTGCGTTTGCCAGCAGCTCTTCGCAATGCTTGATCACAGCGCAGTTTATGACTTCAAGCCTATCAACTCCTGAGATTAGGCACTTTAGTATTGCCAGCCTATTAGAACATCCAATAGTCATAGGTATATGAAATACAAATGGTATAGAGAGAAATAATCAACGAGTCATAATTCCTATAATAACTGCAACCTAATATCTATTTACTGGGAATATTGAACCACCAGCTTTCATATGTTCTAAGCAAGGAACTTAAACATTAGCTCTTTTACATGGCACATATTGCACTTTTACTTTCTTCTCCAACACTGTGTTTTTGCATTATTTAAACCAAATTGAACATGTTTCATTATTTATTTGAGACAAAATAAATAAAATCTATGTACTATATTAAGTTAAAATAATTGCTCATCGAGTATTGTTGTAATTGTCATTCCAAATTTTATAAAAAATAAAAAAAAATGGAGAAAAAAATAAATTTGGCCGATTAATCTTCTTCTTCCGGGATCTTCTTTTTTTGGTCCTCCAATAAAATCGGTAACGGTGTTGAAAAATCATAGGTAGTAGTTTAGGCCTGCCAATTAGGCTTGCTCTGCCCTATTGAAGTATTTGCAGGTGCTTCCACATGGGTGTGGTTCCTGAGTTAATTAATCAATTAACATCCCATTATGCTTAGAGTCATGAAGAAAATACCCAGAAGAGAGCTCAGTGACGTTGAAAGAGAGGTCTCAAATGAGCATAGAGGATTTAAAGAGTGTGTGTGTGTGTGTGTGTGTGTGTCTCAGTCACCAGATCTCAACCCAATTGAAGTCAGAAGTTTACATACACTTAGGTTGGAGTCATTACAACTTGTTTTTCAACCACTCCACACATTTATTGTTAACAAACTATAGTTTTGGCAAGTTGGTTATGACATCTACTTTGTGCATGACGCAAGTAATTTTTTCCAACAATTGTTTACAGATTATTTCACTATCACAATTCCATTGGGTCAGACGTTTACATACGCTAAGTTGACTGTGCCTTTAAACAGCTTGGAAAATTCCAGAAAATGTCATAGCTTTAGAAGCTTCTGATAGGCTAATTGACATAATTTACATCATTTTAGTCAAGTGGAGGTGTACCTGTGGATGTATTTCAAGGCCTACCTTCAAACTCAGTGCCTATTTTCTTGACATCATGGGAAAATCAAAAGAAATCAGCCAGCCAAGACCTCAGAAAAACAATTGTAGACCTCCACAAGTCTGGTTCATCCTTGGGAGCAATTTGCAAACACCTGAAGGTACCACGTTTATCTGTACAAACAATAGTACGCAAGAATAAACACCATGGGACGACGCAGCCGTCATACCGCTCAGGAAGGAGACGCGTTCTGTCTCCTAGTGATGAACATGCTTTTGTGCGAAAAGTGCAAATCAATCCCAGAACAACAGCAAAGGACCTTGTGAAAATGCTGGAGGAAACAGGTACAAAAGTATCTATATCCACAGTAAAATTAGTCCTATATCGACATAACCTGACAGGCCGCTCAGCAAGGAAGAAGCCACTACTACAAAACCTCCATAATAAAGCCAGACTACGGTTTGCAACTGCACATGGGGACAAAGATCGTACTTTCTGGAGAAATGTCGTCTGGTCTGATGAAACAAAAATAGAACTGTTTGGCTGTAATGACCATCGTTATGTTTGGAGGAAAAAGGGGGATGCTTGCAAGACGAAGAACACCATCCCAACCGTGAAGCACTGGGGTTGGCAGCATCATGTGGGGGGTGCTTTGCTGCAGGAGGCACTGGTGCACTTCACAAAATAGATGGCATTATGAGGCAGGAAAATGATGTGGATATATTGAAGCAACAACTCAAGACATCAGTCAGGAAGTTAAAGCTTGGTCGCAAATGGACACTGACCCCAAGCATAATTCCAAAGTTGTGACAAAATGGCTTAAGGACAACAAAGTCAAGGTATTGGAGTGGCCATCACACAGATCTGACCTCAACCCTATAGAAAATGTGTGGGCAGAACTGAAAAAGCGTGTGCGAGCAAGGAGGCCTACAAACCTGACTCAGTTACACCAGCTCTGTCAGGAGGAATGTGACAAAATTCACCCAACTTATTCTGGGAAGCTTGTGGAAGGCTACCCGAAACGTTTTAACCCAAGTTAAACAATTTAAAGGCAATGCTACGAAATACTAATTGAGTGTATGTAAACTTCTGACCCACTGGGAATGTGATGAAAGAAATAAAGCTGAAATAAATAACTTATTATTCTGACATTTCACATTCTTAAAATAAAGTGGCGATCCTCACTGTCCTAAGACAGGGAATCTTTACTAAGATTAAATGTCAGAAATTGTGAAAAACTGAGTTTAAATGTACTTTGGTAAGTTATATGTAAACTTCTGACTTCCAACTATATGAGAGATTCTGGAGCGGAGACAGACAGTGTTTTTCAACAAATTATGGAATTTGTTGTGCAAACATTGTGTCACCTCCCTCCAATACAGTTCCATACACAAGTACAATCCATGCCAAGGAATATTGAAGCTGTTCTGGCTCAATCCCCTACTAAGACACTATGTTGGTGTTTCCTTTATTTTGGTAGTTACTGGTCTGTTAGTGCTGTGATAGCGCAGGTAAGAGAATGGAGAGATTGTCACTCACCAGTTGCGCTGGTTAAAGGCTGGGATGTTGATGAGGGTCTGGTCACTGGTTGGGTAGTAGTGGGCGTAGGAGGGGCGAGAGTAGGGCACGGAGGCACGCTTCTCGTCCTCGTAGCTCTTCTTAGCGGCTCTCTTCTCTGCTTTAGTGAGCTTGGACTCCTTCCGGTCCACCAGCAGAGACTCATGGTGGAAGGGTTCCTGGTGGGGTACAGATCAACGTGGTTGATCGATTGCACGTGTACCATAATAATGATGTACAGTGATGCATGACAGTGTGCATCTGTGAGAGAGTGAGTGTGTGAGCGTACCTTAGTGATGAGGTGGGGGTAGAGCTGGCAGGCTTGGCTGATGACTGTCTCCATCTCTTTCTGGGGCTGGGGAGGGGCTTTGGTCGAGTCAGGCTCCTCCTCTGCAAAGTGCAGCAGAGACTCCACCTCCTTGCGGGTGAATGTCAGAACTGGGTTCAGGTCATCCACCACGCGGTCTGAACACAACCAATCACAGTGTGTTATTGACCACTGAGACACAACCAATCACAGTGTGTTACTGACCAACTATAAACTGGGTGATTTGAGCCCTGAATTCTGATTGACTGAAAGCCATGGTTTATCAGACCACGGGTATGACAAAACGTTTCGTTTTACTGCTCTAATTATGTTGGTAAGCAGTTTATAATAGCAATAAGGCTCTTCGGTGGGTTTGTGATATATGGCCAATATACCAGGACTAAGGGTTGTGTCCAGACACTCAGCATTGCATCTTGCAAAAGAACAGCCCTTAGCCATGGTATATTTGCCACACCTCCTCAGGCCCAATTGCTTAATTAGACTCTCCTGGCTTGTACTACGCTGTCATTCATAATTCAACTTCTACACGCTGCCATTCATTCTGATTTAAGTATCTCAAATTAATCCAGCAATTTCCACACACACACAGTCATATCGTGCATCACTGTACCCCCCCCCCCCCCCTTACCAGACATGCCCTGCTTGGAGACCTGCCGGTCGTAAATCTTCTTCTCCAGGGTGAAGTCACAGACCAGGCGGTAGATGTGGCAGGGCTTCTTCTGGCCGTAGCGGTACACTCGACACACAGCCTGGGCGTCGTGACACGGGTTCCACGACGCATCAAACACCACCACCCGGTTGGCCCCGATCAGGTTCACCCCCAAGCAGCCCGCCCTGCAAGTCACACAACACAGGCTTATTAACAACATGCACAAGTGTGTATGTTACCCTGTATGTGTGTGTGCGTGTGTATATGCCTAAGTGAACAGCTGATCAAGTTCCCTGTTCAGCTGTTGACTTATATGCAAAAGGAAGGGGGAATATATGCAATTGTGTGTGTGGAAATATATCTGTGTGAGCGAGTGTGTCTAATTGAGTGTATTTGTCTTCGTTTACACAGGCAGCCCAATTCTGACCGTTTGCCCAATTATAGGCAAACGAGCTGATCTGATTGGTCAGAAGACCAATATGTGGAAAAATAATCACAATTGGGCTGCCTGTGTTAACACAGCATTTGTTGTGTATTTGATTGAACAATATATAAGCATAGAAATATAATTATTAGAAAGGGCAGAAGCCATCAGATCACAGCAATTTCACTTCTATGCGTATCAGTGTGTGTACAGTCTAGTACCTCGTTGACAGGAGGAAGACCCACGTGGAGGTGTTCTCTGGGTCGTTGAACTGGTTGATGAGTCTCTCTCGCTCTGAAGCAGACGTACTCCCATCCAACCCTGGGGGTTGACAGACAAGACACATTCACATCAGCATCATGGGACGATTCCAGTCAAATCGTCTTCCGTTCCAAATGGCACCCTATTTCCCTATGTAGGGCTCTGGTAAAAAGTAGTGCACTGTGTAGGGAATAGGGTGCCATAAATACTTCACTAGTGGATCTAGTGTATTGCGGTGGTCAGTGCAGTAGGGGGCGGTATGACTTCATAAAGAAAAATAAAACACCTGGGCCGCCCAGATTCATTCATTGTTTTTTTTCCCGACTGAGATTATAACGAATGGACAGAGGTGACCTGATCCTAGATCAGCACTCCCATTCTGAGATTATGAAAATGGGCCCTGATGGTTGAGAAAATGGCAAAGTGAGAGTGTAGATGAGTAAAGTTATCAGTTTGAAGCCAAGTACATGTCACAGGACAATTTTCTGTGAAAACAACTCCGGTCTAATAGTCTGGAACAACAGAGTACGTTAGTGAGCATCTAAATTGGATCTGGGTTCACAGCTGAGCCGACACGGAAAGAGAGTCAAAGGGTTGCCATGGGCTCGACGACACTGACACCGCCCCGGGAGTAGTGGTTGCCATGGGAACCGGGTCGTGTGGACGATGACTCACTGTAGTAGTTGATGTTGCGGACCCAGGTCTGGTTCTGGCCATGGTTGTTCGGGGAGACACGGCCTGCTGGTATTGGCCGTCTGGTCAGGAAGTCTTCAATGACGGTCAGGGTGGACAAGCTCTGGCTGATGGACACACACACGTTAAAAACACGTTCAAGTCAGTTAACTTCAACCATATGGATACTTCTAGGTTAAAAAGCAAAAACACAAATTTCCGTCCTCTGCAAGAAAAAGGTCAATAACGTTAGAGTAGAAGAGTATGCTCATAGAGAAAACACTTCATTCAAACCGATGATGTACATAAACACACTCCAAAAGAGCCGTAGGAATAGATCCAACCTGAAGACCAAGATCTTGTCTCCTCTGATCACGCTCTCGTCGATCAGATGGAAGAGCAGCAGCATCTTGGCTGAGTTCTCCAGAACTCCAGTCTGGTAGTTGCTCATGATGTCCTTGGCCTGAACAGAGATGGAACAGGACAGGAAGTGGGTGAGTGAAGCTGTCCATTCTTTCACACCAAGGGGAGGTCTAACGTTTTACAATATAACGTTAGAATAGGGCTGTGGTCGTTCATGACATTGTCAGCCGGTGATTGTCAAGTAAATAACTTCCGGGTCTCACGGTAATTGACTGTTAATTACCAGAAAAACATTTAGCATTTCCTGGCTTCCACGCACAGCCTACAAGCCAGTGATGCAGACCTTTGGAACAAAAACATTTTAAAATGTATAATAAATCCATATAATATAGTCTACACCATCACAATAAATCAATTATTTATTTTAGACAGGTCTATTTCAGAAGAACAGAATAGCAAACTGAGTTGTCCTTGTTGGGCCCTAATCTGGCTATGCCATATGGCTGTGGGCTATACCAGTTCATTTAGAAGACAAGATTTGCTTAGAATTTTGTGGCATTATTTTATATTATGAAGAATAGAATTGAACATAGCTCAATAAAATGAAGGATCTTTTCTCCAAACGATTTGGGGGAGTGCGCACATACGGCTATTCTGTGTTGAGAGGTTAACAAAGAGACAAGTACTCCAATATGCTTAATTTAGAGTTATTAATGTAACTTTAGTTGTGATACAAACTTTGCGCTATATGTTTTTATTTTTAATACATTCTAAGGATGCATGATGCAACTAATGATGATTTGAAAAAAATCAGCTTGAAAAGGTATGAGCTCTGCTTTGTTGTTTTTTGCACAGGCTGTCCACACTTCATCAGTCTCTCATTCACAATCTGACAAGTCCTTGATAATGCCACAAAATTTCTTTGTGTGGCCGTAATGCCATCTAAACAAATCCATGCCTTTTGCAGCCAGTGGTCATTGTGCCCTTGGGCTGAATATAAGAGTTACTTTTCCCCACTGCGTGCCGAAGCACCTCTCTCACGCACATGGCTCTCAGTCATGTGATCGGGTCTTTCTCACAGGCTACAAGTGAAGACAGACACATCGGGGACACAACTGCGCTCGTCCTTATCCAATTCCAAGGTGCATATTGAAGACATTGGAAGAACGAACAATCCACATTTACCAAAAAAGATGAGTAGGCCTAACGAACAACAAAAGCACTAGCCTGTGTCAATCTATTATCCCCCACAGTACAAAAGTTGACCTATTCTGTGCGAGAAATAAATATTCAAAACAGTCCGGGACAGTTGTGGGATGCAATAGATCCCAATTAATACAATCACTATCATAAAAAACAACTGTTTTAAGCAATGAGCCTGACGCAACAGAATAGAATGTTTAGCATAAAATGTTGACAACCTATTAGGCTATTTCTTCACATTATAAGCACATCAATGTGCACACGGCAGTAGGCTACAAGCGCAAATGTTCCATTAGCAGGAAAACACCAATCTCAAAAGTGCACACAAATACAATTACGCATATAATACTTTTATTAAAAGGTGTATTTTTAATGGTGAAAATGATCATCCCCAAACTTGAAACCAGTGGTGTAAAGTACTTAAGTAAAAATACTTTAAAGTACTACATAAGTCATTTTGGGCTATCTATACTTTACTATTTCTATTTTTGACAACTTTTACTTTTAATTCACAACATTCCCAAAGAAAATACATTTACTTTTTACTCCATACATTCCCGGACACCCAAAAGTACTCATTTTGAATGCTTAGCAGGTCAGGAAAATGGTCCAATTCACACACTTATCAAGAGAACATCCCTGGTCATCCCTTCATTTGTAAATTATATCTGAGTGTTGGAGTGTGCCTCTGGCTCTGCTTTTACTCAAGTAATGACAATAGGGTACTTTTCCCACCACGGCTTGAAACTCAATCGCTGCATATGTAGTGGTTCCTCCTTCAAACGTTGCAGCGTACTGCGGCGCAGCTTGCATGGTGCCGCAGAATTCTATGGCAGGTTATTTAAGTGTGAACCACTGGTACTATTAATGCTAGTTAGTGCTAGTTTGACCACCAGAAGGCATCTTTGAGAAGCATTTGGTAGCCTTCAAAAAAGGCTGTACTAGAGACCGGGGTTCAATTCCCCGATGGGGAGGAAGGAGTAGGCTGTCCTTGTAAATAAAATCAAATTCTTAACTGACTTGTCTCGTTAAATAAATCCTATTGCTTCGAACTTCAATATGCTCTATTTATAAATAAGACCTACACCACATGAGTCAACACTAGTGAGACTCATGTCGCCAACAGTAGGCCTACAGTATATCGAAAAACACGACGTGACTCTCGGCCAATAATTACATATAGAGGATTGGAGGATATTTCTGTAATTCAGTGGTAATTCAGGGATATTTATTGCCATAGTTATTCGTTATGGATCAATAACTAAAAATAAATTTTAAAAAAAATCGACATTTTGAAAGAGTATTTTTATAATTTTATTAACGAACACATAAAGATGCCATTATTAGTTACGTTGTTTTAGTTTGAACGTGCAGACTGGTACTAAGAACAGAACAGCGGGAACGTTTCCCTAGTCAGCGTCATTACTAGTGCAATGCCCCTTAAAGTGTGGCAGGATGGGGCCAAGGGTATTAAACCAGCATCTGTAGCAACACAGCTTGCAGTACTTTGCAGTGTCTTATAGACCATTGCGCCACTCAGGCTCTGTACAACGTGAACGGTCGGAAGTGACATAGGATTATTTTGCTCTTACTGTAGCACTAACAAAATAAAAGATTAACAACCTTACTGTAAGAACAGTTTTAGTAAGAAATATTGAGGTCGAGCACAATTATCAGTTTCTATTTAGGTTTATGTCGCCCATTCATTGTCAGTTAGTGACACAGTAGGACCCAAAAAGCATAATCAGTGCTCTAAGTCCCCCCTTGCGCTGGTCTGGAGGAATGAAGTGGTGACGCAGGGTACCGTACTAAACGCAGGGTACCGTACTAAACGCAGGGTACCGTACTAAACGCAGGGTACCGTACTAAACGCAGGGTACCGTACTAAACCAAGAATTACTTCTAAGTCCCACGGCGTAATCTCGCAACTTTTAAAAGGAGGAACCACTGTATGCCAGTTAGGCTCTATACCCGTTAAGAAGTTATTTGGCCACTTTAGTTGTGATACAAACCTGATCAAAACATATAGGCCTATGGGTTAGGCTACATGAGGTGTGATACAAACCTGATCAAAACATATAGGCCTATGGGTTAGGCTACATGAGGTGTGATACAAACCTGATCAAAACATATAGGCCTATGAGTTAGGCTACATGAGGTGTGATACAAACCTGATCAAAACATATAGGCCTATGGGTTAAGCAACACGAGGTGTGCGAGTAAGATTTGAAAAAGGTACAAAAAAACAAAAAAAACATGCACTGTTTGCCTTAAGCTGGGCATCATTCAAAAGTGATAATATATAAATGATGGTGATAGGCTAATATTGTCACTCATTCTTGATTTAATCTTGTCTTTACATATACTAAATAATATATGTGTGAAATTTGTTTTTATTTATAATGTCTCATTATCATGCACCGAGCTCGAAACAGGGGCAGCGGGGGGAAAAAAGGAATCTATGCACTTAAATAGTGAATGGAGGACGCTTCTCCCACGGTTCATTTTCATGCCAGCCTGGTAGGCTATAATCCTGTTTTATAGAGAAGTAATGTGCTTAATATTAGGAAGGCTGAGAAATAAATATAGTAGGCCTAAACTAAAGAAAGCTGATGGGGTCCTCCTCTTTTTAATAGTGGCCATCCCTTTGTTTTCTCCCACAATTGCATAGCCTATAGAAAGGTTGCGCAACATGAGCACATGGGCTCTCATGAAGTGTTTGATTTGATATTTGAGAACATTTGCATTGATGTCAGAGTGATTAGAGGGACAATAGAGTGCTGAGTATCAGGCAGTTAGCAAGTTTGGTAGGCTACTAATGACCAGCAGCAGCATCAGAGCTTGGAAAAGCCTAATTACCATGACTAAACGGTCACATGGAATTTGACTGCCATCATGACTCGTGACCGCTGGTGTGGCGTAAATACAGTCAAAGTAACAGCCCTACATTAGAATCCCCACAGTGGAAATTCATGCAATAATTTTGCAATAATGGTGTTATTTTTTCATTTTTCCCAACACTAAGGTAGCCTGGTTTAACTAGACACAGCAACGTTCGGTGTGGTTTGACCAGGCTAACTCAGGAGAAGTACCTGACAAAATTCCAGCCAACCAACCAGCGGGTGGGTTGGGAGGACAGAGTCAGAGAGAGGTGTCAAGGCGTACCCATTCGTAGGTGATGACCTGATTGGCTCTCTCCTGGATGGGATTGAGCGGGGGCAGGGTGATGTTGGACCGGCTGTTGGCCGAGTCGGCCGCTTTGGCCTTCAGGCCAGCGCCAGGGCAGCGGGGGTTGGTGGCCGCCGTGATGTCATCCAAGTCCAAATCCTGCTCGTTGGCCAGGTTCTCCTTCTGAAGGGTCTCATAGAGCACGTCAGGGTGGTTCCAGATCTACACACACACACACACACACGATTAATGAACAGACTACAATAATGTTACTCTGGTCCAGGTGTCAAGAGTAGGCTGATTAGCCTGACTGCTTTAAAGGGACAGTTCACCCAAATTACATGTTGGTTTCCTTATCCTGTAAGCAGTCTATGGACAAGCTATGACAGCAAACCATGCTTCGGTTTTTGTTTACCTGGCCACTGTCTCCAAATGCTAACTTTTTAGAATTTGTAGCACAAATCCAATACAAGACAATATCCCCAGAATTAGCATTTGTCCCTGCGTTTCATCTCCAAATCATCAGAAATTGTGTAGCTGCTGTTGCCTGGCTCTCTGTGTGTCTGCCTGCCTGCCTAACCCCACAGCACCAGTGAAGCCATCTCAGACTAACCTTGCAGCAGACGCAGAAGGCCTTCAGCGGGTTGAGGCCCAGCCAGCCGCTGTTACCTGCCTCTCTGAAGCGGTCCATAAACTCGGCGTAAAGGGCCCTCTGCAGGGGTGACAGGCGCACCATGATCACGTGCTCGTCCTTGGAGGGCAGCTGGTCCCTCAGCACATCGTGGCCTCGCCTGGGACAGACACGGAGGAAACAACGCGCAAAGATCAGCTTAGTGAGCTATAGGAGAGAGTAGGAGCTAGGGGTTGATTTGGGATTGGGGATGATGCCTGGGTCACCCAAAATCTTCTCCCTAAACACCATTGTAAGGCTGTTCTCTGCTCTTGAGTAATGCGATAATGGGTCGTATATGTATGACCCTCGATACATATGGCTATTGGACAACTTGAGATCAGGATTTTGGTCAGGGGAAAGGGTTGTGCAAATAATATGTGAATGGAGGATAATGTGAGCAAAGTGGGAATTCTTGATTAAGTCAGGAGAAATCCTATTTGTGGAACTTACCTCTGGACGAACCCCTCCAGCAGGCTATGCAGCACGTGGCTTCTGTATCTCATCAACCTGGCGTCCTGTGGCGTGCTGTCCACACACTGCCCGTTCAGAATGGGCCTCTCGAACATGTTACTGAACTCCTGCCTGGTGCCCAGGAAGTCAGGCCTGACAAAGTCAACCATGCACCAGTACTCTATCAGGTTGTTCTGGAGGGGGTAGCCCGTTAGGACCACGCGTCGCCTGGAGCGAATGTTCTTCAGGGCCTGCGAGGTGCTGGCGTGGTAGTTCTTGATGCGGTGGCCCTCGTCACAGATCACCACGTCTGGACCAGGCCTGGCCAGCGCCTTCTCGATACCTGGGTGGGTAGGTGGAGAGGTAGAGAGAGCGCAAAACACAGGTTGAGGAAATGTATGGAGGAGTAGAGCGAGAGTGTAGGTGTGTGAGAAAGGAGAGAGTAAAACACAGCTTACAGGAATGCCTGATGAATAAATCAAATAACACCGTTCTCTAATGTACTACAGTAGTGATTAATACCATCATTTTCATTCACTATGATGTTATTGATGTGCAGAAAATACATCAGCCTTGGCATTTGAATAAATGGTCATTTATGCAGATATCGATAACGCATTATTCTCCAACATCAACTCTCTATACTCTATTGTTTCATCATTATACTGGTACGCAATTTCTAATTTTCAATGGATCAGGGGTTTCTTGTAGGAGTTCTGATCTAGGATCAGATTTGCCTTCTAGATCACTATGAATAATATTAGATGGACAGGTGGGACCTGATCCTAGATCAGCACTTCTACTCAGACGACTACGGCCCTAGATCCACCTACAGCGGGCCCCACAGCAACCTCTAACCCCTGACCTTTCATGAGCTCCTGCTGCCTGTCCTCTTCGTCCAGGTCGATGATGACGGGTCCCTGGGGCTTCTTGGACTTCCTCTTCCTGCCCGTCACAAAGCTCTTCTTCAGGGACAACAGGCGGTACATCTCATAACCCATCAGGAGCACGCCCCCGTCACGTGACCAATCCTCCACTACCTTAGCCCGGGCCACCGTGGTTCTGTAGGGCGCACACACACACGTCAAAATTGGTAAACACGCACACATACTAGTTAGTGCGTTTTGTGTTATGGATATAACACACACACACACGTGTGTTAGCTAGCTCTACTATATCATGTTACGTACTTGTGCTCATCATTGAGGATGTGGACTCTGAAGGTGCGTCCTGCGACCTCGGCAGGGTCACTATCAGGGGGCAGGGCCTCTTGTGATGGGAGCCACAGGTTAAACTCTGCCAACCAGTTCTGGAGCGTGTTCACCTGGGGGAGAGAGAGAGAAAAAGCTAGAGAGATGTATGCATACACACACACACAAGACAGACAGCGATACCGACAGACAGGGGAGACGCAGAGAGAGCAGAGAGAGAGAGAAAGGAAGAGAGACAAAGAGAAACACACACACTCACTCAAACCACACACCCAACCACTCTCTCTATCCGTGAACTCACAGGGACGATGGCCAGTACGGTGTGGGCCCCGGTGTGTCGCAGCAGGATGTCTATGAAGGAGATGACCTGCAGGGTCTTACCCAGGCCCATGCTGTGGGCCAGGATACAGCCAAACCCGCTGCTGCCCTTGTAGCGCTCCAGAGACTCCACCAGGTTGTCATAGAGGAACCGGATCCCACCAACCTGGGAGGGAGGGAGGGGAAAGAGAGATGGAAAGCAACGGGTGAGAGCGAGAGGTGAATCAAGAGCCGAGTGAAGAGGAGATCGGCGATGGAAAAAGTGAATGGTGTCACGTCTGAACTATCTTCATACGGTAGAATACACCTTGGCCTCCGCGTTTCACGGTGCAGGGTAAGGGCTAACAGGCATGCTACACTGGCCGTGTTATTTTTGCAGAGCGGGAGATGCTCCCCCCCCCCCCCGAAAAATGGCAATGAATTACACCAGTTCTTTTTTTCACGAATTCGATACTTGGCTCACGTTCCGAGACCACCTTGACAAAGTGGTTCACGCTCTGCTCCCTCCGGCTAAAGTCACACATCCACTGCAGCAGCTAGAAGACTAGGACCGGTTTCCCAGACATGGCTTGACGTTAGTCCTCGACTTAAAAACACTTTCAATGGATATTAACCCGTGAGAAGGTAGGTTTTTTTTTATCCAGGACTAGGCTTAATCTGTGTACGGGAAATTGGACCGTAGTGACGGCCCAGTGGAGCTCCCCTGTACTACCTGGTGAGGTTTGACTGCACGAGCCAGCTGTGGGACGAGGTACAGGTCTTCCTCCTCCGCTGGGTGGTTGATGTTGACCAGGACCCTCCCCTGGGCGTCTGGTTGGTTGAGTGAGTCGTTGATGTGCGCTCCGCTGCTCTCTTCCGTGCCCCCCGCACCTTCATCCTCATTGGCCGATTCGCTGCTGATCGGCAGTGTGTCGTCATCCCCAGAGCTCAGCTCGATCACGTCTGGGTTGGGGAAGAATTTGATTTGATGTATTTATTTATTTATTTTTGGGTAAAAAACAAACAGTTAAAAATGTAAAAAGTGAAAGCTTTATAACACACTTATTTCCAATGTAGAGAAGGCTTGGTCCAGAGCAGGGGAATGTATTATCTATCTATTCATGACATTAAGTGTTCATAACCTGACAGCTAAACATGACATTATGACTCACATAGATTATTAAGTAATTATGAGGTCTGTGCTCACTCTAGATACAGCATTTTTAGTACTAACCAAGAACTGTGTTTATGTTCCTGTTTGTCTAACCAAGGATCCTTATAACTAGGTTTTACCTAGAATGTCTGGCTCTAAGCCTGTAGTGTAGATAGTAGGGTTGTCACAATACCTGTATCACTATACTCAGAAGTAGCATGGCAAGGAATCAATAAAATAAGAAGCGGACTTCGTTTCTCAAAGAAACACACAGCCTTGTGTCGTCACCCAGAGTCATATTTGTTCATTTCCCAAGCTATTGGCACACAAAACATGTCACTGGGATAGTTTGGGATTTTGGCAATGAGGACATTTATCTACTTCCCCAGGGTCAGATAAACTTGTGGATACCATTTTGGTTTGAAAGAAGTCGCTAGCGTTAGCGCCATTGCTAACTAGTGTTAGCGAAATGACAAAGTCTATGGGAACAGCTAGCATGCTAGCTGTTCCTGTAGACTTCCAAAACTACCTCTAACCTTCACACTGGATGAAGATACATACATGGTATCCACAAGTTAATCTGACTACGGGGAAGTAGATGAAGGGCCTCACTGACAGAATTCCAAACTACCCCTTTAAAAAAGGACCAAATAGTGAAGTCTGCTTTGTGTTTTTGCCATGGAAATTTGAGTAACGTGATATAGTTAACGTGATACTGGTAACGTGATATTGGTAACGTGATACTGGTAACGTGATACTGGTAACGTGACAACCCTACTAGACAGAGGGTGATGGTTGTTCCCTCCGTTTTAGCAGTCCTTCTACTGGTCTTACCGTCTCTGATAGTGGGTGTGATAGTGGGGATAGCTGGTGGCTTGGCGTCCTCCTCCTCCTCCTCTCCACTGCTGTCGCTGCTGTCCAGGCAGATTACGTCCTGCCTGGCTAGGAAAGCCGCCTCTAACGACCCCTGGCCCTGAAACTCCTCCTCTCCAGGCCTCCCTGGCACCGCTTCCACTGGAGGGGGAGATGAGAGAGGAGAGATGAGAGAGGAGAGAGGAGAGGGGAGATGAGAGAGAGCGCACCGACCATTGTTGCTATTTTTTTTTACTTTGACAACTTAAGGGATTTAACGTTCCATGTGAATAAAGTCAGAGAGAGAGACAGAGAGAGAGACATGCAAAGACAGGAAATAAGTAAGAGGTTAGGAAAATAAATCTCCCTCGACCATGGGGTGGAAGAATTAGGGCTCTATAAAATCGGCGTTGTGGAGAACGCAGACGGAATCCATACATTAAAACTGCATTCAACCATATTAAAACATTCACTGAACTTGGTAGGAAATCAACCAAATGTATTCAGCTTATTAGAAAAGTAATTAGTTTGCCCAAATGAATCATAAGACATTAACAAAATGCATCAATGATTCATATTTTCCTGCAACTTTCTGAAAGGGCAGAGGAATGCAGTCAGCGATTAGAGAACCTGTCAGAGGTGATGCTGATGACAGTCATCTTCTAGTAGAGATGGAATGGATTTCCCAAAAACATTCTCAATTAAATGTTAACTACAAAGTAGACTATGTTTCAATTTTAATGGTCAAAAGAGCAGTTTCTCAATAAATCATTTTGCTAGGACTGTATGGGAGTGGTCTGAGCGAGGAGGGGGAAACTAAAAACAAGCTGTTATTGGCAGAGAGGTTTGGAAGTCTTCTAATTCACAAACTCTGCCATCACATGAGAACTATAGAAACGTCGCTAACCAAACAATGGCCTCTCTGCTGGTGCACAATTTAATTAAAGTGTCACTACACCCGAAAATCTGAATTTCTTAGATTTTCTGAGACCTCAAAAGTGGTCTCCTGATGTGGTTTAAGCAGTGTTGGGGATTTACAACATCCAATTGGGTTGTTTTTCTATTATTAAAAAAAAGTGTGATTTTGAGAGAAAAAAACATGAACATTTGAAAAAACTTGGACCTGGAAAAACAAAAGAGAAAATGGAATCAGGCAAAAAATAAAGTTGTAATATTTTATAGGGCCCTACAGAATCCTTTGTATGACAAACCACAAAATGGAGCCCCTCTATGACAGTCAGTGTCCAGAGGGCTTCAGGCTGAAATAGGACTCTCACCTGCTGGAGAAAACTCTTGGACGGGTGGTGCCATGAAGTCCTTCCTCTGCTGCTCCAGACGCCTCAGCCTCTCTAACTCCTCCTGCTGGGCTGCTTTGGTCACTGCCTCCATCTGGTGCTCCTTCAGCAGCGTCCTGTTGGGAGGAGAGGAAGATGGGTTAGGAGGAGAGGAAGATGGGTTAGAGGAGAAGAGGAGGACAGGGGGATGGGTTAGAGGAGAGAAGAATGGGTTACAGGAGAGGACAGGGGGAGGGCGTTAGAGGAGGACAGGGGGAGGGCGTTAGAGGAGGACAGGGGGAGGGCGTTAGAGGAGGACAGGGGGAGGGCGTTAGAGGAGGACAGGGGGAGGGCGTTAGAGGAGGACAGGGGGAGGGCGTTAGAGGAGAGAAGAAGGACAGGGGGAGGGTGTTAGAGGAGAGGGGGACAGGGGGGTGGGTTAGAGGAGGACAGGGGGAGGGTGTTAGAGGAGAGGGGGACAGGGGGATGGGTTAGAGGAGAGGGGGACAGGGGGATGGGTTAGAGGAGGACAGGGGGAGGGCGTTAGAGGAGAGGGGGACAGGGGGATGGGTTAGAGGAGAGGGGGACAGGGGGATGGGTTAGAGGAGAGGGGACAGGGGGATGGGTTAGAGGAGAGGAGGAGAGGTGGACAGGTTAGAGAAGAGAAAGAGAGAACAGGGGGATGGGTTAGAGGAGATAGGGTGGTTTCAATCCCTTGTTATCAAACAGATGAGTGTACCTACCTGATGTTCTTCCTCATGTGTACTGTCTTCGAGGGTTTAGCAGGCTTAGGCTCCTTAGACTTAGAGGTTCTCGGTTTCTTCTTTTTGCCAACTGAGGTCTTGTCCTTGCTGGGGGTCTCAGGACAGGACGAAGGGGCCTGGGACTTTGAGGCCCTCGGTTTCTTCTTCTTGCCCGCAGATGGCTTGTCCTGGCTGGGGCTCTCAGGGCGAGAAGGAGGCTGGGAACTGGGGCCAGAGGGGGGCTGGGAGCGAGACTCAGGCCTAGAGTTGGGCCGGGAGGAAGCCCTGGAGGGGGGCTGGGAGGTTGGCTGAGACGGGGGCTCAGAGGGAGTCTTTTCTGAGGGTGAGGTAGCTGAGGGGGAGTCCCTCCCTTCCTGGGTCTCCGTCTCTGTACTGCCCTGGCCACCCTCTGGCCAATCTGTGGGAGAGAGGAGCAAAGAATGACAATCAATCAACTAATTCTAAAGTCCAGGCCTGGGCTTAATCTGTGTCTGGTCAATGAGCTGAAGAATCTCCAATGAACAAGATTCTTAGTTCAGGATCAGGCTTAATGATTTATCAGGGAAACCATCCCTAAATCCTAACTCTTGTATTGTTTACTGGGCCAACTGATCATCTTCTCTATGGTCCATTCATGACCGTTACTGTCCGGCCCCAGTCAGACAGACGTGAGTGTCCGGCCCCAGTCAGACAGACGTGAGTGTCCGGCCCCAGTCAGACAGACGTGAGTGTCCGGCCCCAGTCAGACAGACGTGAGTGTCCGGCCCCAGTCAGACAGACGTGAGTGTCCGGCCCCAGTCAGACAGACGTGAGTGTCCGGCCCCAGTCAGACTGACGTGAGTGTTCGGCCCCAGTCAGACAGACGTGAGTGTCCGGCCCCAGTCAGACTGACATGAGTGTCCGGCCCCAGTCAGACTGACATTACAGACAGTGTCGGTCCTCCCAAATGGCACCCTATTCCCTTAAATAGTGCACTACGTCTAACCAGTCAAAAGTAGTACACTAGGAATAGGGTGCCATTGGTGACGCAAGCCAGTGTCTTCATTACACTCCCATCCTTCTGGACAGTCATGCCCGAGTGTATGAGAATGAGCGGGGGTTGCCTGGTGTTACCCCTGGCAGCCTCTCACATTCCTGGCATTGAACACGTCGTTTGAGAGGCGCCGCTCAGAGCAGATGCCGGCAGCTCCAGGCTGGAAGTCTCGTTACAGAAGCGGTCAACAAACCCTGAACCTGGACTCTCCTACCTGTTGCTCTAACACGCTCAAAACTGGTCCGTCTGGCAACGTGGGCCTTGGCGGATCAGACTCTCTCCGAGTGCCCGACTCACTCCCAAATGGCACCCTGCTCCCCATGTAAGTGCACTACTTTTGACCAGGTCCCCTGATGCAGGGCACTACGTAGGGAATAGCGTGCCAGACTTTGTAACTGACTGGTTGACTACATTAGATCGTATTTGAAATACAGACAGCCTATGTTTTGCATCAGACTTGACAAAAAAGAAAAGAAAACTAGTTGAATCCCTTTTTCTTAGCAGCTGGCAGCTTTGCAACCATTGTTAAACTGAGACTTGGCGATATGACACTGCCACAAGCAGCAACATGAACTGAGAGTATTGCTGGTGAGAGCAATGCAAAACGATGCACTCGTACACAGTATCTGCGCACGTGCACGGTTCCCTCCGCTGCAATGTAAAAGCACGTAACAGCTGCGGCATTACAACAGCGTAGAAGTTTAGCCTGGCGCTTTCAGTTGACGCGGAAGGAAGCGCAACTCCGCTGTTCACAACGTGCACCCCCGACTTCAAGTCTTTAGATTGAATTAGAACCACTTCTAGAATGTCTTCTGTTCTGAACCAGTACTAATTGTGAGTATTAAGTCGGAGGCAAGACACCAGCCATGTCACTCACCGACTGCATCATCTTCATCATCCCCATCGTTGTCACCCTCATCTTCATCCTCAATCTCCTCCTCCTCCTCCTCCTCTTCCAGATCCTCGTCTTCGCTGTTAACGCTGGGGTCCAGGTCGCTTCCTGAGATGGCCTCTTCAGACATGACGTCCTGCAGGGCTCAGAGAGCATTACCTACACACATAGTCACTGGGAGTACCTGCAATAAAATACACATCACTTAAAGCCAACGGTCAAACAAAGCACAACAAAATGGAGACCCCCTTTAAAAATGGATAGTTCACCTCGGCTAAATCAAGGTAAGGAAACCAATATGTGGCCAATTCCACGGTAACAGAATCACACAGAGTCAGATTGGTATGCCAAACAACAACCATTGATTTCAAAGTTGAACTCCGTGCACAAGGACTACTTTACAAAAACACATTTACTGTAAAAACAGTGCAGATACGAAGTTCGGTAACAACATTTCTGCATAATCTCCCTCAGTTTTTTACGTGTCCACATTTTCCCAAAAACCTAGGCTAAATCAAGGTAAGGAAACCCTATCCCAACCCCATCCCAAAAACGGAAATATCTGCTGCGAATTAAAGATTCAACGATATCTGCAGAAAGAATGGGGTGTCAGCTATGACATACCGAGTTGAATTTTTTAAAATATATTTTGGTTATTGAACTACATTAAGCAAAGGAAGGAAAGGGGGGATACCTAGTAAGTTGTACAACAATGCATTCAACTGAAATGTGTCTTCCGCATTTAATCCAACCAAAATGAAGTGGATTTAAACCCGGTAACAGAATTACATCATGGGTCCCTGAGCTGTACTATACAGAAACTATGGATATGAATGTCATGGTGATGTACCCTGAAGATGAACACAAAAAGGTGGAAATATGCAATATCCTCCTTTGCATCTTTGGGTATTGGCATTATTACCAAATCTGAACCAATCATAGACGTCTATGTTTCTTTATGTTGAACCTGTATTTAACTAGGCAAGTCAGTTAAGGACAAATTATTATTTACAATGACGGCCGACCCCGGCCAAACCTGGATGACGCTGGGCCAATTGTGTGCCGCCCTATAGGACTCCCAATCACAGCCGGGTGTGATGCAGCCTGGATTCAGGTACTGAACCAGGTTAATGAACCAGGTACTGAAGTGACACCTTTTGCACTGAGATGCATTGTCTTAGACCACTGCGCCACTCCAGAGCCCTCAACAAGTTTGGACATCAAAGTACAGCACAGTAGAGCGCAGAAGAGTAGAGTACAGTAAAGTAGAGTTTAGTACAGTAGAGTTCAGCACAGTACAATACAGAACATAGTGTGCTCAACTTGTGTGTTCTACTGTGTACTGTACTCTAATTTTCTTTACTGTACTCCACTGTGCGGTATAACAAAACTCCGGTACCTTTTAGATACTAGAACATGAAAAATGGTTTGGTACTAGAATTCTTGTTACTTTCGGTACTTCTGTCAAATGTGTCTCACAGCTCAAGTCTGTACCAGCGCAGCCGACGTACCCCTTATAGCGCGAGTGCCTGCTCCACTTAGCCTGCATCGTGTTAGCTCCCCACTCACGCGGCACAGAAGTTAACACACTTGAATAACGCGACACGGCATTGTGAAACTGTTAATTGCTGTTTGCAAAACAATGTCCATACAGGCTAGTCTGGCTAGAACACTTTACCATGCAAGACGATACCGGTATCTTCCAGCTTTGTAGGCGAACTATCCTTGCTAGCTTACAGCTGAAGCCAACATCAATTCCCTACCCCAGTACTTTGTTCGCAAATCATTACGCTAAATATTCTGACTTCAAAGCTGATCGGCCTCTCACTCACGTCTCTCCCAAAGATGATCTATTGCCTCAGCTAACTGACTAGGGCTCCGACGGGCTGCTCCCCTCTTGCCTTGTGAATGACGTCATTACGGGTTAAAGAGACAACGCTCACTTTTATAAAAAATAAACTACTTCTATGCAAATTATGTTGAACAGTACAAGAAATTAAGTACCAAATTGAAGGGAAACTGATTTTTTTTTGTCATCTGTAGCCCCATGAAATCAGCCCAAAACAAGCTCAATAACTCAATGCATGCACACACTCACTCCTGTTGAATATGCATTCACCTGTATTTTGAATAGGCCTACGCTACATCTGGATTTACCCAGTTCTTCAAGAGATATACCATTCAAATACAATTATTACCATTATGTTATGTAGTTAAATTGCTAAACACAAAGTGAAATTGATTTGTGTAATTGATTCATTAATGCATACATGGCTGTCTCTGAAAAATGTCACAGAAAAAAAATATTGGTATTGAACTCAAAAGATGCCCACCGATTGAACAGAGGAGTAGATGAGTTTATCTGTCTGGACCAAATGCCATTCTGTGACTTTGGCTAATATGCATTTTTTTCCTTTCAACGGTATCGTTTTGGTATTGAGTATTGTGATACTAATCTGGTATGGAAGTAGAAAATGCTGGTATTGTGACAACACTACTGTACTCTACTGCAGTGTTTCCCAACCCTGGTCCTCCAGTATCCCCAACACTACACATTTGTATCATAACACTGGACAAGCACACCGGATTAAACTTGTCAACAAATCAGCAAGCCTTCCATGAGTTGAATGAGGTGTGTATGTCAAGGGCTACAATGAAACTGTACTGTTGGGGGTACTCGAGATCCAGGGTTGGAAAACACTGCTCCACTGTCCAAACTTGTGAACCCAACTGTGGTTTGTGACTACTATGATTTCCCAATGTAATCAATTCAATTGTCAAAATTCCGTGACAAATTTTTCAGAAATAACAATTTTGAGTTTTATTCACTCAATTACTAAACAAAATTTATATCAGTAAAAACACTAACTAATTGATAGGGATAGCTGTACTTGTTGCTTCTGTGAACTTTCATTATCTTCCCTCGTCATGAGGATGTGGGTTTTTGGTAACGGCATTTCAAGGCACAAGGCAATGTTTCTTAAACTTCCAGAACTAAATATAAGTGTTGATATTAGTTGACAGGGGGTCTTCAAGTCAACATTATTTTGTTTTGATCTATTTCTAATACCTTTTAAATACTTTCTTTCTGGTAGTTGTTTTCTAAAACCATTTTTCCATCTGCTTGACCAAAAATCAGTCTGCTTATTCCTCATTTTTAGGATGGAAAACAGTGGAAAAATGTACATATGCCGTGATTTCAAAATATATATAAATAGACTCTTAGCTTTCATTTGATATGCTCCTATGAACTTCACATGTTGGTGCTCATGTTTTTATTTTTTTTTACATGGAAATGCCCATGTAATTTTGGTGAACTCTCTCTTTCAGCTTGGCAAAGTGGGGAGAGTTTGATCTAGGGTATGAAATTACTATGTTGGGTAAAACAGGCTGGTTATTATCATCAATAAATCGATTCCTTTTGTACATTCATCATCTATGATAGAGGGATGCATGAAATGAGCAGTACAGTAAAACAAACTGTCGTTGCTTTACCTTCGTCTTTCCTAAGGCACTCTCAAAGTATCAGAGAGAAAAAGAGGAAAGGGAGCTCTGTGAGTGTGTGTCGAAGTGTGAGTGTGTGAGTATGAGTGAATATGTGTGAGCGAGCGAGGCGGCAAGAGTGTGAGCGAGCTGGCCAATTACATAAGAGCTCAGTTACATAACAGGCCGTTGCAACTCAGACAGACTGTGTTAAACAGCAGGATATATAGGCTAACCCAAGACACACAGACTATAGTCGTCGCTCCCGTTTTCTCTCACCTCACATACAAAGGCCTGTACACTGTTCCTTCAGATGGTTATGCAACGACTGTAAGGTCTGAGTGTCACAAACCCCCCCGCCTCCCACACTGGCAGACAGGCTGCGTCCCCATTCTCCCAAGTGGGCACGTCCCTTCAGCCATCGCCCACACCGATCCTATGCTTTTCAATCTGAGGGGGAGATGTGTGCAAGTGCACACTTTTAGGAGAAGGGATGTCGTACCCAATGGCGAAGAAACATTTTCTCTCACTGCCTACTGTTCTCCTATTAATAACATACAGTTGAAGTGGTCGGCACATCGGTACATCGTAGATGTCTTCCCAGTTTTTTTGTAACATGTGTGGCGCAGCATTCAGCGTTTTTGTCCTCAAATGGAACTGTAATATACTTTTATTTGTCACCCCCCCCAGCCAAGTTTTATCTGTAATATTGCGAAGAGAAACAAGTTCCCAATGGTACCTATGTGGGTTTGTACCATAAATGCTGAAACGTTAGCCAGGTAAACAAAACCAAAGCACAGGTTGCTGTCAGACCTTGTCCTGGTGTTTCCTTTGGAAAAATGTGTAGCAGTGAGGGGAAAAGGTAATTGGAAACTGAGAAGCTGAGTTCTGGTGGCTTACTACTCCAAATTGAATGAAAATGAAATTACGCTGACACCTTTTAAAATATAATTTCCACCTCCAGAAATGAGTCCAATAATATATTGGTAAAATTTATTTGACATATTGGTCCATGCATATATTACCAGGTATGCTATTAGCAATAAGCATAATCACCCGAGAACCCAACTGATGCAGCATAGTGGCTACAAATAAATACAGTAGGCAACCCCATGCTTCAGCCTATCTGCATTTACCCTATTGGGCTAATCATTAGATCGATCCCAAATTAGGTACTTTAACTAGTTAGCATACTAGTGTTGAAATGTATGTCCCAAAAAACTTAAACACAGTGACTATATGTAGAAAAAAATCTGTTAGGGTAACTTGGGGTAATATGCCCAATCTGTACTTGTCACAGAACCCACTTCATGTCACCATTTTCCCCTCCAACACTTTCCCAGGTTGCCACTACGCTTGCTCAACTAAAAATGTAGTCTGTCTCATTACAATTTAAGTCACTCCCCCAAAAATATTTTGAGGTTGGGTGGCGGTTTACACCAAGGTTGCCGCTGTTAACTCTGGGCCTATTCAGACGTTGAGAAATAAATAAAGTAGGAATAGAGATCTGGAATCCAAGCCAACTACGTAAATAGATAAACTATCTACTATGGGGTAGTCTGATTTTTCTATTAATTTGTTGTTTTGTTTTCAGAGGAAAATTAAAAGTGGACTGTTTTATCATCTTCAGTGCGCCTTGGTAGAAATATTTTTTTCATGTTCCATATTTTTTGGGCATGGTGGCGATTTTGCGATGGCTCGACACCACATAAATGACTGCAGCGGAAAACAGCCTTGTCAGCAGGAACAGCACCATTTAGTGGTCAGAACCTGGTAATATCAAGATGTAGGATGGGACATAAACCTAAAAACTTCAATGACTAATTTCTCTGAACGGGGGGGGCTACAAAAGTCACTGAGAATAAATTACATAGGATGAAGAAACAATAATCTGAGCCGCAGCTCAAACCGGCTGTGCGAATGTGCCATCGTGCATAAATGTATTTTGTCACCCCACACCAAACGCGATCATGACACGCAAGTTAAAATATCAAAACAAACTCTGAACCAATTACATTAATTTGGGGACAGGTTGAAAAGCATTAAACCTTTATGGAAATTTAGCTAGCTAGCTTGCACTTGCTAGCTAATTTGTCCTATTTAGATAGCTTGTTGTTGTAAGCAAATTTGTCCTGGGATATAAACATTGAGTTGTTATTTTACCTGAAATGTACAAGGTCCTCTACTCTGACAATTAATCCACACATAAAACGGTCAACCGAATCGTTTCTAGTCATCTCTCTTCCTAGGCTTTTTCTTCTCTTGACTTTATATTGTGATTGGCAACTTTCATAAATTAGGTGCATTACTGCCACAGAACTTGTTCGTCTTTCAGTCACCCACGTGGTATTACCAATGAAGAGAAGGCACATGGGTACCTGCTTCTATAAACCAATGAGGAGATGGGAGAGGCAGGACTTGCAGCGCGATCTGCATCAGAAATAGAACTGACTTCTATTTTAGCCCTTGGCAGCGCAGACGCTCGTTGGTGCAATAATTAAATAATATAGATTTCTATTTTGCGATGCGAGCAGTGTAGTCAGCCTGTAATTACTTATCAGATATAGAGAACTGATACTGATGTTGGGTTGGGATTGTTGTGGGGGGTCGTTTGACCATTTCTTTTGATTCCTCATGTCTTAGTCACTGTTAGAAAAAAATGTCTCTCCAAATCAGATGTTAGGTACTATTATTTATTATATGAATCCTATTCATTTAAATGGTCAATTTGGGTGCAATCAATTAGCTTAATTTCTCAGAGATCAAAATATTTCAACAAAATAATGTTGCAGGAATGCTAATCGTATCTGTGTCTAACTACAGAAACGATTTCAGAACAATCTGAGATGGTAGGGATGATAGCTTGCTGAAATGACATGGAACGACCCACATGCATGTCCAGCATCAAATATGACCACAACACTGAGCAGCATGTGATGTGGATGATATACCCCTTCTCACCTGCAACTCCCAAGGGCAAATCAATATCAACCCCTGTGTATATTTTTTTTGCGTTCTGTTGACATTTCAATGCGTCAAATGTTAAATCATAGGACATGAAGATGTTGTTGCACCTTGGCGTGATAGTTTTGTGTTACTTGAATTTCGGAGAAGAAAAAAAAAGATGTCACACTTTTGGTATTGCACCACAATAACATGGAAAAGACAGTTCAGGAATATATCTGAGACTGAGATTTTGTTTCCAAACAACAATGGCAATATTCCTGCTAATTAATATAATATGGATGCCAACATTAACCTCTGTCACTCCCTCTCTCACACACAAACACAATTGAGCAATTATAGCGCAGTGTTACAGGAAATGCTAAATGCAAGAGATAATAACCAACTCTAGCTTCTGTATGTAGCCATCACGTGCAACCATAAACAGGTAGATATCTAGCTAGAATAGGGGCGCATCATTAGCAAATACCTAGCTGGCTTAAAGTTACTTGTCGTTTTCTACCTTGTGCCCATCATTAAATATATGTCATTATTAACTCGCGAAAATCAACATAATAGCTACTGTTATTAGGACACTAACTAGCCGGATATTGAGATGTTGGCTTATTAAAACGCTCATCTGATATGAAATATTGCTAAGAGATGCTGTTGCTAACGTAGCTAGCTACGCGTCTGGCTATAAACAGATCACAATCCAAGATAATGTATTTTACGCTAGCTAGCTAGCTAGCTTAGCTAATTTGTTACAATTAGTTAGCTAACAGCAGTTAGCTCGTTCAACGAGTTTCCATAAATTAACAGACGAGTCGTACCAAACACAGCCTGCTAACGTTAGCTAGCTCGTGCGTGTTTGAGCAGCTAGCTAGCTTGTTGTTAGTGCGCTAGCGTCATGTTACCATACACTCGCTGTTTTCAGCCAACGTCTATTGTCCAGAGGATGGCTAATCAAGAAATCCCCTTATGTAACATTGTAAGACTGAAACTAAAATGAAATTCGAGTCAAAAAGTTGTCAAACTATGTACTTACATTTTGCATTCCCTTGGGAAATCGAATTGATGATATGCTTATGATTAATACATTATTCTTTTTACAAACTGTATTTTTTTTATTTCCCCCCTCACTGTTTCTTCAAGGGTAACAGTAACACGGTTCCCCTGCACAGATGGGAAAAACAACTCGCTAGAAGTCGGTTCCCGAAGGCACACTCGAATGACAAAAACTGTTTATAAGAAGCCAAAAACTGCTATCAGTAAAGGTTAAAAAAAAAATCATATTAGATTTTAGTTTATGCTGTACGCGTCAACACTAATTCATTAAGTTAATAGCATAGAAATTAGAGCATGTAATTGTTATATTAATGCACATCACGACAAAGTATGTTATGGCACCATCTGCTGGTGTAGTCTTGAGGTTAATACGGAGCTGTGCTGTGACAAGTGGGATGCACTATTGAACGCAACATCCTGAGAGGTTCGTGCTGATTGTAAGAAGATTGTGTCAGCCGGTTAAATGTTGTCCCTTGACAAGGCAAGAACAATGTGTAATGCAGGAGAAGTGCAGTAATCTCATAAGGAGCGTTATACTTGGAATACGGAGGAGGAATGGAGGGAAAAGAGAGGGAGAGGAGGTCTAAGAGAGAGAGTGAGGAAGAGGGTGAGCTTGAGTCAGTTGAAAAAAGAGATGGTTTGTTAAATAAGAATGGTAGAAAGTGTAAGCAGAGAGAGTTGAAGACAGGAGGTGAAATATAAGTGAATGAGGGCGATGTATTGGAGGTGGTAGGTATGGTGAAGTTCTCGGAGCTCGAGGCTTGCACCACCGTAGGAGTGAAGTTTTTGGAAAAAGTGGATCCTTGACTTTTGGCTGATCCATTTCAGGTTTCATGGTGGGTGCTGTGCTTTTTCAGAGTTGGATGCTCTGGAATTGGTGAGGGTAACCAGAAGTGATATTGTGATAATTGTATGTGTTCCTGCTGGTCAGAGGGAGCAGGCGCTCCGTGTTAAAAGAATGGAGCCAAGATATGTGAATTATTTTGCTCTCAAGAAAAGGGCGCCATTGAGTGGAGTGATTACTGGGGTTGCGGTAAATGTGAAAGCTGACCAACCGAAAGGGGAAGATTCCCGGGGGTTGTGATGCTCGTCGTTTGGTGCTTAGCAGGCAGGGTGACATGAGTGGAGAAACAGAGTTTTGATGTTGAGTCTTTGCCCCATAAAGTGATGTTAGGATATATAAGTTATCCTGTATGAGCTTTTATGCCGACTACATTACGTTGTTACAGGTGTCAAGCGTATGGGCATGTGGCAGTAGTGTGTAGGAAGGAGGTTCCTATGTGTGCAGAAGGGCATGAGACAAATGTATGTGTAGAATTGGGGAAAGTCGTGGTTTGTGTTAATTGTGGGGGTGCGAGAGAAGCAGGTTGAGGTTTCCAGGGTTAGAGTAGTGCAGAAGTTGTCATATGCTGAGGTAGTGAAGAAAGTAGAGTAAGATGGGTCCTGGCCCCTTACGCTAAGTCTGAATTTGTTCTGCTAGGTGACCTAAACTGGGACATGCTTAAACCACCTGAACAAGTCCTAAAGCAATGGGACTTCCTAAATCTTTCCCAGATTATTACCAATCCCACAAGGTATGACTCCAAACACTCAGAAAAGGCTACTCTCCTCGATGTTATCCTCACAAATAATCCTGATAGGTGTCAGTCTGGTGTTTTCTGTAATGACCTTAGTGATCGCTGTTTTACAGCTTGTGTTGGTAATGGCTGCTCAGTGAAATGACCTGTCCTGATTTGTCATAGACGCTTGCTAAAAAAACTTAAATGAGCAAGCCTTCCTTCATGAACTAGCCTCTGTAAAATGGTATAGAATCAACTTGATCCTCTCTGTCGAAGATGCTTGGACTGTCTTTTTTTATATTTTCAGTGGTATTGTTAACAAACACGCCCCCATAAAGAAAATGAGAATTAAAAACAAGTTCAGCCCCTGGTTCGACTGTGATCTGGCAGAGTTACTCCGCCTCAAGAATTGTATTTGACGAAACGCTCGGCACACACATAGTCAGGCTGACTGGCTCTCGTTCAGGCAAATGAAAAATAAGTGCACTCAGGCTATCTGGAAGGCCAACGTTAGTTACTTTAAGGAGCAGTTCTCTCTCTGTGGGTCTAACCCCAAGAAGTTCTGGAAAACGGTTAAAGACCTGGAGAATAAACCCTTGATGATGTGGTTGTTACTGACAAGAAGCACATGACTGAGCTCTTTAATCACCACTTCATTAAGTTAGGATTCATATTTGACTCAGCCATGCCTCCTTGCCAGTCCAACATTTCCTCATCTCCCACCTCTTATAATGAGACTATCCCTGATCCTTCTCCGTATTTTCACCCTGCTACAAAGTTTCTCCCTGCAGGCAGTCACTGAGTCTGAGGTGCTAAAGGAGCCCCTTAAACTTGACTCAAAAAAACATCTGGCTCAGATGGTTTAGACTCTTTCTTCTTTAAGGTTGCTGCCCCTATCATTTCCAAGCCCATCTCCGACCTTTTTAACCTGTCTCTTCTTTCTGGGGAGGTTCCCATTTCTTGGAAGGCAGCCACAGTTTGTACTTTATTTAAAGACGGAGATCAATCTGATCCTAACTGTTTATCCCTGTTTATCAAAAGTGTTGGAAAAACTTAATAATCAACTGACTGGCTTTCTTGATGTCTATAGTATTCTCTTGGGTATGCAATCTGGTTTCCGCTCAGGTTATGGATGTCACTGCAACCTTAAAGGTCCTCAATGATGTCACCATTGCCCTCGATTCTAAGCAATGTTGTGCTGCTATTTGTATTAACTTGGCCAAAGCTTTTGATACGGTAAACCATTTAATTCTTGTGAGCCAGCTACGGAGTATTGGTGTCTCTGAGGGGTCTTTGGCCTGATTTGCTAACTACCTCTCTCAAAGAGTGCAGTGTGTAAAGTCTGAAATTCTTCTGTCTCAGCCACTGCCTGTCACCAAGGGAGTACCCTAAGGCTCGATCCTAGGCCCTACACTCTTCTTAATTTACATCAACAACATTTCTCAGGCAGTAGGAAGCTCTCTCATCCATTTATATGCAGATGATACAGTCTTATACTCAGCTGGCTCCTCCCTGGATTTTGTGTTAAATGCTCTACAACAATGCTTTATTAGTGTCTAACAAGCTTTCTCTACCCTTGACATCCAAAACAAAGGTTATGTGGTTTGGTAAGAAGAATGCCCCTCTCCCCACAGGTGTGATTACTACCTCTGAGGGTTTAGAGCTTGAGGTATTCACTTCATACAAGTACTTGGGAGTATGGCTAGACGGTACACTGTCCTTTTCTCAGCACATATCAAAGCTGCAGGCTAAAGTTAAATCTAGACTTAGTTTACTCTATGGTAATAGCTCCTCTTTCACCCCAGCTGCCAAACTAACCCTGATTCAGATGACCATCCTACCCATGCTAGATTACAGACACATAATTCATAGCTTGGCAGGTAAGGGTGCTCTCGAGTGGGTAGATGTTCTTTACCAGTCACATTCTGTTAAAGGTCCCCAATCACACACATCCCTTGCTTGCTCCTCTTTTCAGTTCGCTGCAGTTAGAAACTGTAACGAGCTGCAACAAACACTCAAATTGGACAGTTTTATCTCAATCCCTTCATTCAAAGACTCAATCATGGACACTCTTACTGACAGTTGTGGCCGCTTTGTGTGATGCATTGCTGTTGTCTGTGCCCAAATATATTTCTACCATATTTTGTGCTGCTACTATGTTGTTGCTACCATGTTGTTATGTTGTGTTGCTACCATGCTATTTTGTCATGTGTTGCTGCCTTGCTATGTTGTTGTCTTAGGTCTCTCTTTAAGTAGTGTAGTGTTGTGTTGTCTCGTCGTGATGTGTGTTTTGTCCTATATTTTTATTTGATTTTTAATTTTTAATCACAGCCCCTGTCCCCACAGGAGGCCATTTGCCTTTTGTTAGGCCGTCATTATAAATAAGAATTTGTTCTTAACTGACTTGCCAATTTAAATAAAAATAAGTAAATCAAGAGGGAGGGATCCTGAGAGGAATGGTGTGACTAGTAGATCTGTACCAGTACAGAGGGATCAACCAACAAGTGATCTATGTTTCAGTAAGATTGGATTTTTTTTCATTTATAGTGATGGTTATGAACTGTACAGCAGGATGGAACATAAGTCACAGAAAATAGAGGTTGTGGTGGCAGCTGCAGAGAGGAATTTGTGCTAGACTATCAAAAAATCCAATCTTACTGAAAATAATTTCACTACACCCGCAATAACATCTGCTGAACATGTGTATGTGACCAATAAAATTTGATTTGACATCAGAAGAGTTACAGGGTGTGTTAAGGGGTGGTGTCCCATCCTTTCAGACTGTTCGCCTGAAGTAGGACTAAATATATTTAAATAGTGGAGTATGGTATTTATTATTTTTGGGGGAGTGTACTGTTAAATGGTAGGGTATTTGTTGTATTTAATTTTTTTTAATGTTCTTTGGGGGGGAGAAACATTTTTTATATGCAAAGTATAAGGAAGTTATACTCCAGTCTAGTAGGTGGCGGTAATGCAACATTTATTGGATGCCAACCGCCGTTAAACCTAATCGAAGAAGAAGAATAGTAGTCTTGAATTCGACCATTTCGAAGTCGCGCATAAATGACGTGAATTAAAGCGTCCAAGCTGTCGTTCTTTTGTGTTAGAAATGAATATGTCTTCGTTCCGTTAGCTAATTGGGTAAAACTTTTGCAGTGGTTATGTGAATATGGACTGACTCAGTACTTAGCCAAATATCGATGGACTGTAATTTCATACAAAAATGAACAAAGGGTGGCTGGAACTCGAGAGTGACCCGGGTAAGAAGCTAATGCGTTAGCTGCTAACGTTAGCGAACAATTATTTGTCAGATATAATCTAATCTGCAATCAGAATGTTTGATCGTCTCAATATGTTTTACTGCCAGTAAACACAATACATGTAATAGCAAATTACGTTATATAGATTCATACGTAGGGCTATAAGTTAGCTAGCTACTGTAGCTTGTAATATATCAATTACACACTAGTTAGTACAATAACGTTACATTGTTCATTAGTTGCACCAGCAGGAGGAATTACCTACAATGTTTCTGTTTGTATGATCGATGCCATTGTTACATTTTCAATTAACGTGTTTTCTTATGGTCTGTGCAGGGCTATTCACGCTCTTGGTGGAGGATTTTGGTGAGTTGATTTGACAGGTTGGCTGATAAAGTAAACCTGTACTGGATAAGTGTGAGCACCATGTAGTTTGAGTATTCCTTTTTTTGTATTCTGCATGTGTGTTTGTAATGTAGGTGTGAAGGGGGTTCAGGTGGAGGAGATATACGACCTACAAAGCAAGTGTCCAAGGTATGGAGCAACTCTCTGAAAGCCTCACTATTTACAGCCCACTGTATATATAGCCTCGGCCTACTAGTGTATAAACCCAAATATGTGGACAGCTATCTGATTTCCTTGACTCTTGTCTCCCACCCAGTCCTGTCTATGGCTTCATCTTCCTGTTCAAGTGGATTGAAGAACGAAGGTCTAGGAGGAAAGTCTCCACCTTGGTGGATGAGACGTCTGTCATTGATGATGACATTGTTAATGACATGTTCTTTGCTCACCAGGTGAGTCTGTTTAATCCTTGACTATAAGATTCAGGCCAGTCAGTTTGCAGTAATAGTGATTTGCATGCATGGAGGCTATATTGTTGTCAGAATGTGGTGCATTCCATCATTTCCTACTGTGTCAGAGGAAGACATTGGTTTTTTTTCTTTCTCTCATTGAGTTCCTTTACATGGTTATTTTTTTCTGTGCCCAGCTGATCCCCAACTCCTGCGCCACCCATGCACTTCTGAGCGTGCTCCTGAACTGTAGTGGGGTTGAGTTGGGCACTACCCTCAGCCGCATGAAGACCTTCACTAAAGGCTTCGGTCCAGAGGTGAGGACACACACACCTACCTCTCTCCAATTTCTGCTGTGGTGTTATGATTACAATCAAATTTTACATTGCATTCTTTTGTGTTCTTTCAGAGTAAAGGCTACGCCATTGGAAATGCCCCAGAGCTGGCCAAAGCACACAACAGCCATGCCAGGTAGGTGCTGCTGCGTTTGTCCCTCCCTATTGAGTATGCCCCTTCCTACAACTAGATTTTATTCAGTAGGCACATAAAAAAAACAAGGCTGAAACAACAGAGGTACCAACCTGAAATCATCCAATTAGAAACAGTTGTTTTCATTTGCTGTTGCAAAACATTGTCTACGTTGTGCAGGAATGAATACAACCCTGATTTGTACAAATGTGACTGCCACCCATGATTGATTCTTCCGCCTCTTCCTTCTCTTGTTTCCATGGAGACCGGAGCCCAGGCACCTGCCGGAGAAGCAGAATGGGATTAGTGCCGTGCGGACCATGGAAGCGTTCCACTTTGTCAGCTACGTGCCCATCAAAGACCGACTGTTTGAGTTAGACGGCCTCAAGGCATACCCCATTGACCACGGTGAGGCTGCACACTGTGATGGACTAAGGGAAGCAGCGTAGTACTGCTCACTCACGTTGAGACAGCCTAGCGCAGCCTTAAAGTATGGGTCACGACCCAAAGTGGGTTGCAGACCTGTTAATTGCGGCTCGTGATTTGTCCTGAGTAAATGTATAATTATTTCATTTAATTACTGGAATTGATTTGGTTAAGTGCAACTGTGCTCTCTGCTCAGTGCGCTCTCAGCTGAGCAGCGGTGTCTCTGCTCAGTTTGGCAGCTGTGCGAGTGGGAGGGAGATGCCCGTGTGCTTTGCAGTTTACCCAATCTTTTTTTCTGCAGTTTTATTGAAGATCACGCTGCTGTCATTCAGCAGTAGATGATGCGCTGTCAGCCATTCCCACTCGCCATCACTCACCGCTGTCATCCAATGGACTCAAGCTAGCCACAAGTTTTGACTGAGCGCAATTGTCATGAAATGCAAATGCAGTGATGAGTTTCTCTCTTGGTTTCATACAAACTTTGAGATGTAACGAGGAACCCAGGGAGTTATTTCAGAACAGGGCAGAATGCTTCAGGAAACAGTGCTTCGACAGTGGGAAAAGTAAGTCAGCTAGCAAGGCATTGTTGTCATTTTCTAACGGGTGATGATCAGCAGAAATAAGGGGAGTGCTATCTTTCATAGTAGTCGATGTCAGTATCTCTTTCAAACAATCCCCTTGGACACAGCTAATAGCTAGCTAGCTAACGTTAGCCAAAGCAAACTAGCTAGCTACTGCAACCCTAAGTAGCAGTACAGATGATGAAACATTATCAGGACTACTGTACAACTTACTATAGAAATGATTATTGAAAGCAAGTTAAGTTGAAGCTGTTCTGTTAAAATACAAGTAATCATTTTGATTCTGGAATTAACTGATTTAAAGCAAGATGCTTTTTGAGGCAAACACGCACAGTTCTGGGTTGCTCATCTACAGCAGGAATCGGTCTTCTGTCTGACTGAGAAAGCAGTAGATGTGAGTCAGTGTTCTCAACTCTGCCGTCCTTAAAAAAAACAAGTACAGAAACGGACTCAATGCTGAGCATGACCTCCGAGTTGCACTGTCAAAAACGGAGCCGAGAATAGACCTGCTTGTTGAAAACTTCAACCAGCCACGCACCTCTGTGTGTGTTTTATGTTGGTTTTCTGGTCTACATCTGTGTGATGTGATCAATCAGTTTATTCCATTTCAGAATATTTTTTGTTGTATTTTAAGAGCAACAGTTCCAACCTAGACATATATGTAGGAGTGTTTTTAAAGGGGGAAAATAAACATGAATTACTTTTTACAGTTGAAGTCGGAAGTTTACATACACCTTAGCCAAATACATTTAAACTCAGTTTTACGCAATTTCCTAGTAAAAATTCCCTGTCTTAGATCAGTTAGGATCACCACTTTATTTTAAGAATGTGAAATGTCAGAATAATAGTAGATTTTATTTCCGCTTTTATTTCTTTCACCACATTTCCAGTGGGTCAGAAGTTTACATACACTCAATTAGTATTTGGTAGCATTGCCTTTAAATTGTTTAACTTGGGTCAAATGTTTCCGGTACCCTTCCACAAGCTTCCCACAATAAGTTGGGTGAATTTTGGCCCATTCCTTCTAACAGCGCTGGTGTAACTGATTCAGGTTTGTAGACCTCCTTGCTCGCACACACTTTTTCAGATTTTCTATAGGATTGAGGTCAGGGCTTTGTGATGGCCACTCCAATAGCTTGACTTTGTTGTCTTTAAGCCATTTTGCCACAACTTTGGAAGTATGCTTGGGGTCATTGTCCATTTGGAAGACCCATTTGCGACCAAGCTTTAACTCCCCGACTGATGTTGCTTCAATATATACACATAATTTTCTTCCCTCATGATGCCATCTATTTTGTGAACTGCACCAGTCCCTCCTGCAGCACCCCCACAACATGATGCTTCCACCCCCGTGCTTCACGGTCGGGATGGTGTTCTTCGGCTTGCAAGCCTCCCCCTTTTTCCTCCAAACATAATGATGGTCATTATGGCCAAACAGTTCTATTTTTGTTTCATCAGACCAGAGGACATTTCTCCAGAAGTACTATCTTTGTCCCCATGTGAAGTTGCAAACCGTAGTCTGGCTTTTTTTTATGGCAGTGGCTTCTTCCTTGCTGAGCGGCCTTTCAGGTTATGTCGATATACTTGTGTACTATTGTTTGTACAGATGAACGTGGTACCTTCAGGCATTTGCAAATTGCTCCCAAGGATGAACCAGACTTGTGGAGGTCTACAATTGTTTTTCTGAGGTCTTGGCTGATTTTATTTAGATTTTCCCATGATGTCAAGCAAAGAGGCACTGAGTTTTAAGGTAGTCCTTGAAATACATCCACAGGTACACCTCCAATTGACTCAAAGTATGTCAATAAGCCTATCAGAAGCTTCTAAAGCCATGACATAATTTTCTGGAATTTTCCAAGCTGTTTAAAGGCACAGCCAACTTAGTGCATATAAACGTCTGACCCACTGGAATTGTGATACAGTGAATTAAAAGTGTTGGGAAAATTATTTGTGTCATGCGCAAAGTACATGTCCTAACCGACTTGCCAAAACTATAGTTTGTTAACAAGAAATGTGTTCAGTGGTTGAAAACCAAATTTTAATGACTCCAACCTAAGTATATGTAAACTTCTGACTTCAACTGTACATTGGTATTTCATTCAATTATTTGTTTTAGTCTATTGTGTTTTAGGCATAAGGTCAATGAAATGTACCGATTTTTTTTAATTTTTTTTAAATTTTTAAATTTTAATTATTTTTTTTTTTTTTTTTTTTTTTTTACGCATAGGGCCATGTTTTCATAAGCTTGGGTCCCAGAAAAACACAGAATTTCTAATTTGGGTCCCAGGCTGAAAAAGTTGAATAACCCCTGGCCTAGTGTCTTCATAGCGCTGTAATGCCATGTGAAGCACATGATCTACTGTGTGGCAATACAACCCTTGACGAAATTCTGTGAGACTGCAGTGGCTCATTTTCAAATGGCACTCTATTCCCTATGTAGTCCACTACTCTTGGCCAGGGCCCATAGGGTGACCACATGGGCTCGGGATGAAAGCAGCATGGGGAGGGGAGAGTAAATTCTAAACATTTCTTCCTCCACCTCTCTCTCGCTCTCAGGGCCATGGGGAGAGGAGGAGGAGTGGACGGACAAGGCGCGACGGGTCATCATGGAGAGGATTGGCTTGGCCACAGCTGGGTGAGCCTATCTCCTGCCTCAGTAACACTGAATGAGATGTTACGCATACACACACACACACACACACTCACACACTTTCTCTCACCTCTCAGAGAGCCATACCATGATATCCGCTTCAACCTGATGGCAGTGGTTCCTGACCGCAGGGTGAAGTATGAGTCCAAACTAGAGATCCTCAAGAGGAACAGACAGATGGTTCTGGAGGGATTACAGCAGGTCAGGAAACTCACACAGAGGAGCCGATTGATACACCCCAGTGAGAAAGTGTGTGTGTGTGTGTATGTATCTGATTGGGTGCATTCCTTTTAGCTTGCCCTTTGTCCTGGTTAAGCAGAGTTCTGACTTTAGGATCAATTGAATGGTCTAAAATGTGCCAACTCTACCCAGCCAGTGCCCCTGGCGAGCTAAAACGAATGCACCCAGACCAATACACCATGTGTGTCCAATTGACTTGACATGAATGTCACCTGTTCTCCAGCTGATCCGGGTCACCCAGCCAGAGCTCGTCCAGGACAGAAAGCAGCAGGACTCCTCCCCTTCAGAGGACACACCCCCTGCTATCAAAAAAGAAGAGGCAGAGCCTCAACCTGTTACATCACAGGGGGCTGAGCAGACTCCTCCCACAGGTATTACATTCAGCTCCAACCACCTAAAATGTAGATTCTCTTTATAAACATGAGAAATGGTTCTGTGAGTCTGTCGTTGTCTCCCAAATGGCACCCTCTTCCCTATGTAGTGCACTATTTTTGACTATAGCCATATGGGCGCTTGTCAAAAGTAGTGCACCATTAAGGGAATGTCATGCCATTCGGGGTTCATCCTGTCTCAGGTTATGATGTGCTGCAACAGTTCCACTGATGTCCATGACTTCATGACTGTCTCTCCCCTTGTTCTGCGGACGCTGCAACAGCCCAGTCCCAGTCGACACCCAGCCCCTCAGGCAAGGGGAAGGCCATGGGGAAACCAACCGCCCCAGCGGGGGGAGGGGGAGCCACGCAGCCTGTCAACAGCACCTCCCTAATCGCCCCACGACTGCCCGCCTTCCTGGACAACCACAACTACGCCAAGTCCCCCATGCAGGTCAGCAGGAGAGGGATGGGTTACAATGTGACAACTCAAATTTCCACACACAAGTCTCATTAACGTCAATGCTTGATGGATTGTCACGACAGGCTTGACTTGCGTACGCATATCTCAAGTTAGGATTCGGCCCCATGGACCAATACCATATGTTTGCCGTGACAAGGTAGATGATTGGTTGTTCTGTGATTGACAGGAGGAGGAGGACCTTGCGGCAGGGGTGACGGGGGTGGGTCGTCCCCGGGTCCCTGGCGCAAACCAGCCCCCCTTCTCTGATGTTGATGACGATGAGGAGGAAGTAACTGGCACAGCAGGAGGCACACCCACCAGGTCAGCTCCACACAACTAGAGTTATTCTAGTGCTATGGTCACTCTCTTTCTATTCTAGTTCCATTATATTTCTATACTCAGCTTCATATCGCATGATGTTTCAATTTAGACTGTGGTAAAGGCCTCAGGTGATGGTGTTATTCAGACTAAAAAGCGTTATACCACATTTTTCATTGAGTCCAAAATGTTCCCCTCTGTAACTTGAATGTTCGTATGTTCATGAGTGTTTAGGTTCAGGCGGAAGGCGGGCCTGCGTTCCCGTACGGGCCGTGCAGGCGGCGGTGGCGTGGAGACCAAGCTGGCGCTGAGTGTCCTGGCCGAGAAACTCAAGAAGGAAGTCAAGAGGAAGGACGCTCTGGCCACGCCCCTCTCGGTCCGCACCGAGGGCCGCACGGGGGGCATCGTGATCACCGCCACCTCGCAGCCTTCGCCCACGCCAAGCAACGAGAGCACCGACACCGCCTCGGAGATCGGCAGCGCTTTCAACTCGCCACTGCGCTCCCCGGCTCGCTCCCAGGCGGCCACACGACCCTCCAGCCCCGTGGCGTCCCACCTGTCCCGGGTATTGTTCGGGGAGGATGAGGGTCTGCTGAGGCTGGACGCCAGGCACAACCGGGCTGTTAGAGAGCTGGGGCCCTCCGTCAGCACTGCCCTGCTGCATCTACAGGAGGACGGTGTTATATATGCTGTACCGCCACCCGGTGAGGATATGTGTGTGTGTGTGTGTGCAAGATGGGGAGCGAAAGAGACTGGACATGGGGGAAGCGAACATGGGCACTTGGATTTAAGATTATCATCATAAATGAATTATCAAAGAGCAGCTGCTTACCTTCAAACCTAATTACATAAGCCATATTAACACCTGGATTATACTAATCTAATACCAGACTGACACAGCTCTGGAGATGCAAGAGCTGAACAGGGCATTTAACTAGTAGGGATGTAACTAGTAGGGATGTAACGATTCACCGACACGCACCGGCCCCAGATTTTTTTTTAAAGAAACAAGTGCATCGGCCCACAAACCGATCCAAATGTAGCATGCATCAGTCAGAAAATCGATTCAAACGTTACAAATCGGCAGTTGACTAAAATGTTTTTCTCATATTACCTTATTTTTACCTTCTGAAAATTCTTCATCTTTCAGTGTCGACCTGCGTGTAACTGTGTTGCCAGTCATTGGTCTACAATTAATTTTGCATGCAGAACAACCCCAGGCTATATCTGGGGTAGCTTCACACGCTGACCAATGCCAGGCAGGCAACCTGTTCCTGATCTTGCATGATATTAGGCTGTATTAGTTGAGTAACAACCTATATAATTTGCTAGGTTATAGTTATCTATGCACTGTTAAATTGTGTTTTACCGGAATAGATGTAAACTACAGGAGACACAACTCTCATTGACTGTCCCTGCTGACAATAGATTTTATTTTTGATTTGTTCAACATCGGATGCGTCCCATCAACTACACTGATTTTGAAGTAGACTTAACAAGTGACATCAATAAGGGATGAAAAGAGCATGTGTTCCTAATGTTTTGTACACTCAGTGCATATGGTCATTTTTAGATATACAGGGTTAAGTTGATAATTCCATAGTGAGGGCAGCAATCACTCGCACACTGCATGGCGGAAGCAGAGGAGAAGCGATCACACAGTTAAAAACGTCACAACGGGGGACGGGGGGGAATCTAAAGTGTGCTATATGTTAATTGGAAAAATATTGATGCATAACTAGCTCAAACACTTAATCTGCAAAAATGACTAGTTAATTAGTGGGTGATGATTTCAGAGTCAAAGTGGGGCGACACACAACTGCCTACATTGTCGCACCCCCCCCCCAAATCTGGTAGTACCTAGTCTACCTTATGTCTCAGGTACCTACATAATACCTACACCATAGACATATGTAATTCACACACACACACACAGCCCTCTCAGACAGATCCAGCTCAGAGAGGCCCAACTCATGAGCTCTATCAGCAGCAGATTTGAATTTAGAATGGAAAATGAATGTGTTTATGCAACAAATGTTGGTGCATCGAATCGTATCAGGCCGAATCCCACCGATTCGCTCTCAAACCAAAACGCACTAAAACATCTCGTTCTAGAATCCTATCGGAGCCCATGTACAGTTGTAGTCGTACGTTTACATATACTTAGGTTGGAGTCATTAAAACACATTTTTCAACCACTCCTCACATTTCTTGTTAACAAACTAAAGTTTTGGCAAGTCGGTTAGGACATCTACTTTGTGCATGACACAATTTTTCCAACACTTTTAATTCACTGTATCACAATTCCAGTGGGTCAGAGGTTTACATGCACTAAGTTGACTGCCTTTAAACAGCTTGGGAAATTCCAGAAAAGGATGTCATGGCTTTGGAAGCTTCTTATAGGCTAATTTACATACTTTTACATACTTTGAGTCAATTGGAGGTGTACCTGTGGATGTATTCCAGTGCTTGACATCATGGGGAAATCAAATGAAATCAGACAAAAATATTGTAGACCTCCATAAGTCTGGTTCATCCTTGGGCGCAATTTCCAAACGCCTGAAGGTACCACGTTCATCTGTACAAACAATAGTATGCAAGTATAAACACCATGGAACCACTCAGCCGCCATACCGCTCAGGAAGGAGACGCGTTCTGTCTCCTAGAGATGAACATACTTTGGTGCGAAAGGTGCAAATCAATCCCAGAACAGCCAAGGACCTTGTGAAGATGCTGGAGGAAACAGGTACAAAAGTATCTATATCCACAGTAAAATGAGTCCTATATCGACATAACCTGACAAGCCGCTCAGCAAGGAAGAAGCCACTACTACAAAACCTCCATAATAAAGCCGGACTACGGTTTGCAACTGCACATGGGGACAAAGATCGTACTTTCTGGAGAAATGTCGTCTGGTCTGATGAAACAAAAATAGAATTGTTTGGCTATAATGAACATCGTTATGTTTGGAGGAAAAAGGGGAGGCTTGCAAGCAGAAGAATGCCATCCCAACTGTGAAGCACGGGGGTGGCAGTATCATGCTGTGTGGGTGCTTTGCTGCAGGAGGGACTGGTGCATTTCACAAAATAGATGGCATCATGATGCAGGAAAATTATGCAGATATATTGAAGCAACATCTCAAGTCATCAGTCAGGCGGGAAGTTAAACTTTGGTCGCAAATGGGTCTTCCATATCGACATTGACCCCAAGCATACTTCCAAAGTTGTGGCAAAATGGCTTAAGGACAACAAAGTCAAGGTATTGGAGTGGTCATTCACAAAGCCCTGACCTCAATCCTATAGAAAAATTGTGGGCAGAACTGAAAAAGCGTGTGGGAGCAAGGAGGCCTACAAACCTAACTGTTACACCAGCTCTTTCAGGAGGAATGGACCAAAGTTTACCCAACGTATTGTGGGAAGCTTGTGGAAGGCTATCTGAAATGTTTGACCCAAGTTAAACAATATAAAGGCAACGCTACCAAATACTAATTGAATGTATGTCAACTTCTGACCCACTGGGAATGTGATGAAATAAATAAAATCTGAAATAAATCCTTCTCTCTACAATTATTCTGTTCTTAACGGACCTAAGACAGGGAATTTCTACTAGGATTAAATGTCAGGAATTGTGAAATCCTGAGTTTAAATGTAATTGGCTAAGGTGCATGTAAACTTCCGACTTCAACTGGAGAAATAACAAAATATGCTGAAAAGCTGCTGTGTTGTTCAATGTAACCAGGTATAAAATCCCGACCTACGGTTTGGTTTGCAATGCTCCCACATAGGGAAATAGAGAATGTGAAAAGAACCCTGTGGCCTCACGCTATTCGATGTGGGAAATGTGGGCACCCGGGGTCCATCAAATCGTCTTGAAAGGGATCGATGCATATTCCTATTAGCTGAATCTGATGGCGAGTTGATAGCTGGGACATATTCACTACAAACTAAACGAAAGAAAATGGACAAACCGGGAGGAACTTCCTGAACTTGTCTAATAAGAAACACTTTTTTGGGGGAGGGTTCCAAAATGGGTTTTTTTTTATACAATGATGAAGATTTGTTGGTTTATTGCTCAATAGATGTTGTTTCTGTGCCAGTGCAGCTGATACACCACCTGAGGGGTCCAAGCGAGAGAAGGCAGGCACTCCAGAGAAGGTAAAAGACCAAGAGCAAGGGAGCAACCCAGCAGGAAGGGGGGAAGGTGTGAAGGAGGATGGTAAGGAGGGACCATCGGTGGAGGTGAAGGAGGAGCGCAAAGACGTCAAACCCAGAAAGGAAAAGATCATCTCCACGGAAACCGTTGGAAGCAACAAGCCCTCAGGGGAGAAATACTCTCCTAAAGTAAGTCTTTTTTTCTTTATTTTCTCTCTCACTTGCTAGAAACATCTCTGGAGATTTCTGTATTTAATGGCTCCTCAATCCTTTTTTTCACTTTTTTTTTCCCAGTTATTGTCCGGTTTTCCACTCTCGTTTTGTATGCCTTTTTGTTTTCAAATTCGTCGTCTTTCACTGTATTGTGTGTCGAATAGCTAATTGGAGCTAGAGGTTGACTTGCTGTATGTAACAGTTTGCTGTTTTATAAATGTCAGCCAGATGATTTCTTCTCCATCTCTTGTTTTCCTGCAGGAGCTGCTTGCTCTGCTGAAATGTGTGGAGGCGGACATCGCCAACTATGAAGTGTTTTTGAAGGAGGAGGTGGAGAAGAGGAAGAAATACAAAGTTAGAATGAATTCTAATCAAGTTCCTAAGTAGTGGGATGAATGAGTTTGGTCACAGAAATCCAAAGCTGTGTGTGTGGGTGTTAATGAAAATGTTCAACTGTGTTTTGACCAGATCGATGACCAGCGAAGGACCCATAATTATGACGAGTTCATCTGTACTTTCATATCCATGCTGGCCCAAGAAGGTACAGTCACCACTCAACGCTTTCCCTTGGTAGAACTAAAGGTGGAATGTCATGCATGAACACATCCAGTCTTAGTCTCTCTCTGTTTATTAGCTAATCCCTGTTCTATATTTAACCTCCCTACTGTGTAGTCGGGGACCCACACTGCCTGAGAGTAGTCCACATAATGGTACACTCTCTCCACATCTTCCTCTCTGACAAGTGTTTTTAATATGATTTCCTGTAGAAAATGCGGTAACATTTTACGAGATCATAGGCAATTTTACAGTAACCAATTTTACAAGTTCTCGCTCTCCTTCTGTCTCCAGGCATGTTGGCTAGTCTGGTCGAGCAGAATATCTCTGTGCGCCGTCGCCAGGGCGTGAGCATCGGCCGTCTACACAAACAGAGGAAACCAGACCGCAGGAAACGCTCGCGACCCTACAAGGCCAAGCGCCAGTGACCCCCAGGAAGTGTTAGCTCGGAATCACCGATCACCAATCGCAGCAGAGAAAATGCAAAAACCCTTGTTGCACTCATGACACTGTCCTGTGACGTCAGGGAGAAAAGGACTCATATTGCTGTATTTGTGTCAGTCTCTGACTTCCTCCAATGGACCATCTGTTGATTAGTTTAATCAGGTTTGCTTTACTGTAAGCAGAAGAGTAATTTTGTATGTTTGTGTTCCTGAGTGACACCTTATTCCCTAGTGCACTACTTTTGACCAGAGCCCTACATAGTGCAATACTTTTTTATGGGCCCTGATCACATGTTGGGCACTATATAGAGAATTGGGTGCCATTTGGGATGCACTCCTAGTCTCCCATGTAAAAGGACCTCTGTCTGTGCCATCACACTGTGTACTGGGTCGTGTTCATTAGGCACGCGGCGCAAACTTTATGAACGTTTTGCAAATGAAAATGAGTGTTTGCAATTCCAGATAGTTCCTCCCTGTTTCAGTCTGTTTTTCTTCCATTTGGTGCCTAATGAACACAAAGGTGTGACAACTGATTGAGGGACACAGGAAGCTTCTGGGAAGTCTTTGAGTTGGTCGGATCATGTGATGTGACTCTTTCCTGTCAAGAAGGGCTGGTTTACTGCTATTTGCTTGCTTGTATTATGCTTTGGCAGTACCGTACTATGCGTCCCAAATAGCACCCTATTTCCTATTTAGTGCACTACCTTTAGGTCTCTGATCAAAAGTAGTGACCTATATAGGGAATAAGGTGCAATTTGGGATATACTGTATCCCCTTTTGAGGTCCTGTAAATGAATGGATTAGATCTACTCTTGTTTTTTTATTTTTTATCTGTAAATGATCTCTAAATGTAGATTCTAATGTTTGAGAGCATGAGATGTGTGTGTGTGTGGGGGAGTGTGTAAGCAGTTTGTATGTTTCTGTACATATGTATCTGTCAGCTCAGCATCAGTGGTAACAGAAGTGTTTAAAAATAATAATAACCCTAGTCACATGAATACAATGAACTCCACAGAAGCACTATTGACCTCACTCACTTCTCATCATGCCATAGGTGGATGCTCTGGGTCATATATTTGGTGAGATAAAAACATATCACATGGGCTTGGCTTTGACTGCGTTTATTCCATTACTTGCACAAAGAGACTTCCATCCTTTTGGCACACTGAGTTTTGTCCACGACCATCCTCTCTGATTTGAATAGTGTTACGAACGGGACCCGCTGAGGCGCGGAACGCAAACACCTTACTTACGCTTCGCGCCAATAGGAACTCCTCCACTTGGTGGGAATTGTAACATGCTTCATATAGCGAGGATCGTTACAAGAGCTTTATATGTTGAGACACTGCTGGAGCTGGAGACTTTCCTAAGGAGGAATACCCTCTGGAGTCCAGAGGGCAGACTTAAGCGGGGGAGGCCCAAGACACCATGGCAGAGGAGAGTCGAGACTGCGCTCCAGCCACATCAGTAGAGCAGGGCCACGGTGAAGATGGCCAGAGACCGACAGAATCGAAGGGCCTTTGCTGTGGCCCTGTGCCCCAGCCAGCACGACTGAGATGAGTGAGTGTTAAGAAAATGTCCAAGCTGACATTTTGTTTAGTTGCTGCCTATGTCCACGAGGTGTAGCAATGGTTCCCGGATGTGCTGCTGAACCCCCTTAGTCACACAGTTATATCATCGGTCAGCAAGGCCTCTCGCCACATGGGTTCCTTCCAATGTTGTGTCACTTTGGAGACGTTTAGGCACGTTAATATATGCACCCAGAGAAAGTAATTGTCTCTCCATCCTCCCCCGTGTGTTTGCATCCAAAGCTGCAGTATCTCGGTGGGTGTACACAGAGTATCCAAAACATGAAGAACACCTGGTCTTTCCCTGACAGACTGACCAGGTGAAAGCGATGATCCTGTATTGATGTCACTTGTTAAATATACTTCAATCAGTGTAGATGAAGGGGAGGAGATAGGTTGAAGGATTTTTAAGCCTTGAGACATGGGATTGTGTATGTGTGCCATTCAGAGGGTGAATGGGAAAGGCAAAAGATTTAAGTGCCTTTAAATGGGGTATGATAGTACGTGCCAGGCGCACCGGTTTGTGTCAAGAACTGCAACACTTCTGGGATTTTCATGCTCAACAGTTTCCTGTGTGTATCAAGAATGGTCCACCACCCAAAGGACATCCAGCCAACTTGACACAACTGTGGGAAGCATTGGAGAACATGGGCCGGCATGGGGGGTGCAACTCAATATTAGGAAGGTGTTCCTAATGTTTGATATACTCAGTGTATGTGTGTGCTTGTATGTTGGTGTGTTAATCAAGATCTCTAACCATGTTTTGACCAGATCGAAGACCAGAGGAGGACCCATAATTATGACAAGTTCATATTCACCTTCATATCCATGCTGGCAGAAGAAAGTAAGGCCATCTCTCACCCACATATCCAGTCTTCTATGAGGCGTGCCCTAAATATAGGCTAAAACCTTGGTATACCTTACATGCTTGACACCAACTGTCACAAGTCAACAATTCTGCCTATGGACATATTCATGAGCTCTATATATTGCAGAAGATCGACCATTGAGCAGTGTAAACCTAGCATTATACATAGACCTACAACCAGGAAGCCATAACCCAAGCTAGCCTCAATCTTCGCTTTGGTCAAGTCAGCACAACTCAACATTATGAAGTAAAAAATCCACTCCGATTGTTATTTTAAAAAAAATGTTTAGGGCCAAAGTGTCATTATGAATGTGGAGTGTATGTATTAAATAGGGCTTGTTCCGGTGTACTGGTTTCACCTTCTAATCTTCCTTAACCCAATGGCATTGTCACACCACCATGATAGAGCTGGCCATGCACCTTGAAGATGTAGTGCTCTATGTAGGGAATAGGGTGCCATTTGGGACACAGGTTCACTCTGAGCCAACAGTGCACTGACATGACTACATTGTAGTTGGCATTTTCTTTTTCATTATTTTAGGCAGGAAATTAATCGCGTTATGCTAACCCCAATGTTAACTTTTATGCCTTTCCCTAAATCTAACCTTAACCTCACTGAAACTATACCTCATTTTAACGTTAACCTAAGTCTAGACCATATGCCTGTTTTCATTCTGCCCGTTGATTTCATTCTGCCACTGCGCTGCGTCTCTCCAACAACACCCTGGAGAGGAGCGCAGGGCATGGACAAGCTAAATATTTTGCACCCCTGCCTTTGGCAAACTGGGCACTGCTTATCATCAGGCACTCACCTAAATAGCCCTTATGCCACTGGGTGAGAGAAGTTATCATTGTTTATGGGCAGAATAATGTGAAGTTTTATGTGTTGTTGGTGGTGTGTCTTTGTCAGTTTAGCTCGGAAAATGCTGCCCTCTTCAAACTGCCGCTCTAGGCGGCTGCCTAATGGACTGGCCGACACTGCTCTACATGATTATTATTTACCACCTCTATCATTAGTTTTAATTTAAGGTCAGGGTTAGCAGTGTGGTTAAGTTTAAAATCCAACTTTAAGAAGATACATTTTTTCTAAATAGGCAGGGTTTATAACTTTGTGGCTATTGAAGCTGGTGACAACCGGGTTTTTCGCAGGAGTGTGAATGAATGAGAGTGGTGCTGAGGGGAGAGATAGCCTTATCAATGGTGGAGTAGCCTTAGCTGCGGAGGAAATGACATCCGCTGGGTCCTGCAGAGCACAGCGCCTGGAGCTGATCAATAGTTAACTGATCAATAGTCACAGAAACCATGGCCAGAAAGGACAGACAGGGGGACTGGAAGGGAGGGGACAGGGCAGCTGGCTGACACCCAAATAGCACCCTATTCTCTATACAGTTTACTACTTTTGATCAGAGCCCTATGGGCCCTGGTTAAAAGCAGTGCACTAAATAGGGAATAGGGTGCCATTATGGATGCATGATCTGTCTAGTGCCCTTTGAGAATGTAGCCTTTTAACGAGGAAGAGACCGTGCAGGCGTCATAGAATATTTGGTTTATTCTATTTAGTGGTCGTTATTTTCAATCCATCTCAGCGCTTTAATGCATAACAGGTTGCACAACCTGGAGAGCACCACTGTAATTGGTCCACTGTTCGGGAGACACACCTCTCCGTGGAGCATAGTAGGCCTATTAAAAAACACTACGCCTACGTAACATGCAGTGAACAATGGAGATGAATGACAGTTTCCTGTTAAAATTGCTTCTATATTGGAAAATGTCATGTTTTTCATAGCGGTTCAAGTGTCTTGACAGGCGACACAAACGAGGATTTAAGGGCACGCGCCCGTACGCGCTCACTCCCTTTTGCGTCAGCGCGCGTCCTCTGTCTTTCCGCCAGTGCGCGTGCTCCGTGCAGGAAACAGAATTATAGGTGATGATGGCGGAAGGGGAGCAGCGTTGAGTTTCCTCTGAGTTTTTTATTCTAACTGTAGAACCCTCTACAACTTCGTTTCTCTCCTCCGAATCATCTTCTGAGACGATGGGGAACGAAGGCAGCATCGAGGGTGAGGGGCAGCCCGGCTCCGCTGTTCCTTCCCCGGGGGCTCCGACTTCCATTTCAGCACCAGCAGGCTCTGGACAGCTCATCAAGCCCAGCAATGGTGCGCCAACGGGAGGGACGGGGGCCGGACCCGGCCCGGGGATTAACAGGTACTATCTGGGACAGTTCTCTGCAGAACCGTGACAATAAAACAACAGTGTTTCCTGTTTCCAGGAAATGTATTTATCGTAATGCATGTCATGTAGCGTAGCCTTTAGTGGACGATCAGCTATAGCCTGTAGTGGCCGTTTGTCAGAGTGTGGAGAAAATAGGCTACAGCTGGTGTTTTTAATTATTTATTTACAATATCGTTGTCAACACATATTGTCCATATAGGCTAGATTATTCCTAGTTTTGCAATGTAGCCATTTGTTGAATCGGTTACTTGTACAAATGTGATGCAACAGTCATGCATAAATGGCTAAAACATCACGTTAACGGGCGGGTGAGCTAAAGTAAGGCAGTCGGCTACTGTATAAGCTATAAAGAGAAGGTAGACATTTTAAATCGTGAATGGTCACAGCTCTATACTGTATAATTATAGCGTGCGTAAGCATATTGTAGCCACCAAATTGAACATTTTCATTGATGAAGATTCCACGCCCGCTCTTGCACGGTGTGCGTGAGATTGGGATATCAGATTGTAGCTATACTAGAGGGGCCATCTCTTTACGGTGAAGCGAAACACCACGTTCATACTTTTTTCATTCTCTTTTGGTGATCTCTAAAATGTAGCCCTTTTAGTAGATAAGCGATTCCATTGCTTTTTACACTTTGATTCCACGATGGGCGTGACGTGTGAGGAAAAGCAGCTGCAGTGACTGTAGTGGTCTTTTCACGTGACGTAGATTCAGAGAAAGAGCAACCGTTTTTTCTCGTCAATTGACCACAACACCTGCTAAAAAGCGGTCTAAAAGGCGACCGTTAGAGTCTTAGCAGAAAATACAATCACTTCTTCAATAGAGAATATTCCAATAGAAAAAGAAAAAACGATAGATTAGTAACATACTGTACGTTAGAGATGGGATGAAAGCATATTGAGTCAACGTGTTTCCATGTTTCCAACTCTTGAATCATTTGTATCGCCACACCTTTTAAATGGTCGGTTGCTGTTGGAGCACCATGACGTAAATAAAACATACATATTTTCCCACGTATGAGACAGTAAAATGGACTGTGCAAAGTAAAGTTTGCATGCTACCTGCATGGTTAATGTTACATCAACGCCGAATCGAGTGAATCATATGCCTCACGCTGTCGCTTGTCGCTTACCCTCCCCATATGGTCTTTTGTCAATTGTATAATGTAGCCCAGCCTACCGTGTGTTTACTATTAATATTCATTTGCTACTCATTATTCATTTGTAACACACACACACACACACACACACACACACACACACACACGTCTTCAGCTGAGCATCCTGTGTGTGTAGATAATTGTCAGACTGATGGTCTCTAACATCATTGTGACTGGATGACTCAAGCTGAAGACCAGAATACCATCAGCAGATAGCGCTGCCAGTAGTATGTACAGTATATAGGCTTATTTTGCATGTATGTAAGCCTTGTCTGAGACAGAACGCATAGGGTAGTGAAGGCCACCCCCTCCAACCCTCCAAAATAATATACGGTATATACCGTGCATTCAGACCCCTTCACTTTTTCAACATTTTGTTACATTACAGCTTTATTCTAAAATGGATAAAAATAAATAAACAATCCTCATCAATCTACACACAATACCCCATAATGACAAAGTGAAAACATTATTATTGTTTTTTTGCAAAACAAATCTGATATCACAAAAAACTGATATCACTGGGGGAAAAGGGCCTCGGTCAGTGAGGTGACGAAGAACCCAATGGTCACTCTGACAGAGCTCCAGAGTTCCTCTGTGGAGATGGGAGGACCTTCTAGAAGGACAACCATCTCTGCAGCACTCCACCGATCAGGCCTTTATGGTGGAGTGGGCAGGCGGAAGCCACTCCTCAGTAAAATGCACATGACAGCCCACTTTTTTAGGTGCCACAAGGCACCTAAAGGACTCAGACCATGAGGAAAGAGATACTCTGGTCTGATGAAACCAAGATTGAACTCTTTGGCCTGAATGCCAAGTGTCATGTCTGGAGTAAACCTGGAACCATACCTACGGCGAAGCATGGTGGTGGCAGCATCATGCTGTGGGGATGTTTTTTAGTGGCAGGGACTGGGAGACTAGTCAGGATCGAGGGAAAGATGAACAGAGCAAAGTGCAGAGAGATCCTTGGTGAAAATATGCTCCAGAGCACTCAGGACCTCTGACTGGGTTGAAGGTTCACCTTCCAACAGTACAATGACCCTAAGCACACAGCCAAGACAACGCAGGAGTGGCTTCGGGACAAGTCTCTGAATGTCCTTGAGTGGCCCAGCCAGAGTCCGGACTTGAACCCGATCGAAGATCTCTGGAGAGACCTGAAAATAGTTGTACAGCGAAGCTTCCCATCAGACCTGACAGATCTTGAGAGGATCTGCAGAGAAGAATGGGAGAAACTCCAAATACAGGTGTGCCAAGCTTGTAGTGTCATACCAAAGAAGACTTGAGGCTGCAATCGCTACCAAAGGTGCTTCAACAAAGTACTGAGTAAATAATAATAAATCATAAAGGTCTGAATACTTATGTAAATGTCATTTTAGGTTGTTTATTTATTTTCACTTTTTCATTACGGGGTATTGTGTGTAGATTAATGAGGATTTTTTTTGTTATTTTATATATTTTAGAATAAGGCTGTAACGTAAAAAAATGTGGAAAAAGTCAAGGGGTCGGAATACTTTCCGAATGCACTGTATATACAGTACCAGTCAAAAGTTTGGACACACCTACTCATTGAAGTGTTTTATTTGTACTATTTTCTACATTGTAGAATAATAGTGAAGACATCAAAACAATGAAATAACACATGGAATCATGTAGTAACTTAAAAAGTGTTATACAAATCCAAATGTATTTTTAGATTTTAGATTCTTCAAAGTAGCCACCCTTTGCCTTGATGACAGCTTTGCAGTCGCTTGGCATTCTCTCAACTATCTTCACCTGGAATGCTTTTCCAACAATTTTGAAGGAGTTCCCACATATGCTGAGCACTTGTTGGCTGCTTTTTCTTCACTCTGCGGTCCAACTCATCCCAAATCATCTCAATTGGGTTTAGGTTGGGTGATTGTGGAGTCCTGTTCATCTGATGCAGCACTCCATCCCTCTCCTTCTTTGTCAAATAGCCCTTACACAGCCTGGAGGTGTGTTGGGTCATTGTCCTGTTGAAAAACAAATGATAGTCCCACTAAGCGCACACCAGATTGGATGGTGTATCCCTGCAGAATGCTGTGGTAGCCATGCTGGTTATGTGTGCCTTGAGTTCTAAATAAATCAAATCAAATCAAATGTATTTATATAGCCCTTCGTACATCAGCTGATATCTCAAAGTGCTGTACAGAAACCCAGCCTAAAACCCCAAACAGCAAGCAATGCAGGTGTAGAAGCACGGTGGCTAGGAAAAACTCCCTAGAAAGGCCAAAACCTAGGAAGAAACCTAGAGAGGAACCAGGCTATGTGGGGTGGCCAGTCCTCTTCTGGCTGTGCCGGGTGGAGATTATAACAGAACATGGCCAAGATGTTCAAATGTTCATAAATGACCAGCATGGTCGAATAATAATAAGGCAGAACAGTTGAAACTGGAGCAGCAGCACAGTCAGGTGGACTGGGGACAGCAAGGAGTCATCATGTCAGGTATTCCTGGGGCATGGTCCTAGGGCTCAGGTCCTCCGAGAGAGAGAAAGAAAGAGAGAATTAGAGAGGTATTCCTGGGGCATGGTCCTAGGGCTCAGGTCCTCCGAGAGAGAGAAAGAAAGAGAGAAGGAGAGAATTAGAGAACGCACACTTAGATTCACACAGGACACCGAATAGGACAGGAGAAGTACTCCAGATATAACAAACTGACCCTAGCCCCCCGACACATAAACTACTGCAGCATAAATACTGGAGGCTGAGACAGGATGGGTCAGGAGACACTGTGGCCCCATCCGAGGACACCCCCGGCCGGACAGGGCCAAACAGGAAGGATATAACCCCACCCACTTTGCCAAAGCACAGCCCCCACACCACTAGAGGGGTATCTTCAGCCACCAACTTACCATCCTGAGACAAGGCTGAGTATAGCCCACAAAGACCTCCGCCACGGCACAACCCAAGGGGGGGGGGGGGGGGGGGCAACCCAGACAGGATGACCACATCAGTGAATCAACCCACTCAGGTGACGCACCCCCTCCAGGGACGGCATGAGAGAGCCCCAGAAAGCCAGTGACTCAGCCCCTGTAATAGGGTTAGAGGCAGAGAATCCCAGTGGAAAGAGGGGAACCGGCCAGGCAGAGACAGCAAGGGCGGTTCGTTGCTCCAGAGCCTTTCCGTTCACCTTCCCACTCCTGGGCCAGACTACACTCAATCATATGACCCACTGAAGAAATGAGTCTTCAGTAGAGACTTAAAGGTTGAGACCGAGTTTGCGTCTCTGACATGGGTAGGCAGACCGTTCCATAAAAATGGAGCTCTATAGGAGAAAGCCCTGCCTCCTAAATCCCAGACAGTGTCATCAGCAAAGCACCCCCACACCATAACATCTCCTCCTCCATGCTTCACGGTTGGAACTACACATGCGGAGATCATCCATTCATCTAAGACACGGTGGTTGGAACCAAAAATCGCACATTTGGACTCATTACACCAAAGGACAGATTTCCACTGGTCTAATGTCCATTGCAAGTGTTTCTTGGCCCAAGCAAGTCTCTTCTTCTTATTGGCGTCTTTTAGTAGTGGTTTCTTTGCAGCAGTTTGATCATGAAGGTCTGATTCACACATTTTCCTCTGAATAGTTTATGTTGAGATGTATTTGTTACTTCAACTCTGTGAAGCATTTATTTGGGCTGCAATCTGAGGTGCAGTTAACTCTAATGAACTTATCCTCTGCAGCAGGGGTAACTCTGGGTCTTTCTTTCCTGTGGCGGTCCTCATGAGAGCCAGTTTCATCATAACGCTTGAAGGGTTTTGCGACTGCACTTGAAGAAAACACTTGGTCTTTTACCAAATATGGCTATGTTCTGTATATCACCTCTACCTTGTCACAACACAACTGATTGGCTCAAACACATTAAGAAGGAAAGAAATTCCACAAATGAACTTTTAACAAGGCATACCTGTTAATTGAAATGCATTCCAGGTGAATATCCCATGAAGCTGGTTGAGAGAATGCCAAGAGTGTTCAAAACTGTCATCAAGGCAAAGGGTGGCTACTTTGAAGAATCTCAAATATAAAATATATTTTGATTTGTTTAATACCTTTTTGGTTACTACATGATTCCATGTGTGTTATTTCATAGTTGTGATGTCTTCACTATTATTCTACAATGTAGAAAATAGAAAAAATAAAGAAAAACCCTTGAATGAGTAGGCATGTCCAAACTTTTGACTCGTACTGTGTGTGTGTATATATATATATGTGTATGTATATATATATATATATATATATACATACATACATACATACATACATACATACATACATACATACATACATACATACATACATACATACATACATACATATGTGTGTGTGTGGACACGACTTCAAATGAGTGGATTTGGCTATTTCAGCCACACCCATTGCTGACAGGTTTATTAAATAGAGCACATATCCAAACGTTGGCAGTAGAATGGCCTTACTGAAGAGCTCAGTGACTTTCAATGTAGCACCGTTGTAGGATGCCACCTTTCCAGTTCTTAAAATTGTTGTTCTTTTGAAGTGGAAATGTCTAGGAGCAACAACGGCTCAGCAGCGAAGTGGTAGCCCACACAAGTTCACAGAACGGGACCACCGAGTGAAAATCATCTGTCAGTTGCAACACTCACTACCAAACTGCCTCTGGAAGCAACCTCAGCACAAGAACTGTTCGTCGGGAGATTCATGAAATGGGTTTCAATGTCCGAGCATTGAAACCCACCTTTGGAATCTGGAGCAGTGGAAACGCGTTCTCTGGAGTGATGCTTCACTATCTGGCAGTCCGACGGACAAATCTGGGTTGGACAGATTGCAGGAGGAGTGAATAATGGTTGGGGGTGTTTTTCATGGTTTGGGTTAGGCCCCTTAGTGCCAGTTAAGGCAAATCTTAACGCTACAGCATAAAATTAGATTTTAGACGATTCTGTGCTTCCAGCTTTGTGGAAACAATTTGGGGAAGGCCCTTTCCTGTTTCAGCATGACAATGCCCCCGTGCACGAACCGAGGTCCATACAGAAAGGGTTTGTACAGATCGGTGTGGAAGAACTTGACTGGCCTGCACAGAGCTCTGACCTCAACCCCATCAAACACCTTTGGGATGAATTAAAACACCAACTGCGAGCCAGGCCTAATCACCCAACATCAGTGCCCGATCTCACTAATGCTCTTGTAGCTGAATGGAAGCAAGTCCCCGCAGCAATTTTCCAACATCTAGTGGAAAGCCTTCCCAGAAGAAAGGAGGCTGTTATAGCAGCAACAGGGACCAACTCCATATTAATGCCCATGATTTTGAAGTGAGATGTTCGGTGAGCAGGTGTCCACATACTTTTAGTCGCAGTAGTGTGTAAATATATATAATTTATATATGTGATTTTGGGGAAACAAACAGCTAACTTTCCACAATTCTACACATTTTGCTATGGGGCAAAGAGAAAAATGTGCAGTTGTATAGCTAACGCCATGCTATTCCACACGCTTTGCCATGAGGCTGAGCGAAAATCTTGCTGTTTGAAAGCTAATTTCCTGCATTTCTACACATATTGCCATGGGGCAGAGAGAAACATTTTCAGTTGTATAGCTAATCTCATGCTATTCTACGCATTTTGCGATGAGGCTGAGAAAATTCGGAATTTTAAAGCAAATTTCCTGGTGTTCTTCACATCTTGCCATGAGGCTACAAGAAATTATCCTGTAATTTTTTTTTGTTTTTTTTGCCATGGCTTATGACATCTGGGGGTGGGGTGGGGTGGGGGGGACCTCCAGGGTATCCCCCCCCCCCCCAAAACAATCCTATGGGCCCCTTTTTTTCAGTGAAGTACACCCTCTGGATCACAGGAGGCTAGTCCAGGCGGTATGTATGCCTATTTTTGCATGTGCAGTAGGTGAATTCTGTGAACTTCAATTCAGATTCCTCCTCGCATATCGGTGAATTTCTGTCTCTCTGGGTGGTGCCACATGTACATCACAAATCACCCAGCCTGTGACAACCACAGATGGGTTCGACGGTTGGTGCTGTTCGCTCTGCATTTTCCGTGGCTATGTTTTATGGTGATATCTCAGCCAATAGCCCATGGCAAATCAATCGGTGTGAGACTGCAACATATATGTTTGTAGCCGTCTCTCTGGAGAGAGAGAAAGGAAAGAGGTAGGGAGGGCGAGAGAGATAGAAACCCATTACCATGTTTCATTAAAAAAACCAGTAGGTGGTTTTAAAGGCTCATTGCTATCTTCGTCTCACATTCCCGACAAACTGCCTAACAGAGGTGAGACCTAAATCTACGTCCCATATAGCCCCCTATTCCCTATATAGTGCACTACTTTTGACCTGGGCCCATAGAGAATAGATGGAATAGGGTGTCATTTGGGATGCAGACCGTGTGTGTGGTGACTGAGCCACTGAACTTGATTGGCAACGTTTTCACACCTAGGTCTTCATCAGACGTGATGAGGGTGGAAAATGCCAATGAAGCACATGGGAGCATAGATTGCACTATGCAGAGTGTATTTTTAATTTAGCTGAACATCTGGTAATGTGAAGCAGTAGTCGTAGAAATGGCCTAGAAAAAAACAGAGGTCTATGATGAACCCAAGCACTCCAAGCTGTAGCTGCCAGACAACCACATGTCTCTAGGCTTACTCAGATACCCCTCCACAAGGCCCATGGGAGTAGCTGTTGCTAATCAGCATTTGTATGCGTTGCATCCCAAATGGTGCCCTAATTCCCTATGTAGTGCACTACTTTTGACCAGGGTCCCACAGGGAATAGGGTTCCATTTGGGACTCATACGTTGCCTAATGGATCAGACACCCGGTCACGTGATTGTCCTTTCAATCATGGCTGCTTGGTTGGTTCGTCATTGATCCGCAGTATGCAATCAGATAGATTTGATAATGACCGTTGAGGATTATTTGCATCCCAAATGGTGCACTACTTTTGACCAGGGCCCATCTAATTATTCTGAGTTGATTTGTGTTAAAGACCTGTGTCTGAAATGGCACCCCATTTCTAATATGGTGCACGGCACTGCTATGGACCCATGTCAAAACCAGGCCACTATATAGAGTCTAGGGTCCCATTTCGGATTTCCACAGGAATATCCCTGCCATTTGTGCATCCACAGAGACTCAAGGGTCAGCTTGGAATGTGCAGACAGGCACAGAATATGTCCCAAATGGCACCCTGTGCCCTATATAGTGCACTACTTTTGACCAGAGCCCTATGGTCCTTGGTCGAAAGTAGTGTACTAAATCTGGAATAGGGTACCGCGGACCCCATCATAGTCCTGTAGTCATTCTGCAATATTTTTCATTGCAGTCCAGTCCACCTGACCGTGCTGCTGCTCCAGTTTCAACTGTTCTGCCTTATTATTATTCGACCATGCTGGTCATTTATGAACATTTGAACATCTTGGCCATGTTCTGTTATAATCTCCATCCGGCACAGCCAGAAGAGGACTGGCCACCCCACATAGCCTGGTTCCTCTCTAGGTTTCTTCCTAGGTTTTGGCCTTTCTAGGGAGTTTTTCCTAGCCACCGTGCTTCTACACCTGCATTGCTTGCTGTTTGGGGTTTTAGGCTGGGTTTCTGTACAGCACTTTGAGATATCAGCTGATGTACGAAGGGCTATATAAATACATTTGATTTGATTTGATTGCACTGCCACCTAGGTGTTAGAAAAGCTCTGGGAAATGGCTCCCTCCCTGCAATCTTGGCCACATCGTTGCCTTGAATCAAGATCTATGTTACTTGCAGATATTGACATGTTTTGGAATAATGGCATATTCAAAATATTATTATCAAATAATGGCATATTTTCACAATGGCTCCCAAACCCCAGACGTAGCCAAGACCAGGCGATTCATTCATCATGATGCATCCCAAATGGCCCCCTATTCCCTATTCTTGTGCACTGCTATTGACCAGGGCCCAATGGTCCCCTTTTCTCTATATAATGCACTACTTTTGACGAGAGCTCAAGGGTCCCATAAAGGGAACAGGGGGCCATTTGTGATAAACACACAAGCTCTTCCCTACTGTGATTTATCCTTTGTGATGTTTCACCTTGTCTCTGAATGATCCATGGTGTTGTTCCCACAGTAAAAAGAGCATCAGTGGTTGACTTGATCAAGCTGATAGTGATGATAGGTGGTTGTATCAGTTTACTGCCATGGAATCTCACAAACATACAGTACACGGATATTTGGATCTGAGAGCCTTCACAATACTGAACATGTTGTGCACACATATTACGTTCAGAGTATGTTCACATGGAGGCTCTCTTACGTTCCTACTTATCCCTCTTCCCCGTGCACACACACACACACACGCGCACGCACGCACCCGCACACACGCGCACGCACACAACATTTGAGTAGGAATGTCATGTAGTGTCTGAGTGTCTTTGTTAAACAAATGCACAGACAGACAGACAGACAGACAGACAGACAGACAGACAGACAGACAGACAATCTAATTCTCACTCTCAGCTGGCTAGCCATTTCCCTTCCAGTAGAAGACAGAGGGGATGATGTAAATCTATGTACAAACTAAGAAACTCTCTGGGGTGTGAGATTTTCTCCAGACTATTACCTCTATCAGGAGAAAGATGGGAGGGAGTCAGAGAAACCCGGTCTGCTTCTCCAACGGCACACTATTCCCCATATAGTGCACTACTTTCAGGACCTATGAGTCAAAAGGAGTGCACTATAAAGGGGAATAGGGTTACATTTGAGAGACTCCCCAGCACCATCTCCTGCTGCTGAAATATTGAGTTCCCTGCCACTGACCATGTTCATAAAGGAAATGGTAATTGCCTGTCCATTTATTTCAATATATATTGCGTATAGATTGGAATAATTCACTGCTAAAAGGTCCCACATGAAGTGCCATTAGTGAGCACAGCCCTGGGTTGGTTCTGAGGAGGTCAGCGCCGTCTGTCTCTTCACGGAGGAGCTCTGTGTGCTGAGTACAGCAGCTGTGGTTGTACCTCCGACAGTGTCTGAATATCTGTCCGTGCCTGGAATTCTGTCTTGGCCAATTTTCCATGTGGCTCAGTTGGTAGAGCGTGGCGCCTGGATTGTGGGTTCGATTCCCGCTGGGGCCACCCATACAAAAAAACGTATGCACGCATGATTGCAAAGTGCTTTGAATAAAGGTTTCTGCTAAATGGCCTATATGATTCTATTACTATCTGCGTTGAAAATGTGCAGTGAGGGGAGAGGCCTCCGTACTGAGAGGATACACTGCATGCTGTGGATTCATTTGTAATGGCTGAGAACATAGATATCTGTCTGTACTCTTGTTGTTGTGTTCTATAGTAGCCTTCACTGGAGGTAATTGCTGTACACACTGTACATCGGTAGGCCTACTGCAGATGTGTTGTTGAGCTGTGTAGGTAAGCAAACGCTGTTCACTTGCTCGTCTCTGACATTGGTATTTGGCACGGTGGTTCGGAGCCTAGCTCTCTCGCTCTAACCGCACACCAACAAAAGGCTCTGCTTCCTACTCACTTCCACTGGCACCAGACTCAGAGCGACGCTTATCGGAGAGGAGAGTTGCACCAAGCGTTTATGCTTTTCACTCTGGGATAAAGCAAACCACCTGCCTTTCCTCTTATTGCTTAATAACAACAGATGCAAAATCCCAAGGTGCTTTGCTTTCAACAGAGTGCTGTTCACTGGTGGATGAAAGCGTCTGAAGAGGTTGTTTTGAAGAGGTGGATGAGCGTATGGATGAGCATAGAGCGCTGCTATCCCACTCGTGGCTTCCTGCCGTTTGGTTTTAATGCCGTGTGTGTGTGTGTGTGTGCGTTTGGGATTGTTTGTCTATCGCCTGAGGTTTGGGCTTTGTTTGTTTAACGCCTGAGGCTTGGGCTTTGTCAGGACCACAGGGGATTCCACTCTACAAGCCTTCATTAGCAGAAACGATAGGTTTTGAACCCAAATAAAAACATTTTAGTTGCCACCAAACCACATATCTTTTTAATACTGCTTCATTTGACCCCTTTCCAAACTAGTTGCAGTTGTTAGTAATAAAGTTGTGAACGATGGAATGGAGAAATGCATCGTTTTCCGCGAGTTGAACGGTGAAAGCTGATGGCCAGTATTACTACCATGATGGGCACTTTGCCCAATGTAGAACAACACGCTTGGCGCTCTTCCAATAAGACATTATGCATCTCGTAGATGTATATTTGATGTAACCCGGGAGCCTAGCTCAGCTCCTTTTCATTCGGCTCATTATTACGGATCCTATTGGCACACTGCCAGGAAGACTTTGTCGAGGAGACTTCATGTCAAGCCTTTTATAGTGCTAGTGTTTCTGTGAGCAGGTCTTAGGTGAACAGAACGGTTCCTAGAGAGAGAGAGAGAGAGAGTGAGAGTGAAAAACGGGTGATTTGAGCGCTGCTTCACAACATGCTGCTCTGCTCCACTCTGCTCAGCCCGTCTTCAGTGACTCACTGTCACAAACAGTTCTATTTTCATTCTCCTCTTCCCTCATTTCCATCTCCTTCTCCCGCCCTTGGAAGTGGTGTGCTGCTGAACAGTCTTGACTACTGAAGGAGGCTCCTGGACTTTGAGGAAGACGTGCGCATCGAAACAAAGGCCTGCGTAGCGTGGCTCGTTCTCACAGGGAAGCAGAAAGCTAGGACTTCTGTTTGAATTGCTGTAGCCACTCCGTGGGCGGGTGTCTGCGGGGCAGAGAGGGCAGATTGGGGAAGAGAAAAAGAGACAAGAGGGGAAGTTGTTAGTGCTGCTAACGTCCACCTTCTCGTCTCGTCTTTTCTTCCTAACGGTGTTAAGTCCACAGAGACAGGTCACCGGAAAGGCATTTTCCATACCCAAGACTCAATCTAAACCTCTCATAGGCTGCAGACACCAGCACATTTATTCCATATAGACTCAACACAAACCACTACTTGAATTACATGTATGCATGCTTGGTTCAGTACTCAGCGGACCCGCGGGGTTGACGAGGTGTGTGTGTCTGTGTGTGTGTGTGTGTGTGTGATGGAGAGGGCGAGTGTTTTGTCCAGTTGCCTACTTCTTCCTTCCATCTCCAGAGCTACTATGCTGTAGGGGAAACTGAGGCTGTGCCTCAAATGGCCCCCTATTCCCTATTTAGTGCACTATTTATGACCTGGGCTCTGGTCAAAAGTAGTGCACTATATAGGGAATAGGGTGCCATGAGAGACTCAGCCTGTCTTTTCCACTGCCAGGGGGTCAGAAGGGGATCAGAAGGCTGAAAACTGTGGGCGAGGAAGAGGAAGCAGTGAAGCAGAAAGGGATAAAAAACATTCACCGCTCTTTGAAGGAGCCAAACGCTGTTCTCCTCTTATCTCACCAGGAGAAAACAGACCATTTCTCCAGCTCACACTGTCTTTCATTTTTCGTGCCCATATTGGTATTGGCCAAAGCAAATTGGCAACTTGCAAACCCTTTCATTCAGGATTCATGACCAAATAAATAGGTATGTTTAAATGTTGTTACTTGTGATATTCAAAATCATTGCTCCCTGTTTAACACTTTAAGAGGTTTCAGTTCAATTTTTGACCCCCAAAAGGCCTGTTTTTCTGATGTGTAACCTAACATCCTCTAACGAGAGTGTAACGTGTGTCTGTCCTCCACAGCATCTCTGGAAGACTCCCCCAGACAGACCCTGGGTCCGGGCCCAAGGCGGGGGTCCAGACTGGGCCTGGGACGGGGGACCGCCTAGCCTCCCAGAGGGAGCAGCAGGGTCAGAGCCACGTCGCCCGCAAGAACCTCCAGGTGGACGTGGGTAGTAGCAGGACAGGACGGTCCCCATCGGTGTCCCCCGCCGTCACCCCCACATCACCCTACTCCGTGCCCCAGATCGCCCCCATGCCCAGCAGCAAGCTGTGCCCCGTCTGTAAGACGGCCGACCTGACGGGCACCACGGAGGACAACCAGCCAAACTGCAGCACCTGCACCCAGTGCCGATCCACGGTGTGCAACCAGTGTGGCTTCAACCCCAACCCACACCTCACCGAGGTAGTACCTGCTTCTGATCGGCCTTGTGGAACTGTTAGGGGGGGAATATAAAAAAAATCTATAAGTTATACACCTGTTTAACAATTCTACAAGATATTGTTTGTGTATCATCATGTTGGTCCGTGGTCCGGTTTAGAGAATGTGGTCCGGTTTAGAGAATGAGGTCCTGTTTAGAGAATGAGGTCCTGTTTAGAGAATGAGGTCCTGTTTAGAGAATGAGGTCCTGTTTAGAGAATGAGGTCCTGTTTAGAGAATGAGGTCCTGTTTAGAGAATGTGGTCCTGTTTAGAGAATTCCGGTTTAGAGAATGTGGTCCTGTTTAGAGAATGAGGTCCTGTTTAGAGAATGTGGTCCTGTTTAGAGAATGAGGTCCTGTTTAGAGAATGTGGTCCTGTTTAGAGAATTCCGGTTTAGAGAATGTGGTCCGGTTTAGAGAATGTGGTCCTGTTTAGAGAATGAGGTCCTGTTTAGAGAATGAGGTCCTGTTTAGAGAATGAGGTCCTGTTTAGAGAATGAGGTCCTGTTTAGAGAATGAGGTCCTGTTTAGAGAATGAGGTCCTGTTTAGAGAATGAGGTCCTGTTTAGAGAATGAGGTCCTGTTTGAAGAATGAGGTCCTGTTTAGAGAATGAGGTCCTGTTTAGAGAATGTGGTCCGGTTTAGAGAATGAGGTCCTGTTTAAGGAATGTGGTCCTGTTTAGAGAATGTGGTCCTGTTTAGAGAATGTGGTCCGGTTTAGAGAATGTGGTCCGGTTTAGAGAATGAGGTCCTGTTTAGAGAATGTGGTCCTGTTTAGAGAATTCCGGTTTAGAGAATGAGGTCCTGTTTAGAGAATGAGGTCCTGTTTAGAGAATGAGGTCCTGTTTAGAGAATGTGGTCTGGTTTAGAGAATGTGGTCCTGTTTAGAGAATGTGGTCTGGTTTAGAGAATGTGGTCCAGTTTATAGAATGTGGACCGGTTTATAGAATGTGGTCCGGTTTAGAGAATGTGGTCCTGTTTAGAGAATGTGGTCCTGTTTAGAGAATTCCGGTTTAGAGAATGTGGTCCGGTTTAGAGAATGTGGTCCTGTTTAGAGAATGTGGTCCTGTTTAGAGAATGTGGTCCTGTTTAGAGAATGTGGTCCTGTTTAGAGAATGTGGTCCGGTTTAGAGAATGTGGTCCGGTTTAGAGAATGTGGTCCTGTTTAGAGAATTCCGGTTTATGGAATGTGGTCCGGTTTATAGAATGTGAGTCAGGAAGTCAGTGTCTGCATCCAAAATTCCACCCTATTCCCTAACTAGTGCACTACTTTTGACTAGAGCCCTATGGGCAATTCAGTGAGTCAGTGTTCCAGAGAGAAGATAATGCAGGTGGGGTGATGGTGATGAATTCTCCAGTGGCGAGGACCAAGGCCTGTTGGGAGGGCCAGGTAAGGGCCAAGGTAAATAACCCACAGTAAAGTAATTAATCCTGGGACTGAGACTGGCCATCCACTGGGCTCTGACCCAGGACCAGCTCCAACCACACTACTCACTGGCCCTCTGGAGATGCAGCAATGTGTGTGTGAGAGAGAGAGAGAGAGTACTGTACTGTACTGTATATGAGATGAACATATATTGGAGTGAGTGTGTGCAAATAAGAGTGGACAAGAGATAGAGATGAGATGCCCCAGGCTTGAAATGGGAAAGATAGGAGAGAATGGGAGGATACATGAGGAGGGGAGGAGAGAATAAGACAGAAGAGAGAATGGGAGGAGAGGAGTAGAGATGGGGTTCAGAGAGGGGAAGAAAGAGTGAAATCGAACAGAATTAGATGGGGGGAGAGAGAGAGAGAGCAATAGATAAAGACAGAGAGGATAAGAGAGAGAGAGAGAGAGAGAGAGAGAGAACAATAGATAAAGACAGAGGATGAGAGAGAGAGAGAGAGAGAGAGCAATAGATAAAGACAGAGAGGACAAGAGAGAAATAGAGAGAGAGAAAGATACAGAGAGGGTAAGAGAGAGAGAAAGATACAGAGAGGGTAAGAGAGAGAGCGAGCGAGAGCGAAATAGATAAAGACACAGAGGGTAAGAGAGACAGAGAAACTGAGGGAGCAGTGTGTCCGTGGGTGTTGGTATTTTTTCAGCTGAGCCCTGGGTGAGCTTGTCACAGGCTGTCAGGGAGACAGAGAGAGAGAGAGGCAGAGTGTTCCGCTTGATCTAGCCCGTGAGAAAGCACAGGACCATGAGATTTAACCTCGAACCCAGTTACCATGGACTGAGTTGGTCTGCGTGGCTGCCTGCCTACTGCACAGCACAGATCTACTTACGGTGCAATGACATTACATTGTCTGTATCGCTCTATATTGAGGTTGATGGGGAGGAAGAGGAGGAGGAAGAATAGGAGGGCTCTGGTCAAAAGTAGTGCACTACATAAGGAATGGGGTGCCATTAGGGACACTGTCCTAGTGTTCAGCACACAGCAGCCCTGACCTCCCCTCACAGTTGATTTATGATAGGCCAATGTGCCATCCTCATCCTGGTGGAATGGAACTCATTGGACGATTCCCAAGTGGCACCCGATTCCCTATATATTTTGGTTAAAAGTAGTGCACAGGGCCTCCCGGGTGGCGCAGTGGTTAAGGGTGCTGTACTGCAGCGCCAGCTGTGCCACCAGAGACTCAGGGTTCGCACCCAGGCTCTGTCGTAACCGTCCGCGACTCATCGCGCACCAGCGACTCCTGTGGCGGGCCGGGCGCAGTGAGCGCTAACCAAGGTTGCCAGGTGCACAGTGTTTCCTCCGACACATTGGTGCGGCTGGCTTCCGGGTTGGATGTGCGCTGTGTTAAGAAGCAGTGCGGCTTGGTTGGGTTGTGTATCGGAGGACGCATGACTTTCAACCTTCGTCTCTCCCGAGCCCGTACGGGAGTTGTAGCGATGAGACAAGATAGTAGCTGCTAAACAATTGGATACCACGAAATTGGGGGAAAAAAGGGGGGGGAAAAAAAGAAAAAAAAAGTAGTGCACTAAATAGGGAATAGGCTGCCATTTGAGACGTAGACAGTTTTGGTGGTGTGAGGCTGAAGACGAGGACGCATAAAAACAACGTCATGGCAGCCATGCAATTTAGAGTGGCATTAACAGGGTCTAACATATGGCCGTGATATGCCATCAACCAATTGCAGGATTGTCAATCATCCATGCTCATCTCGTCATCTGAAAAGGGAAGATGTAAATTGGGGTCCGAAATGATTGACACCTTCGATAAAGATGAGCAAAAATGACTTTAAAAAAATAAGTAATTCAAATACTATACTGTATTTGCTCAAAAATACCTCTATTTTCATGTCATGCAACAAACTCCTAGAGTTTGCTTAACAGCATTGGCAGTTGGATTGGAACTGGTGTTTTGGTCAGATGACCTGAAAATAGAGCTCTGTGGCCTCGCACACCAGTCAGTGGTGGGTTTGGCATCGAAATGAGAACGCATGAGCCCGAAAATAACCCCAATACCTACTGTAAAATATGGCGGCGGATTGTTGATGATATGGGGCAATTTTGCCTCCACTGGTCCTGGGGCCCTTGTTGAGGTCAACGTCATCATGAACTTTACCAAGTACCAGGACAAACTTTGTGGATCTTCCAGGAAGACAATAACCCCAATTACACATCAACATCCACAAAGAAATGGTTATATTTGCCACAAAATCTGCATTTTGCAACGGCCATCTCAGTCTCTGAACCTGAAACCCATTGAAAGCCTGTGGCTTGAATTGAACAATCTTAAGAGCTGCCATTTTATTGTGAGGAACGGCAGTTTCATCAGACGTTTTTTCCTGTGTTGTCCTTTAGTTGTGTGAATGATCCTCACTAATGGTGTACCTAGACGGATGTTTACATACATGCAGACGTTCTCCAACTCATAAAACATTTTTGAAAAAGGCCCAGTGCTTTTATCCTCGCAAGGTGAGATATCCAAAGGCTTTGAAAACACAAATAATATCAAATAATATTGACCCGTATCTTTTTTAGGAAATAAATATTACTTGTTAAACAAAATCTCTTTCTCTGAGCTATTTTTGAGCATACAATATAGCGGCGTATTTGAATGATTTTATTTTTATACCGTATTCTTTGCTCATCTCTATCAAGGGTGCCAATTTGGGCTCCCGAGTGGCCCAGAGGTCAAATGCACCCTGGTTCGAATCCAGGCTGTATCACATCCGGCCGTGATTGGGAGTCCCATAGGGTGGCGCACAATTGTCCCAGAGTCGCCGGGGTAGGCCGTCGTTGTAAATAAGAATTTGCTCTTAACTGACTTGCCTAGTTAAATATAGGTTACATTTATAGGTTACATTTTAAGCAGCACAAGATATTCCGGACCCCATTTTATATTTGTACGTATGTGTGGTGTATGCATGCGTGTATTTGTTGGGATGCGTGTGTACCAGTGTGTGTATGTGTGTTTCAGGCGTATGCGTTGCATTAGATAGAACAAGAGCTGCTATGACAGAGATAAGACTGCATCAGACTACACTGAATTCTTTGTTTTAAGTGAATGTGACGATAACATGCTGGTCTTATGCGGGGGGGGTCAGGTGTCCCAATAACAACATCCTCCGCTGTCTACAGGCTGATCATTTCATCAGGGAGAGGAGAGGAGAGGAGAGGAGAGGAGAGGAGAGGAGAGGAGAGGAGAGGAGAGGAGAGGAGAGGAGAGGAGAGGAGAGGAGAGGAGAGGAGAGGAGAGGAGAGGAGAGATCCCTATTTTGAAGACCTGTATTGCATGCTATCTTTGCCATGGCATCAATAACCATTGGTTTGGGGATATTAAAGCCATTTCAATTGAACTGAATTGAAGAGTGGAAGATAATAGCCTGGAGAGAAAAAGAAGAAGAAAAGCAGCAAAGAAAGAGGGAGAGAGCAGATAGAAAGAGGGAGAGAGCAGATAGAAAGAGGGAGAGAGCAGATAGAAAGAGGGAGAGAGCAGATAGAAAGAGGGAGAGAGCAGATAGAAAGAGGGAGAGAGCAGATAGAAAGAGGGAGAGAGCAGATAGAAAGAGGGAGAGAGCAGATAGAAAGAGGGAGAGAGCAGATAGAAAGGCGGAAATGAAATTAGAGCATAAGGCGATAAAAATCAGACGTGGTTAAACCATAATGTGAAGCCATGAAGGATCGGCTGATTTCAGAGAATTCGCACGAGGAGCGAACATGATGGAATCAAGATTTAATTACAAAGTCATTCATGATTTAGTCAAACAATGAAAACCAACTGGAGAGCGAGCTTGTCGGCTTTTGGCTGAAAGATTAGTTGGAAAAACTGCCTGGTCTGAAAACAGGGCTAGCTGCAGCACAGAGAATAGGGCTTGCATCCTAAATGGTACTCTATTTCCTTCATAGTGCACTACATTTGACCAGGGTCCGTATGGGAATAGGTTGCCATTTTGGACGCATCCTAAACCCTCCTATCCCGAGGCTCAGGGATTTCTGCTACTATCTCTCCATGAAACCCACATGTCCTAATTCCATTAAACACCAACTGTATTAAACACCATACTTATACGTTATAATAACTCATTATCGAGTGTATCCATACGTTTAGTTGCATCTTGGAATTTGACAGTAAATACAAGATATCAAGACGTTCATACTGTAGCGCATGTGTATCTAATATGCAATGAAAATATATTTTTTTAATCAAACCTATCACCTAGGGTAGCAAAATCTTTCTAAAAATTTCATTTTTTTCTCTCCAGAAATCACGGTTGGAAGATTATCAGAATCAGGGGGGAATAAGCAGGAAATTTGGAATCTTCTAACCAGGATTTCTGGAAAACTTTGGCAAGTTACCGGTTGCAACCCTATTACCAATAATTAGCCACAGCAGAGTCGAGAGTTGAGGTGTTGTGAGGTAGTGTGCTCCTGGCCTAAACTGGTCAAGAAGAATGTCAGCTAAAAACTTACAGAAATCTCTGGAACATCTCTGTTGACGAGTCTTCAATATGTAAAACACTAAACAAGAATGGTGTTCATGGGAGGACACCACAGAAGTAGCCACTGCTGTTAAAAAAAAGCAACATTGCTGCACGTCTGAAATTCGCAAAAGAGCACCAGAATGTTCCACAGCGCTACTGGCAAAATATTCTGTGGACAGATGAAACTACAGTTGAGTTGTTTGGAAGGAACAGACAACACTATGTGTGGAGAAAAAACGGCACAGCACACCAACATCAAAACCTCAACCTAACTGCAAAGTATGGTGGAGGGAGCATCATGGTTTGGGGCTCGACAGATTTCCCAAGTTTATCAAGACATTTTGCAGGAGAATGTAAGGCTATCTGTCCGCCAATTGAAGCTCAACCGGACATCACCCAGAAGTTGGGCGATCCAACAGGACAACAACAGAATGGCTTCAACAGTCGTAAATACACCTTCTGGAGTGGCCCAGTCAGAGTCCTGACTTCATCCCGAATGAGGTGCTGTTGCATGACCTCAAGAGAGCAGTTCACACCAGACATCCCAAGAATATTGCTGAACGGAAATTTTTTTGTAAAGAGGAATGTTCCAAAATTCCTACTGGCCGTTATGCAGGTCTGATCCGCAACTACAGAAAACATTTGGTTGAAGTTATTGCTGCCAAAGGAGGTTCAAACAGTCATTAAATACAAAAGGTTCAAATACTTTCCCCACCCTGCACTGTGAATGTTTACACGGTGTGTTCAATAAAGACACAAGTGTTTGTGTGTTATTAGTTTAAGCAGACAGTGTTTGTCTGTTGTTAGGAATTAGATGAAGATCAGTTAAAGTGTTATGACCAATTTATGCATAAATCCAGGTATTTCCAAAGGGTTCACATACCTTTTCTTGCCATTGTATATAAGCACCACTTTTGACCAGAGGCCTATGGCTGTCATGTGGAACAGCCGATTTCTTCTGTCTTTCCAGTCATTGTAGATAGGATCCTGGCCTGTCAACGGAGGCTGAAGTGAAGTGTATTGTACAGGAGGCTGGGGGGTTGAGTTAGTTAGGCAAATACTGTAGCAGGAGGCTGTGGGTTGAGTTAGATAGGCAAATACTGTAGCAGGAGGCTGTGGGTTGAGTTAGATAGGCAAATACTGTAGCAGGAGCCTGTGGGTTGAGTTAGTTCGTTAAATACTGTAGCGGGAGCCTGTGGGTTGAATTAGTTTGTTAAATACTGTAGCAGGAGCCTGTGGGTTGAGTTAGTTCGTTATATACTGTAGAAGGAGCCTGTGGGTTGAATTAATTCGTTAAATACTGTAGAAGTGACAGATAAAACAAGGGTTTATAACAGGCTGCCAGCCACGGGACAGAATGACAGCTGCCGCCTAGGGTAGGGGGCTGTTCTGTGTGTGTGCATGTGTGGGTGTGTGTGTTCACGTGTACTTGGATGCATGCATGCGTGTGTGTGCGTGCGTGTGTGTCTGTGTGTGTGTGCATGCATCTGTGTGTGTGTGTGTGTGTGTGTGTGTGTGTGTGTGTGTGTGTGTGTGTGTGTTTTGTTTTTAAATGCATGTCACCTCTGCAGAATGTTCCATAATTAACCTTGGTAGCTAGAGAGTTACAAACTGTACCTCACTAGACCACAGCGTTCTAAGAATCTCCCTGACTGTTTCCCAAATAGTACCCTATTGCCCATATAGTGCACGGTGCTATTAATAATCTAGTGGGGTCTATCGGCTGTCCCCATAAGAGAACCCTATGAAGAACCCTTTTTGGTTCCGGATAGATCCCTTTTTGGGTTCCATGTAGAGAACTTTCCACAGAGGGTTCTACATTGAACCCAAAAAGTGTTCTACCTGGAACCAAAAAGGGGTTCTACCTGCATCCAAAAAAGGTTATCCTAATGGGGACAGCCGAAGAATCCTTTTGGAACCCTTTTTTCTAAGAGTGTAATGGTGGCATATTGGCGGTTGTTAGGAATATGGTGCTATTTAAGACACACCACAGACTTCACATTCCAACCACACATTTGACAAAATATTGCATACCTTACCTGAATAGAACATTCTATGTCTTCCCTTGAGCTAGCAGAACTGCATCATTTGGGCAGACGTTCCATACCTCACTTCAGTAGAATGTGCCCATTCCTCACCAAGGCTGAAGGCTCTGTTTACTTAGAGAGCAGAGAGCTTCACTCTTCAACGTCAACAGAGTGCTTCTCTGCCTCGAAGTCAAACCTCATTACTCAGCCCAATATTCTGTGTAACACATGGTTTCTCGAAGAAGAAAAAAAGAGTTTGCCCTCTTTCGGGGGCCGCTTGCGTTACACCTAGCTCTGTAGAACGGACTTTACTGTAACTTAGGGCGTTATTAACTATCTTATGAACCAATCCGCAACATCTCACGGAGCGGAGTTTGAGAAACACGGGTGTCGTACACGGAGCAGCAGAATCAGTGGAGGCTGTTGAGGGGAGTAGAGCTCGTAATAATGGCTGGAATGGAGCGCTATCAAACACATGGAAACCATACCGTTCTATTGATTCCGTTCCAATCCATTACTATGCGCCCGTCCTCCGATTTCGAAGTGCCACCAGCCACCATTGAGAAGCAGACTACTCTGGGAGTTTTTTTTCTCCATCTGATGCCAGTCCTTTGGGATCCCTAGCGGGGCCCCTGCTGGGCCTGTAACGTCCTGTCATTGCCTGGTGTACAACATCGAGATGCGGCTTTCACAACACGGAGAGGTTTTCCACTAATCACCTTCAAGATACCTATCATCGTTTTCCTTCCAGCCGCCGAAGGTTTCTGCTTCAGAACTCGAATGCCAGCCTAGCAACATTTAGTAACGATGGAAGCGCCTTTTGGAGAAAGTGTGTGCGCCCCGTTTGTGTTTTCCATAATTTGTGTGTGTGTACGCTACAAAGGCACAGAGAGGCCTTTTGATGTCTCCTGGCCCAGTTTTTGCTAGTTGATAAACCACTGCATTTCGAATTCCTCCTTTCTCCCCAGACTGCAGTGTTCAGCAGCACCATGTAGCCTAGCCGGCTGCAGCTTGGTGGTACTGTAGAAGGTTGTTCTGCAGGGCATGGCTTCTCCGTCTGTCTACCGCTGTGTCTGGGTCCGTCTCTGTCTGATCCACCGTTCCTCACAGTACCACTGTGTCTGGGTCCGTCTCTGTCTGATCCACCGTTCCTCACAGTACCACTGTGTCTGGGTCCGTCTCTGTCTGATCCACCGTTCCTCACAGTACCACTGTGTCTGGGTCCGTCTCTGTCTGATCCACCGTTCCTCACAGTACCACTGTGTCTGCTTGCGGCCCAAATGGAAACCTATTCCCTATGTAGTGCACTACCTTTGACCAGAGCCCCCTACGCCTGTCTCGGTCTGCTACCCCATTTCTCACATAACCACCGTGTCTGCCTGCGTCCCAAATTAATCCCTATGCAGTGCACTATGCAGGGGATAGGGTGCCATTCCAGACGTAGACAGTGTCTGCCTGTCTGCTTGACTGAGGGTGTGGCTGGCTGAGACCTGATTATGTTTAGCATTAGCTTGACATGGCAGCCAGCAAAGATAGAGGAGCAAAATAAAGAGAAATGGCGTGTGAGAAGAATAGATCCTGATTAGACTTTATTAACATATTTGTTTTCCGCTGGCGTTTGGACAGTGTGTGTTTTGGTATGGCAGTGCTGTGGCCTATCCCTGTAATATACGGTGTATATATCCAGCTCTCTGTAGGTTTCTCACTGCTAAATGATTTCCTAAAAACTCCTCTCTCTCTCTCTTATTTATATATATATATATATATATATATATATATATATATATATATATATATATATATATATATATATATATATATATATATATATATATATATATATATATATATATATATATATATATATGAGAAGCATTGATATCTGAAGCAGTGCTGTGTAATTTGTGCTTCAATCCATGGCAGGAGGTGACAGGGTGCAGAACATACACACACACTACCAGCCACTACTAGAGTAGTGGAAATGGATGACGAGATGGGAGAGAAATGAAGATTGAGAGGACTGCGATGGAGAGATGAGGACAGGGGAACGAGTGATAAAGATGTAGAGGGAGACCAAGATGGAGGGAGGGCAGAAGAGAGAAATGAAATGGGGGAGAGACTGCGATAGTGTTGCTGTAATTTCATGCTTTTTCATGGAAGAAAAAAAATCACATTTTTATCAAGACTCACATGATTGCCTCAGAACAGGCAGAGAGAGAGAGAGAGAGAGAGAGAGAGAGAGTGACAGAGGGAGAGAGAGAGAGAGATAGGTAAACGAGTGCTGGCTCTCCACAAAATATCATATTTCATAAAGGTTAACAGAGAGAGAGAGAGAGAGCTCAACCTTGATTTGATCAAGGCCCTGGCTTGTTTGTTTTTGCATATCTATTTTCCCTGCAGCCCACTGTTGTTTGTGATCGCGCCAGGTTGATTGACTGTTCAAAGGAATGCCTCGTCACTCCAACCTCAGAGAGACTACAGGGACTAAAAACAGGGTGTGGGGATACTACTGTGACTGAATGACTGACACACACACTGGCAGACAGACAGACAGACTGACCCAGAAACACACTGACTTGTTGTCATTGACCACCTGACCCAGTGTACAAAATATCAACAAAGGCCTCATGGGAAATATGCACTCCTCAATAATAGGTGTAACAACCTTTTCCTCTCAGCCCTCTCCATTACTATGGTCCAGCCGGGCTTATGGCAACAATACGAGATCTCGGCTGTGTCCAAAGGTCAAAAGTAGTTCAATACAGGAATCGGGTGACGTTTGGGACCAGCCCTCATTCACACTTGGTGTGGCTAATAGCTAATACTCATTTAGCTTCCACCTCGTGAACTCTGGACTATTTGAACAGCAATTCACACTGTTCTTTCCCAAATGTGATATTGGGGTAATTTCAAGTTTAGTATGATCTGGTGAGGCATCCTTCGCCATGCAGCGAGATGGGTTCTTTTTCTAGCATTCACCAACCAGGCATAATGATTCTATGCTATCGTGCCTGGCTGGCTGGAGTTGTAATACGCTCTAGCTGTCCATGGGTGTGTCCCAAATGGCACCCTGGAAGTGATTTCGTACACTCGTTTTGACCAGGGCCCTGTTTGGAATGGTACCCTATTCCCTATTTAGTGCACTCCTTTTGACCAGGCCCCTTTTTTTAGAGCACTACTTTTGACCACTGCCCTCTGCTCAAAAGCGGTGCACTAAATAGGGAATAGGTTGCAATCTGGGACACTACCTATTGTATATGCTTGACACGACCAGTCCTGTGGAGGATAGTACAGGATAGTCAGATACAGAACTAGAGCCCTCCCCATCTGGGGCACAAACGTCCATTCAACATCTGTTCCACGTTGGTTCAAAGTCTTTTCATTGAAATGACTTGGAAACAACGTTGACTCAACCAGTGTGTGCCAAGTGGGTGTGGACTGCATGTCACAACACAGCCATGGCATCTTGGCTGTCGCTGGACATGTTATAGCCCAACATTGATATACGTAAATGCAATACATATCGCATCTCAAACTCTTCCGTATACAATTCTGTGTATGTCTTTGTAGAACTGCATGTTTCGGCGACATATTGTGTGTTTGCCTGTCTCTGGGTACGAGTGAATATATGAGTTTGTGTGTCTGTCTGTTTGTATGAGTGAATACAGGAGTTTGTGTGTCTGTCTGTGTGTTTGTGTGAGGGGAATTAGACAGATCTGTGCGCTTTTGAGCGAAATGAAATACCGATATGCGTGTCTGTGTGCTTTTGAAGCGGTTCAAAATTGGATCTTCAGAGCAATAACATGGAAGGAAGTAATGAGGGAATCATATTCATGAGCAATGATCAATAGTGGCTGGTACAGACTGGCTAGACAGAAAACAAAACATGCAAGACAAGATTCATTACGTCTCAGTACAAAATGAGAAACTTAATGATGTAAGAACAGACTCATTTACTTGCAATCACTTCCACAGACCATAAACAGCCATTAAATGCGGTGGTGTGTATTCATGGATGCCAAGGGGAAGCCAGGCTTCCCAGAGAAATGTACCAAGAAAAAAAATATAGAAACTAACGTATCTTTCCCCTCTGTGTTTCAAAAATGTCCTTCAATTTGCAAGAGGCTGAATGTATCTCACCGGAGAAAGCATCCGAGCAAACGAAACAGCGCAACCTCTGCCTCAGTATGTGTGGCGTGTCTATCTGATGCTGTCTGGTCAGAAAGAGCATTACATTGTTGCCGCCCGAACCATTGAATGCAAGGGAAGCCAGCAAGCATTTGGCCTCCCTTAATAAAAAATGAATAAAATAATAGCCAATCAGCATTGAGCTAAACTGAGTGACCTCAGCTGTGAATGGTCCTGGCGCACAAAAAAAAACAGTCTGTTTTTGGATTTGGCTTCAGGCCAATCACATCACATGGCAAATGCCATTATTGACAGAAAAAAACTTGAATTGTTTTACATCTCGTTGTGTTGCTGTCCTCCGGTGGCTAGCTAGCTAAAATCATCTCTTTACTAAATTAACCATGGATGGAGATAGGGATTTAGACTTGTGGTTTTACTAAATTCTCCGTACTGGCTAATGATTACAACGGCGATTCTGATCCAACCATTAATTCATACATTGCTGTGCCCCTGGCCTGAGAGGATGGCAGTTCGAATACGTACCTAGATATAGAAGGCTAACATTGCCCATGAATGCAAGTTAGGCTAGTGAGCAAGCATTTTAGCCAGGTAGCCTAGGACAACACAAAATAAAGGAGTGTACTGTATGACAGTCATAGACATCACTGGACAGATGCTGCCCTCCAGGTTTTGTAATGAAACAAATGTGTGGTTGAATTTATTCATTTATTATTTATAAGAATATAGTATTATTCTTATTGTCTTGGCATTTAGGGCTATGTATCACAGTCGCAAGGCATATGAACTAACAGGTTTTTAGAGCAAACAACACCATTATCACAACACATAGGTTGTAATATGGCTTTTCTTTCTGTATTGGCTTCCCCAGTGATTTCACCCACGCACCGTTACTCATTAAAGGGAAGAGCTAGTCCTCTGAAATCATACTTCGTTGATGAAACAGGGGTGTCTGGGAAGACGGGGCCTTCTTTTTTTGTTTGTTGACGTGTGTGTGTGTCTGTGTGTGTGTGTGTGTGTGTGTGTGTGTGTGTGTGTGTGTGTGGCTCCGTTTGTAAAGCATGGTGCTTGCAACGCCATGGATCGTTGGTTGGATTTGTTCTGGGCCACCCATATGTAAAATATATGCGTGCATGACTAAGTCGCATTGGATAAAAGCTAAACGCTAAATGGCATATATTATTAGTAAACATGACTAGTGTGGTTTGTGAGTGAGACTAGGGGCCACATGGTTCTGTGTTCTAAAGGTCCGAGTTGAAGACCACACCCTCCATGTCCCCTGTCCCCGTGCATCATGGCGCTGGAACAGGGGACAGGGAGGGTGTGGTTTTCAACTCGTAGAGGGAGAGTTGGTGGGGGAGAGGGAGAGGGGCGTGTCACTCCTGTCTTGTTACAGTATCTGCCTGGTGAAGAGGGAGTAAGGAGAAGGAGAGAGAGAGAGAGAGAGAGAGGAGACAGCGAAGACATGAAATGCAAAGGGAGGAAGAGGGAAGCGAGGAGAGAAGGACTGAGACAAGACAGCGTGAGAGAGGACAGAAGGCGGTAGATCCCATGCCATGTGTCAGTAAGCTTACGTCATCATTTATCAGCCCTGCTGTTTACCAACAAGAGGCTCCTAGTGAGACAAGCCAAGGTGGATCAAACTTCTCAGAGTAGGAGTGCTGATTTAGGATCAGTTCTGCTTTTCCGATTTGCATTTTACGGACAGGGGGACATGACGTCTGAGACGCTTGATACACACGGCTCCAGTTCTCTTGCTCAATGTATTTTTGACATATGATTTGTTCCTTGAAAACATCCATCGATTGTCTATAAAGTTTTCAGAAATTGAGGTATTGATTTTTGTTAATAAAACCAATCGGGTAACGCGCAATGATTTTAGTGAATTCAGTTGGTGACACTGGGTATGTATAGTACTCTGTATAGATACCTCTTGCTAATGCGGTTGTATTTCTTCTTTATTGCTACCGTAGGTCCAGGAGTGGCTGTGTCTGAACTGCCAGATGCAGAGAGCTTTGGGAATGGACATGGAGACACCTCGCTCCAAGAGCCAGCAGCAGATTCACTCTCCTTCTCACCAAGCCAAACCAGAGCCCATCTCTGAACCTCAGCCCCAGGTCCAACCTCAGCCCCAGGTCCAACCTCAGCCCCAGGTCCAACCCCAGCCCCAAGCCCCACCTAAGGCACAGCCTCTAACCCAGCACCAGGCTCCGACACAGGCCCAGCCTCCACCGGGCCCTAACAGACAGACTGGTCCAGGCCCGGGGCAGACCCCTCAGCAGCAGAGAAGTCCAGGCCCTGCTCCAGCCCAGGGCCAGGGTCAGGGTGGGGCTCGTCTCCCCCCAGGAGCTGTCCCTCTCCCAGGCATGGCCAAAGCTCCATCCCAGCCTGACCTCCGTGGCTCCCCTGCCCACCAGCCCCTGCCCCTCCGCCAGGACCATACCCGTAGTGCAGGGAGCTCCCCGTCCCGCCAGCCCCCACCCCCGGCCGCCGCCCCCGAGCAGACCTTTGGGAAGCTGTTTGGAGGCTTCGGTGGCTTCGGTGCCTCCCTCCTCAACCAGGCCAGCACCCTCATATCAGATAACCCAGTATCTGCTCCGCCACAGCCCCCCAAACCTGCCCCCAAACCAGCCGGACCCCAGGGACCTGCAGCTGGGGCTGTGAAACCACTAGGAACTCATCCTGGCCAACAGGGACCCCACGCACCCCAACAGGGACCCCACGCACCCCAACAGGGACCCCACGCACCCCAACAGGGACCCCACGCACCCCAACAGGGACCCCACGCACCCCAACAGGGATCCCACGCACCCCAACAGGGACCCCCCCAGCAGCAGGCCAAAGGTGCCTGCTGTCCCCTGTGTAAGACCAGTCTCAACGTGGGGGTGACGGGCGAGCCGGCCAACTACAGCACCTGCACCCAGTGTCACGCCCAGGTCTGCAACCTGTGTGGATTCAACCCTGCACCCCATCTGGAGGTAAGAGCGGTCTCATCTCTAATCTCTAGTCATCGGAGTCTTCAGTTGGTTGTGGTTTCTCTTCCTGTGTGTGGGTGTGTGTGTGTGTGGGGGAGTGTGTGAGAGGGAGATGCACAGTTTTGTGGCTTTGTGTGAGGTATGTGGGTGGATGTGATCATGTCTGAATAAGGGCCATGTGCCCTGTGATAAAACTGGGCCATCTGTGGTGAAATAGATGATAGAATAGTTTATGGATGTGTTTCTATAAAAATGCCATGTCATAGTGCAATAGAATATGTCTCTCTCTGGCTGCCCTAGTCTTTCTCTGTCTTTCTTAAACCTGCGTTCTACTAAAGCTTTCCCATGGGTGTGAGTCAGGGGCATTACTATTTGATACATCTGGGTTGTATTCATTAGGCACCAAACGAAAGAAAACAGACTGAAACAGGGAGGGACACCTTGATCTTGTTTTTTGTTTTCTGTTGCAAAAACATTTTCCGTTGAATGCCCCTAATGAATACAAACCGTGGTTTATTGGGCACTCTTCCTGCTGCTTCCTGTCTGTCTCTAGTAATCAGGTGGGATTGTGTCGCTCCAGAAGTGATGCCCTGTGACTCAACAACAGTCTCCCCTGTGGTGGAAAGGGAGATTTAAGTTACGTCCCAAATAGCACCCTATTCCCGATGCAGTGCACTAGTTTAGACAGGGCCCATGGGGAATAGGATGCCATTAGGGACATTGACATGGCCAATAAAACTAAATTGGGTTTGATCCTTTCTGAGTAATAGATGACTCATTCATTAATATCAATGAGTCATAATGAAAGACCTATGGTGATTCACAAGGCAGTGTGAGTGACTCACCCCTTTAACCCTCTTAACCCACGGTTGTAAAAATACAACGCTGCCTAAATTATATCCAGTACCGGTCCTAAACTTAAAAAATAATGTCAAACACTACCTAGTTCGTCTCCTTAGACCCAAACAGTAGTATTTGGTGTGTGTCAGTATTATTGTGGCATCAGTAGCCTCTGAAACATAGAAAACTGTCCACTCGTCTGAGATCCCACTGGTCCCCTACACAAGCATACTGTCTGACTCCCGAGTGGCGCAGCGGTCTAAGGCACTGCATGGCAGTGCTAGAGGCGTCACTACAGACTCTGGTTTGTATCACAATCGGCCGTGATCGGGAGTCCCATAGGGCGGCACGCAATTGGCCCAGTGTTGGGAGGGTTTGGCCGGGGTAGGCCGTCATTGTAAAATAAGAATTTGTTCTTAACTTTCTTGCCTAGTTAAATAAAGGTTCAATAAAAAACTATAAATGAACAAGCATACTGTATGTTGGTAGCCATCCATGCAAGCCCATGACTTGACATTTTTTTTCTTGTCTTCTCTAAGATGATTATGTCGATTTTTTTTTGTTGTATTTATTGAGAAACAAACATTCTGAGCTAGAGGTAGTTTTGTAAGTATTCCAAAAACACATAATTGCGCTTAAAGGTTTGCAAATCTGAGACATGGGGCCACATTCATATGTTAATGCAGAAGTAAGGGAGATTGTTTCCTTTCCAAATAATGCAAATATGGAAAACAAAATGCTTTGATGTTCTCTCTACGTATCAAAAGAACAAACATTTATATATATATATTTTTTTAAATGATTGGTTTTATGAGGTCAGAGTACTTCCATCGACGACCCTTCATTTTATGGTGAAGAAGTAAGATAGGATGGCTATCTCTCCAAGTTCAACTAGAAAGGACAACCAAATATTACTGAAAACAAATTCAATGTTCTCCATACATAGAAAACCCACAAAATACTTGATCCTTCAAAAAACGTAAGAATTTGTTAGCAAAATACTAACATTTGGATAGATCCAAGTTGATCAATTTAGCTATTTCAGACAAAATATGACCTCATTTTAAATGTATATACCGTAAGACAATTTTCTCCATCACATGTCAATGCTTTTGATCCAATTTGATGTGATTTTTTAAAATAGAATTCAAATTTGTCCCGCCATTGAAGCTCAATGGTGCATTTTTGCAAAGCTTACATACAATTATTCTACCAACTTGAAATTCCAAAAATGTATTATTTTTATCATTGGCCTATTAGAAGTATTTCTGAAGGGTAATACATTTTTTATCCTCATTTTGATTTTTGCTTGGGTCTCACAGGGTTAAAGGTGCACCACCTGATTCTTTCCAATAGAACCCCCCCCCCCCCAAAAAAGGCAGCTTGTTAGAACACAGGCTCGTTAGGCTTTCAGGCCAATCAGGAGTCAGGCCAATCACGGAGCTTAATTATGCAAATCAGGCCCAATTGAATGATGGCAGTAATAACAAGATTAGTGGCCGGTGTTGGGCTTGTTATGGGCCTGCCTTGTCTTCCTTGGCATCTGGCTGGCAGTAGCAGTGGCTCCGGCCAATTATAGATAGATAGATAGATAGATAGATCGCTATGGAAACACGGCGCTATCGTTTGTCAGGTACTGCTTTGATGCCTGGGTGGATTCAGAAGCAGCTGAACAAGCCGAGCCGATGAGTTTCATGAGACGTCCAAAGAGTACAGAAAGTTTCGAAGTGATGTGATGAGATGTCTCGCTGTGGTGTTGTGCAACTCTACGGCAGCGTCAATCAACCTGTGTGTGTTTGAAGATTGCATCAGCAGGCTAGGTTTTGTTTGGGCTCTATAGTGGCAGATTCGGATGTAAATGTAATTGGTACAATGTTGTATCTGTATCTGCAGGTTTGTTGGTAAGGGCTAGAGAACTGTGTAAGGAGAGTGCTGATTCTTCTGTATGCTTCCCCGACTAACACACACAAACACTCTCCCTCTTTTTTTCCTGCCTACTCCCTCTTTCCTGTCCTGGCTGTAGGCTAACCCTCTCTTGATCTCTCTCACCCTCCCTCTAGGTTTATTTGTGGCCTTTCTCTCTCTCTCTCTCTCTCTCGTCCTGGCTGTAGGCTAACCTTCTCTCTCTCTCTCTCTCTCTCTCTCTCTCTCTCTCTCTCTCTCTCTCTCTCTCTCTCTCTCTCTCTCTCTCTCTCTCTCTCTCTCTCTCTCTCTCTCTCTCTCATATCCTGGCTGTAGGCTAACCCCCTCTTGATCTCTCTCACCCTCCCTCTAGGTTTATTTGTGGCCATCCTCTGTCTCTTTCTCTCTCTTTCACTCTTTCTGTCTCGCTCTGGGTGTGGCTGTAATTGGTCTAATGCATGGGGAAAGGAGGAGAGGAGCAGCCCCACTGCACTAGACAGCTCCTATAGCCCAGACTCCGTCCTGGGGCCCCCCCCTGGGGCACGTTTTGGTTTTTGCCCTAGCACTACACAGCTGATTCAAGTGACCAACTAAGTCATCATCAAGCTTTGATTAGTCGAATCCGCTGTGTAGTGGACCCTGCTCAAGCCAACCCACATTCAGCACCCCTGCATTACACAGCTCCTCCAGCCAACCCAAATTCAGCACCACATCACCGGACAGCTCCTATAGCCGTCCCCCATTCAGCACCACCTCACCGGACAGCTCCTTTAGCCAACCAGCATTCAGCACCACACCATTTGACAGGTTCTCTAGCCCAGTGGTTCTCAAACCTCTCCTCGGAGAACCCCAAATGTTTCAAAATGTTGTTGTAGTCCTGAACTAACTCACTTGATTCACCTAGTCAAGGACTTTATGATTAGCTGACAAATTGAATCAGGTGTGCTAGCTCTGGAATAGATCAAATACATGGAATGGCTGGGGGTCGCTTAGGAAAGGTTTGAGAACCACTGCTCTAGCCAACCCACATTCCCCACCATACAGACAGCTCCACTAGCCAACCCATATTCCCCTCGGGTCTAGCAGGTGCTGCCTTTGACCAATCAGAACATTGCATCGCTTGTCTCTACATTTAAGCGGGACCACTGTAGACCAGTCAGTGGTTATCATGGTGTACTCTACAATACATTGTTTCATTGCATACAGGCTTGGGCATTGTGATCTGTCATTGTGTTTGTGTGTGTGTGAGGTTATTTTAAGAAGTCTAATCTCTCATGGGCAGATGCACGTAACACAACTGGTATCGTAGCATCTGTCAACAGATGCAACGACTAAACAAGGAACTTTGTTCCGGTGTGCAGATTTTCCATCACTGGTCATTTAGACAAATCCCAATTTTTTTTTTCAGGTGTTCGCATCTTTTGAAATCCGGAGGAGGAGGGAACACTTGGCCTATAGACATCGTTCCGCTTCCGCTCCTCGTCTTAGTATCTTCTCTAAAACTGGCGCAATTATGCACGATTTTAGTTCTCGAAGAAAACCCGGAAATCTTTACACTCTGAGAATAGGGTTCCAAAAGGGTTCTTCGGCTATCCCCGTACGAGAACCCTTTTTGGTTCCAGGATGAACCCCTTTTGGTTCCAGGTAGAACTCGTTTGGGGTCTTCAAAGGGTTATCCTACGGGGACAGCCGAAGAACCCTTTTAGGTTTTAGATAACACCTTTTTTCCCCCTACGAATGTGGGGTAGAAAATCTGGGATTATTTTTGGGATTACAATTCCTCTCAGCCCTATGAGAGCCATAATGCATAATTCATTGCCATTTGATATATGGACTGTACTGTAGTGTATATCAAATGAGGACTTAGCTCCCATTTTTAATCTGTACAGTTTACTGAAAAGAGAGCGAGAAAGACTGTGTGTGTGTGAGAGAGAGCATGGAAGTGAGAGATGAAGAGATAGCGGGAGGGAGAAAAAGAAAGTGCGAGACAGAGATAATGACTGAGAGGAGAGAGAGAGAGAGAGAGAGAGAGAGAGATTTTACAAGTAACTACCAAAATATAGGAAACACCAAAATAAAAAGTGTCTCAATAGGGTGTTGGGCCACTATGACACAGAACAGCTTCAATGCACCTACTTGCTTTATTAACTCAGGAATCACACCTGTGTGGAAGCACCTACTTTCAAAATACTAATTTACTCAAGTGTTTCCTTTATTTTGTCAGTTACCTGTATGTTACAGCAGCCTATGTGATTCACATCAATCAGAGCTATGGGATTTCTATGGGTCTCTAGTGAATAAGATGTCCTTGTGAGTGTGTGTGTGTTAGTTACTTCCCCAATGCTGGCTTTCAGGGGAGATTATTCTATTGTAATCTGTATTATTCTCGTGTCTTCTATATTATTATAGTGTCATTGTTCCTCTGGTTGTGCAGGTAAATAAAACCCCCTAAATTGCTGTTGTTTTTCTACTGATGTGAGCAGACTGGTCTAATTTACATCTGGATCTAAATGGAGATGGTGGTGTGTGTGTGTGTGTGTGTGTGTATGATCGCTCCTGGGTGTGTGTGTGTGTGTGTGTGTGTGATTGCAATATTACCAGATTTACTGACATTTATACAAATGTAAAATGTCACAGCACACTGCGAACAGCGTCTATAAAAGACAGACCATGACAGACCACAAACAATGTGTTTGTGGTCCTGCAGGCAGGTGTGTGTGTGTGTAAGACTGCCAATGGCACCCTATTCCCTATGTGGTGCACTACTTTAGACCTGAGCCGATAGAACTCTCGTCAAAAGTTGTGCACTAAATAGGGAATAGGGTGCCATTTGGCACACATCCTTAGATTTTGCTCAGAGCATCTAGAATAGAGAATGTTACTGTGACTCAAATAACTATGATTATAGTGTCAGTCCCGATACTACAAGTCGATATTCGCATCATAAAAAGGAATTCTCCTCAACCACGCCCACAAATGGGGGAAAACAAACATTCTTTCCCATTGACCTCCATGGTAAAAGAGCTAACGTTGTCGTTGATTGTTTTATATACAGTTGAAGTAGGAAGTTTACATACACTTAGTTTGTTTTTCAACCACTCCACACATTTCTTGTTAACAAACTATAGTTTTAGCAAGTTGGTTAGGACATCTACTTTGTGCATGAAACAAGTCATTTTTTCCAACAATTGTTTACAGACAGATTATTTCACTGTATCACAATTCCAGTGGGTTAGAAGTTTACATGCACTAAGTTGACTGTGCCTTTAAACAGCTTGGAAAATTCCAGAAAATGATGTCATGGCTTTAGAAGCTTCTGATAGGCTAATTGACATAATTTGAGTAAATTGGAGGTGTATCTGTGGATGTATTTCAAGGAACCTTGAAACTCAGTGCTTCTTTGCTTGACATCATGGGGAAATCAAAAGAAATCAGCCAAGACCTGAAATCAGAGAAGTCTGGTTCATCCTTGGGAGCAATTTCCAAACGCTTGAAGGTACCACGTTCATCTGTGCAAACAATAGTACGCAGGTATAAACACCATGGGACCACGCAGCCGTCATACCGCTCTGGAAGGAGATGCGTTCTGTCTCCTAGAGATGAACGTACTTTGGTGTGAAAAGTGCAAATCAATCCCAGAACAACAGCAAAGGACCTTGTGAAAATGCTGGAGGACACAGGTACAAAAGTATCTATATCCACAGTAAAACGAGTCCTATATCGACATAACCTGACAGGCCAGTAAAATCTGAAATAAATCCTTCTCTCTACTATTATTCTGACATTTCACATTCTTAAAATAAAGTATCCTAACTAAACTAAAACAGGGAATTTTTACTAGGATTAAATGTCAGGAATTGTGAAATCCTGAGTTTAAATGTATTTGGCTAAGGTGTAGGTAAACTTCCGACTTCAACTGTAGAAATAACAAAATATGCTGAAAAGCTGCTGTGTTGTTCAATGTAACCAGGTATAAAATCCCGACCTACGGTTTGGTTTGCAATGCTCCCACATAGGGAAATAGAGAATGTGAGAAGAACCCTGTGGCTTCACGCTATTCGACATGGGAAATGTGGGTACCCGGTGTCCAAGTAGGATACAAGTAGCTAGGTGTGAGGAAAACAATTCATCACGGGTAAGCAGTGCCGATTTTAGCATGTAAATCTTGGTGGGGCAAAAAAAATAAACAATGTGGGATGCATGCCAGCAAAACCACTACTGTTGTGGAAATTTATCCTGAAGAGAGAATTTTTTTCATTTCTTCAAACAATCTTTTTTTTTTAAATCGTTTAATTATTGCAATAATGAAGCGGGTCAACCCCACACCCTTAAGTGTTGGACCGAGTAACCTAACCTTTACACAAATGCAGATTTCTTTATATAGCTGACACTAAGAATGCTTAGTCATGATTGGTTCAACCCCTCCCATACAGACCCAGGAGCATCATAGGCCACTCTGGGTTCATCCTGTTGTTATCTGCATGGGTTGTTGTCTTAACCCCACCCTGGCTTAGTTTCCCAGTTGCAAGGGTGATTTTGAGACAATGATTGATTGTTCTACTCCTAAACTATCGCTAGTAAAACACATTATTGTCTATGCAATGCAGTCTTGAACTTATTTGTCAGTTCAAGCCATCTCTAGTGACCATACGCCCAGATTAGGGAACTGGAGTGGAGACCATAAAAACATAGACACTAGTAGGACAGAAATGTATTACTATTAGTTAAATATTAATTGTTCACTATTAATATCAAATAGATCAGGTAAATATGTAATTTTTCTCTCACACTACAACACTAAACAATACATTAAATGCACTATAATGGTGACAAACAGTGCCCACAAACTGGGCCTACATAAAGCTGTCTCAACATAAAGCCGTCTCTTACTACTGCTACACCTGCTTATCAGTGGACCCTTGTCTGGCAGGGAAACAGTTCATTCAGTCTTATTTATAACTGATATGGCTGACTTGCTTAAACAAATGTTGTTTCTAATGTCAATTTAGATGTACAAACTATGGCATAAGGGGACAACGAGCGGTAATCCGTCATTTTGTTTAAGACATTAATGAGCGAGCTAGGATGGACGTAGTCAATACAACTATTTGTTTAGCACTTTTGAAATGTACAGCGACAGCATTCAGAACATTCAGAACGCTCTTACTTTGTTCTCCCTGTACACCAAGTCAGAACCGTGGGATAAGTAAAGGGGGCATAAGCACACAATGAAAGCTCTTACAAAATGTTATGATTACATTTTTCTAAATCAGGTTATAGGCTACATGTGTACCACCAAGTCAGAACATTAGGGAAATTAAGAGGGGTAAAGAGACCAAATTATTAGGCACATACACTTAGTATTACTTTCTTAGCTACAGTATACAGTGGGCAAAAAAGTATTTAGTCAGCCACCAATTGTGCAAGTTCTCCCACTTAAAAATATGAGAGAGGCCTGTAATTTTCATCATAGGTACACTTCAACTATGGCAGACAAAATTAGATTTTTTTTTTCTCCAGAAAATCACATTGTAGGATTTTTAATGAATTTATTTGCAAATTATGGTGTAAAATAAGTATTTGAACACCTACAAACAAGCAAGATTTCTGGCTCTCACAGACCTTTAACTTCTTCTTTAAGAGGCTCCTCTGTCCTCCAATCGTTACCTGTATTAATGGCACCTGTTTGAACTTGAATAAAAGACACCTGTCCACAACCTCAAACAGTCACACTCCAAACTCCACTATGGCCAAGACCAGAGAGCTGTCAAAGGACACCAGAAACAAAATTGTAGACCTGCACCAGGCTGGGAAGACTGAATCTGCAATAGGTAAGCAGCTTGGTTTGAAGAAATCAACTGTGGGAGCAATTATTAGGAAATGGAAGACATATAAGACCACTGATAATCTCCCTCGATCTGGGGCTCCACGCAAGATCTCACCCCGTGGGTTCAAAATGATCACAAGAACGGTGAGCAAAAATCCCAGAACCACACGGGGGGACCTAGTGAATGACCTGCAGAGAGCTGGGACCAAAGTACCAATGCCTACCATCAGTAACACACTACGCCGCCAGGGTCTCAAATCCTGCAGTGCCAGACGTGTCCCCCTGCTTAAGCCAGTACATGTCCAGGCCCGTCTGAAGTTTGCTTTAGAGCATTTGGATGATCCAGAAGAAGATTGGGAGAATGTCATATGGTCAGATGAAACCAAAATGTAACTTTTTGGTAAAAACTCAACTCGTCGTGTTTGGAGGACAAAGAATGCTGAGTTGCATTCAAAGAACACCATACCTACTGTGAAGCATGGGGGTGGAAACATAATGCTTTGGGGCTGTTTTTCCTGCAAAGGGACTAGGACGACTGATCCGTGTAAAGGAAAGAATGATTGGGGCCATGTATCATGAGATTTTGAGTGAAAACCTCCTTCCATCAGCAAGGGCATTGAAGATGAAACGTGGCTGGGTCTTTCAACATGACAATGATCCTAAACACACCGCCCGGGCAACCCCATAGAAAATCTTTGGAGGGAGTTGAAAGTCCGTGTTGCCCAGTAACAGCCCCAAAACATCACTGCCAGATGAACACTGATACGTTTGATCTATTATTTATCTTCATATGACAAGGATTAAAAAGGATTTTCCAGTAGATTGTCGACTTGATTCATGATGATGACTGCCAGCTAAGATTTTGAAAGTATGATGTTGACATCAGTCCAATCAAAGCTACTGTAGATATAACGTTATTTGATGTCATTTTATCTGTGGCCAATGACCTTGAGACTTCTTGGATGGGCACTTCTAAAATAACTCTATGGCAGGACCCAAGGGGCTTGAATTCTCGAGGTCTACCCTTAGACTTGGCGGTGAAGTACTGTGCCCACGAATGACCGAACACTGAGCTAATCATGGCGCAACTAGAGAACATTACCAACAGCTACGCCTCTTATCTTCCACTGGCTGCCCCACCACCACAGAAAGCACTGAGCAAGGCTGAAACACCTGCATTTTGGAGCTGCCTTACTCAAGAAAGTAAAATACTTATTAAAAATACTTATTAATGCCAAAATAACATGCAAAACAGGTAAGTCCAAAAACAATACTTTTTTTTTGCTAAAAAAGTGTGGCTCAAAACGGGTCTTGACGGGTCGCCACTGCAGGTAAGACATTATTTTTTTCAGTATAGTCCGTTTGTAACTCCACTGTATAGTCCGTTTAGTTTGTGTTGGTCTTGGCTAGCTTAATGTTCCGGTCGGTAGCTAGCTAGCGCTCACTCACGTGGATGCTAGCACGTCATGAAAAGGGGCATGAGGGAAGCCCTACAATCTAAAAAATTTCTAAATAGTGAGATTTCTCGGGAGCAGGCAATGTCGAAAAGTCATCTTTAGACATGTTGTACTTTTCTTAAATGTACCTTTGTAATTGACTAAAACAATCAGACAACAAAAAATTAGCATTTGAAAAAACTTTTGCTGTGAGCCAGTGGGGTAAACTAGGCAACCACAGGTTGTTTTCCCCACAGGCGAAAACAACCTGTAATACCGAATGGGACAATACTTTAATAATGGCAGGAAATGGTTACCTTCCACTGCTTACAGTTCTGTCCCCATTAGCAGTATTTACATCCGAAATGGCACCCTACTCCCTATATAGTGCACCACTTTGGACCAGGGCTATGGTCAACAGTGTTGCACTTTTTTGCAACCATTGAAAAGGCCACAGAGAGAGATGGGCCCTGAGTGGGTTGTTAGTGAGGGTACTAGATCCTTCATAGAACAGTACAGAAAGTGCAGGGAGAGGAATAGAAAATATAGCTCATCAATAATTTATCCAGGGAGAACATTATAAATAGTGTATGAAATGTGGAACAGGGAGAGTGCTGCGTTTGATCCCTGGTGTTCAGAGAGAGAGAGTGTGTGTGTGTGTGTGTGTGTGTGTGTGTGAGAGATGCTGTTTCACTAGCGTCAGGGCATTTATTTTGGTCACTGTCAACATCACCCCTAGTGTGTTGGGGCTTCACGTGCACAGTGATAATGGGACATATGAAGTACTTCATCCAATGAGTGCTTGGGGTTTTATAGAGCTATGACGACTTAGGCCAAATATGTGTGATGACACTCCCTGCAGGTCACTATCTCTATTTCTGTCCATCTCAGACCATTAGACACCATTTTGTAAGAACTCCTCCTATCCATGCTGATTGAAGATAAAAACCAGCTTCGTTTCAAGTGTTCCTCGTTTTAATTAGTTGTATATACGAGATACTCATGGTATACATCGTCCGACGAAATGCTTACTTGCAGGTTCATACTCGACAATGCAACAACAATCAGAAATAATAGAAGATAAGAATACGGACATAAAGTCAACGGCTCAGTAGAATAGAATACATTTTTTAGCACAAGTATAATACAGGAAGGCACAATGTATAGTCCAACATTTACACGTGTTTTGGGAAGGGGGGGATTGAGCAGTATAACAAGAGTCTGGTTGAAGCAGTTATGATGTATACTGTATATATGTGTGTTTGTGTGGGTGTGTGTGTGCTTGCATGAGTGAGTGCATTTGTGCTAAGGTGCAGAGAGTCAGTGCAGGTTGTCAGTCCAGTTCAATTTTCAGCAGTCTGAAGGCTTGTAGACAGAAACTGTCTCGGAGCTTGTTGGTATCAGACCTCATGCTCCGATACCGTCTGCCTGACGATAAAGGAGAGAACAGCTCGTGGCTGGGTTGTGTGGGGTCCTTGATGATGCTGTGCACCTTCCTCGGGGCACTGTTTCAAGTAGATGTCCTGGATGGGTGGGAGCACGGTCCTAGTGATGTACTGGGCCATCTTCACCACCCACCGGAGGGCCTTGCTGTCACGGACGGAGCAATCCCCGTACCAGACCCTGATGCAACCAGCTCTCGATGGTGCAACGATACTATTAGGAGAGGACTCGGGGCAGCTTGATGAATTTCTTCAGCTGCCTTAGGAAGTAGAGACTTGTTCTTGGTCCTTTGATACCAGTGGTGGCTGGTGAGCGGACATGTCAAAAGACAGGCTAATCACAATGGCTGGAATGGAATAAATACAGTATATATTGAACATATGGAAACCATGTGTTTGATACCTTTTCCATTTCAGCCAATACGACGAGCCTGTCCTCCTATATCTCTGCCCGCCAAGTGAAACCTAGGTACAGTATTCAATCTAAATCACCAAGACACAGTGGCTATGATAAGTCCACTCCTTTGTCTGGGCTCTTCTTTGGCCCTCCATGGCCCCTGAGTGGCCCTTGTGATATCCAGGCAGAGACCCCTGTAGCCAGTGGCTTTATTCAAATAGCAACACTAGTCTAGCACAATACTTAGAGTTAAGGCATTGTAATAGATATGGATTGTGGTATGCTAGTATGGTCATTGGAACCTAGTGGGTGTGTGGCTGCAGCCTGGCATGCCGACTGACCCGGGGATTACTGACCCTCTGCCCAGCCAATTGATTTTCCTCTTGTAGTTCAGGGATTATGGCTGTGTAAAAGGGCCTGGGACTGCCAGGAACTGCTCACTGCTCACACAGACACACGCACGGCACGCACGCATAATGTAACACGCACCCTCGCTTGCTAATTTTGTTTCCCATGGACCCCCCCCCCCCCCTCCTCCTCCACCCCCTAAAATACACAGGAGTGTCTAGCTGTGACAGAGCAAATATGAACAGTCTAGTAGGTGTAGACTAGACAAAGGGGGAAGAGGGTTACCCTCTGTAATGCAGTCTCAGTGGAACACATTAGCTCACAGATTGATCTTTCTCTTTCAGTAAATATCAAGCTCGTCCACACGGTAAGGCTGTGTCTAACATACATTCTAGGCCTCTATAAACCATAGACACTAAGTAGACATAGACACTAAGCAGACATAGACACTAAGGATATTTGCAGTAACACAGTATAACATTTGGTCCTGTGTCGAATATACATTTGACATAAGACATAAAATAGATAATACATATATAGTTGTAGGAAATAACACAGCTCCTTGACATACATGTCTATTTTTATGAACGACATTATGAGCAACATTAAATGCTTCTTTAGGGTTGGCAGGTAGCCTAATGGTTAGAGCGTTGGGCCAGTAACCCGAAAGGTTGCTGGATCGAATCCCCAAGCTGACAAGGTAAAAATCTGTCGTTCTGCCCCTGAACAAGGGGTAGGCCGTCATTGCAAATAAGAATTTGTTCTTAACTGACTTGCCTAGTTAAATAAAGGTTAAATAAAATAAATATAGCCTCCACTCCTCGTCCTAACTAGGCCACAACGTTGACTAAGACCGAAGATTCCCATTCGCCCACAGCTATGCTGCCTCCTGCCACAGTCGCACAATGCTCCAGTTTAGCTTCGTCTCCATCACGACTGGCATGTAAAGACCTTGATAACACACCAGCCGTTCTCACATGATAGAACATGCCTGGACACGCCTGGCCATGGCACAACATGGCTGCATCCCAATGTCTTCTGTAAAGCAGTGCACAATATACGGAATAGGGTGCCATTTGGGAGGCAGGCCCATGGCTTCTGTGTTGTCACAAAAAAAGCAAACAATGGAATGATAGCGGAGCATGCCAGAACATTTGGGAGCATGTCGGAACATGCCCGGAACATTGGGGAGCATGCTAGATCGGGAAGTGTTGCTGCCTGGGTGATGGCACTAGCTAGGCTCTCTTCCACAAGAGGCCCATACTGAGCCAGATGGCTGCTGGCGTGTTGGCACCGTCCATCCAGGCCTGCCACACTATGCCCAGCCTGCCTGGTCTCTCTCATAGGAAGTACACAACGCAGAGCAGACCCCCCACATCCTACCCCGGCAGCATGGAGCCAGAGTGTGTTTCCATCACTACCGTAAGGCACTCGCACACGAACCCCCTCAGCCAAAAGTATGTGGACACCCCAAATTAATGGAATCGGCTATTTCAGCCACACCCGTTGCTGACAGGTGTATATAATCGAGCACACAGCCATGTAATCTCAATAGACAAACATTGGCAGTAAAATGACCCGTAATGAAGTGCTCAGTGACTTTCACTGTGGTACCGTCATAGGGTGCCACCTTTCCAACAAGTCAGTTCGTCAAATTGTGGAGAGGTGTAAAGCTCGCTGCCATTGGACTCTGGAGCAGTGGAAACGCATTCTCTGAAGTGAATGAATAAATCACGCTTCGCCATCTGGCAGTACGACGGACGAATCTGGGTTTGGCGGATGCCGGGAGAATGCTACCTGCCCGAATGCATTCTGCCAACTGTAAAGTTTGGTGGAAGAGGAATAATGGTCTGGGGCTGTTTTTCATGGTTCGGGCTAGGCCCCTTAGTTCCAGCAAAGGGAAATCTACAGCATACAATTACATTCTAGACGATTCTGTGCTTCCAACTTTGCTTCCAACAGTTTCAGCATGACAATGCCCCCGTGCACAAAGCAAGGTCCATACAGAAATGGTTTGTCGAAATCGGTGTGGAAGAACTTGACTGGCCTGCACAGTTCCCTGACATGAACCCCATCGGACACCTTTGGGATGAATTGGAACCCTGACTACGAGCCAGGCCTAATCTCCCAACATCAGTGAATGACCTCACTAATGCTCTTGTGGCTGAATGGTAGCAAGTCCCCACAGCAATATTCCAACATCTAGTAGAAAGCGTTCCCAGAAGAGTGGAGGGGGGACCAACTCCATATTAATGCCCATGATTTTGGAATGAGACGTTCGACGAGCAGGTGTCCACATTCTTTTGGCCATGCAGTGTAGACAAAGGCATGTGCTAACGGATGTGGGCACGCGAACGCCAGCTGCACATATCCATACACACACACACACACACACACACAGGCGTCAAATTAAGCCCCATAGAGAGCTCTCCTGCATGGCTCTGCTATGCCAAATGAAAAGGATGAGCACGAAGTCATACTATCTCCCCACTGGGACCATGGGTTTAGCTGGCCTGCCTAATTCTCCCGTGATGATGAGACAGACTAGACCCCAAATGGCACCCTATTCCCTATATAGTACATTACTTTTGACCAGAGCCCTATGGGACTTGGTCAAAAGTAGTGCACCACATAGGGATTAGCAGTGCCATTTAGACCTCACACAGACAGCATCTTCTGAACCATATTTTATCAGCAACGTAATTAGCTTCCTTCTTAACTATACACCATTAATAGCATTATAAGGCATTGATCTAGTGCACTGTGTCCCTGGCCTGGGTCGTATTCATTAGTGCAAACCGTACCAAACCGTTTTGCAACGAGAATTTGAGTTTGTTATTGGGCAAGTTCAGCTAGTCCCTCCCCGTGTCCGTGCATTTTCTTCGGTTTGGTGTGTAGGGGGTGCACATCACAATCACATCAGTGCATTATTGTGCCTGGCGGTCACACTCTTTATTTCTCTGTTTATCTCCCTTCTCCATCTTGCTGGTCGTTTGTTTCTCTGTATCTCTCTGTTGCTGTTCGTCTGGGTATATCAGCTCCTCTCCTCTGCTCTTTCCATGTCTTCTCTCGTTCCCCTCTCTCTCTCTCCCTCCCCCTGTCTCCCCGCCTCAGTAGGAGGCTGCTTGCCGTTGACACATTGATTGAATTGCCAATTACTGCCGGTTGAATTGCTTGCAGTTGTTGTTGCAACACGAGCACTCAGCCCTCCTGATGCCCACACTGTTGACTGTTGATTTAGCAGCAACAGCTCAGAGAGGCAGCAGTTAGGACCTGCTACACATGGGGGGACCGAGGAGGCTTGTATGTGTGGTGTATGTGTCGGAGAAAGAGACGAGGAGAGGTAGAATGGGGGGGGGGGGGGAGGAGAGAGAGAGATGGGGGGAGTGAGAGAGAGAGAGGGGGAAGAAAGAAGAGAATAGAAGTGGTGGAGTGAGAAGGATGATGTAGGGTGACCTAATAGGCCAGGGTGTTGGCGCTTGTAATCCGTGTTAAGGGAATACTGCTATCCCCATTGAGCATGGTGCTTAACCTCAACACACCATTGTAAAGATCCACCCACACAAATACATGTCATCAGAGAATAGTCTGGAGTGAGCCTTGTAAGATGATTAAGCAGGGCAACAATGCTGAAAACAATGCATTAAATGTCTGATGAGTGAGTCAGAAGCCCAATCTGATTTAAAGGAGAAATTCACTATTTAGGTCCCCAATCTGTATTTTGTATGTAAATTTACCACACCAGCAATTGATTTCCTGAGCCTCATTCTGGAGTTCCAGGGCGTCCCAAAAACATGAACAAAGACTGCAAAAACACACACATACGTCTTATTACACATGGCAAAGCTCTCAGTATCGTGATGCAGGTCTCTAGATGCTGTACGCATGACATTTTGTCATACTGGACTTTATCCACAACGTTCTAGTCCATTTTGTTGAACTCAACTGATCATTTCTGGCGTGTGCATATTGGCCCTTCTCAACAATGCAGAGAGAGAGAGATAATAGAAAAGTGAAACACGTAATAATACAAGTAATAATAGATACACAATTCAAACACTTATCAAGAGAACATCCCTGGTCTTCCCTACTACATCTGATTTGTCGGACTCACTCAACACAAATGCTTTGTCTATAAATGATGTCTGAGTGTTAGTGTGCCCCTGGCAATTCGTCAATAAAAAAAACAAGAAAGTGGTGCCGTCTGGTTTGCTTAATATAAGGAATTTTAAGTGATTTACACTTTTACTTTTGATACTTAAGTTCATTTTAGCAATTACATTTACTTTTGCTACTTAAGTATATTTAAAACCAAACATTTTTAGACTTTTACTCAAGTAGTATTTTACTGGGTGACTTTCACTTTTTACTTCAGTCATTTTCTATTAAGGTATTTTTAGTAGTATGACAATTGAGTAATTTTTACAGCATACATATAACTAGGAATACAGTTACAGATAGTAAACAGTAGCAGCAGCGTATTTGATGAGTCAAAAAAGGGTCAATGTAGATAGTTATCTGGACTAACTAATTTAGCAGTCTTATGGCTTGGGGGTAGAAGCTGTTCAGGGTTCTGTTGGTTCCAGACTCGGTGCATCGGTACCACTTGCCGTGTGGTTGTAGAGACAACAGTCTATGACTTGGGTGGCTGGAGTCTTTGACAATTTTTAGGGCCTTCTCTGACAACACCTGGTATAGAGGCCCTGGATGGCAAAGAGCTCGGCCCCAGTGATGTACTGGGCTGTACGCACTACCCTCTATAGCTCCTTGCGGTTAGAGGCCAAGCAATTGCCATACCAAGTGGTGATGCAGCCAGTCAAGATGTTCTCAATGGTGCAGATGTAGAACTTTTTGATGATCTGAGGGCCCATGCCAAATATTTTCAGCCTCCTGAGGGGGAAGAGGTGTTGTTGTGCCCTCTTCACAACTGTGTTGGTGTGTTTGGATCATGATAGATCCTTAGAGATGTGGACACCGAGGAACTTAAAGCTCTCGACCCGCTCCACTACAGTCTGTCGATGTGAATGGGGGCATGCTCGGCCCTCCAATTTATATAGTCTACAATCAGCTCCCTTGTCTTGCGGACGTTGAGGGAGAGGTAGTTGTCCTGGCACCACACTGTCAGGTCTCTGACCTCCTCCCCATAAGCTGTCTCATCATCGTTGGTGATCAGGCATACTACCGCTGTGTCGTCAGCAAACTTAATGATGGGGTCCGAGTCGTGTGCGGTCATGCAGTCGTGGGTGAACAGGGAGTGTTTAGGGTCAGCATGGCGGATGTGTTGTTGTCTCCCCTCACCCCCTGGGGGCGGCCCGTCAGGAAGTCCAGGATCCAGTTGCAAAGGTGGGTGTTCAGTCCCAGTGTCCTTAGCTTAGTGATGAGCTTGGAGGGCACTATGGTGTTGAACACTGAGCTGTAGTCAATGAACATTATTCTCACGTAGGTGTTCCTTTTTTCAAGTGGGGATCTGCAGTCTGGAATGCAATAGAGATTGCAAGAGATTGTGACATCTGTGGATCTGCTGGGACGGTATGCGAATTGGAGTGGGTCCAGGTTGTCTGGGATGATGGTGTTGATGTGAGCCATGATCAGTCTTTCAAAGCATTTCATGTCTACAGAAGTGAAGACACTTGCCAGCTGGGCTGCGCATGCCCAGAATACGCATCCTGGTAATCCGTCTGTAAATGTTAACCTGTTTAAAGGTCTTGTGAATGTTAACCTGTTTAAAGGTCTTACTCACATCGGCTATGGAGACCGTGATCACACAGTCGTCCAGAACAGCTGGTACTCTCATACATGGTTCATTGTTGCTTGCCTCAAAGCAAGCGTAGAAGGCATTTAGCCCTCTACGGCAAGACAATAGTCAGACTCTAGTCGAGGGATTGTAACCTACTTGATGCAGCCTGAGAATCACAAATGTTTCCACCAACTCCCAGGTTCAGAGAGAGGGTTCAGAGATGATATTCTACAGATAGTGTCTATATTTTGTTATGTATTTCATCTGTGAAATAAAACTCTTGTACACGTTCTTCATTCCTCAATTCGAAATGTATTATTTCCCCAAAAAATATAATTCAAAGTGATTATACTGTTTTTGGTTTTGTTATACATCCATAGCACAGGTGTTTTCAAGGCTATATGTTACATGTATAGTAAGGCCTATTTGATGTTGTACACATTGGCAGATACAAGAAGGATGGCAGTAAACAAATAAAAAACAAATGAATGAGAAAGGGAGATATAGAAAGGGAAGGGGATGGTGATGAGCCATCGTTGGAAGGTTCTTCAAAGGATTCTCAATGCGCCATCTGCCTCCTGGAATCCAGTGTAGACACCGGTGGGTGAGGGGTACTTGTTGTGGATGGTGATGACGACGCAACTGGGTAACACTCGTCTCTGACCACGTCCAAGTCATTCACCTTTCAATCTCCATTCCAAGACCACTGTAAACAACAAGTCTATATTGCCCCCCCCCCCAAAAAAAAATAAACATGTTAGCTAGCTGTGCGAAAGCAGAATAAAATTATGTTGAACATAAGGGTGACTGATTAGATATTTGACACAGGCTATGAATACTGCAATGCTGGGAAGTCTACTTATCACACACAAACTATCGGTACTTGACAGCTGACCATTGGGTCCCTCTGGCTAAGTTCTCTTCTTCCAGTTTATTTTTGGCACATGGAAAAAAGTTTCTACAACTGCTGGGTTTATGAGGGCTGGGCAGTCATTGTAACTGGTTACACAGAGTAGGGTGGGCTCGCGTGTCACGTTGTCTCGTCGCTGGACAATTCTAGATTTTCCAAGGCTGGTATAAGCAGGTCCATCTCCCTGCAGCGAAGACGGTTGTCTTCAGTGGGCATCGCTTGGCATTACCCACAGGTACACCATCATTTCCCAGATGTCCTGAGTCAGGACTCAGTTGCTGGTTGAATATCAAATCAAATCAAATGTTATTTGTCACATACACATGGTTAGCAGATGTTAATACGAGTGTAGCGAAATGCTTGTGCTTCTAGTTCCGACAATGCAGTAATAACAAGTAATCTAACTAACAATTCCAAAACTACTGTCTTGTACACAGTGTAAGGGGATAAAGAATATGTACATAAGGATATATGAATGAGTGATGGTACAGAGCAGCATAGGCAAGATACAGTAGATGGTATCGAGTACAGTATATACATATGAGATGAGTATGTAAACAAAGTGGCATAGTTAAAGTGGCTAGTGATACATGTATTACATAAGAATACAGTCGATGATATAGAGTACAGTATATACGTATGCATATGAGATGAATAATGTAGGGTAAGTAACATTATATAAGGTAGCATTGTTTAAAGTGGCTAGTGATATATTTACATCATTTCCCATCAATTCCCATTATTAAAGTGGCTGGAGATGAGTCAGTGTCAGTGTGTTGGCAGCAGCCACTCAATGTTAGTGGTGGCTGTTTAACAGTCTGATGGCCTTGAGATAGAAGCTGTTTTTCAGTCTCTCGGTCCCAGCTTTGATGCACCTGTACTGACCTCGCCTTCTGGATGATAGCAAGGTGAACAGGCAGTGGCTCGGGTGGTTGATGTCCTTGATGATCTTTATGGCCTTCCTGTGACATTGGGTGGTGTAGGTGTCCTGGAGGGCAGGTAGTTTGCCCCCGGTGATGCGTTGTGCAGACCTCACTACCCTCTGGAGAGCCTTACGGTTGAGGGCGGAGCAGTTGCCGTACCAGGCGGTGATACAGCCCGACAGGATGCTCTCGATTGTGCATCTGTAGAAGTTTGTGAGTGCTTTTGGTGACAAGCCGAATTTCTTCAGCCTCCTGAGGTTGAAGAGGCGCTGCTGCGCCTTCTTCACAATGCTGTCTGTGTGAGTGGACCAATTCAGTTTGTCTGTGATGTGTACGCCGAGGAACTTAAAACTTGCTACCCTCTCCACTACTGTTCCATCGATGTGGATAGGGGGGTGTTCCCTCTGCTGTTTCCTGAAGTCCACAATCATCTCCTTAGTTTTGTTGACGTTGAGTGTGAGGTTATTTTCCTGACACCACACTCCGAGGGCCCTCACTTCCTCCCTGTAGGCCGTCTCGTCGTTGTTGGAAAATCAAGCTTACCACTGTTGTGTCGTCCGCAAACTTGATGATTGAGTTGGAGGCGTGCGTGGCCACGCAGTCTTGGGTGAACAGGGAGTACAGGAGAGGGCTCAGAACGCACCCTTGTGGGGCCCCAGTGTTGAGGATCAGCGGGGAGGAGATGTTGTTGCCTACCCTCACCACCTGGAGGCGGCCCGTCAGGAAGTCCAGTACCCAGTTGCACAGGGCGGGGTCGAGACCCAGGGTCTCGAGCTTGATGACGAGCTTGGAGGGTACTATGGTGTTGAATGCCGAGCTGTAGTCGATGAACAGCATTCTCACATAGGTATTCCTCTTGTCCAGATGGGTTAGGGCAGTGTGCAGTGTGGTTGAGATTGCATCGTCTGTGGACCTATTTGGGCGGTAAGCAAATTGGAGTGGGTCTAGGGTGTCAGGTAGGGTGGAGGTGATATGGTCCTTGACTAGTCTCTCAAAGCACTTCATGATGACGGAAGTGAGTGCTACAGGGCGGTAGTCGTTTAGCTCAGTTACCTTAGCTTTCTTGGGAACAGGAACAATGGTGGCCCTCTTGAAGCATGTGGGAACAGCAGACTGGTATAGGGATTGATTGAATATGTCCGTAAACACACCGGCCAGCTGGTCTGCGCATGCTCTGAGGGCGCGGCTGGGGATGCCGTCTGGGCCTGCAGCCTTGCGAGGGTTAACACGTTTAAATGTTTTACTCACCTCGGCTGCAGTGAAGGAGAGACCGCAAGTTTTCGTTGCAGGCCGTGTCAGTGGCACTGTATTGTCCTCAAAGCGGGCAAAAAAGTTATTTAGTCTGCCTGGGAGCAGGACATCCTGGTCCGTGACTGGGCTGGATTTCTTCCTGTAGTCCGTGATTGACTGTAGACCCTGCCACATGCCTCTTGTGTCTGAGCCGTTGAATTGAGATTCTACTTTGTCTCTGTACTGACGCTTAGCTTGTTTGATAGCCTTGCGGAGGGAATAGCTGCACTGTTTGTATTCGGTCATGTTACCAGACACCTTGCCCTGATTAAAAGCAGTGGTTCGCGCTTTCAGTTTCACGCGAATGCTGCCATCAATCCACGGTTTCTGGTTAGGGAATGTTTTAATCGTTGCTATGGGAACGACATCTTCAACGCACGTTCAAATGAACTCGCACACCGAATCAGCGTATTCGTCAATGTTGTTGTCTGACGCAATACGAAACATGTCCCAGTCCACGTGATGGAAGCAGTCTTGGAGTGTGGAGTCAGCTTGGTCGGACCAGCGTTGGACAGACCTCAGCGTGGGAGCCTCTTGTTTTAGTTTCTGTCTGTAGGCAGGGATCAACAAAATGGAGTCGTGGTCAGCTTTTCCGAAAGGGGGGCGGGGCAGGGCCTTATATGCGTCGCGGAAGTTAGAGTAACAATGATCCAAGGTCTTTCCACCCCTGGTTGCGCAATCGATATGCTGATAAAATTTAGGGAGTCTTGTTTTCAGATTAGCCTTGTTAAAATCCCCAGCTACAATGAATGCAGCCTCAGGATAAATGGTTTCCAGTTTGCAAAGAGTCAAATAAAGTTAATTCAGAGCCATCGATATGTCTGCTTGGGGGGGGGGATATATACGGCTGTGATTATAATCGAAGAGAATTCTCTTGGTAGATAATGCGGTCTACATTTGATTGTGAGGAATTCTAAATCAGGTGAACAGAAGGATTTGAGTTCCTGTATGTTTCTTTCATCACACCATGTCACGTTAGCCATAAGGCATACGCCCCCGCCCCTCTTCTTACCAGAAAGATGTTTGTTTCTGTCTGCGCGATGCGTGGAGAAACCCGTTGGCTGCACCGCCTCGGATAGCGTCTCTCCAGTGAGCCACGTTTCCGTGAAGCAAAGAACGTTACAGTCTCTGATGTCCCTCTGGAATGCTACCCTTGCTCGGATTTCATCAACCTTTTTGTCAAGAGACTGGACATTGGCAAGAAGAATGCTAGGGAGTGGTGCACGGTGTGCCCGTCTCCGGAGTCTGACCAGAAGACCGCCTCGTTTCCCTCTTTTTCGGAGTCATTTTTTTGGGTCGCTGCATGGGATCCGCTCCGTTGTCCTGTTTGTAAGGCAGAACACAGGATCCGCGTCGCGAAAAACATATTCTTGGTCGTACTGATGGTGAGTTGACGCTGATCTTATATTCAGTAGTTCTTCTCGACTGTATGTAATGAAACCTAAGATGACCTGGGGTACTAATGTAAGAAATAACACGTAAAAAAAAAAAAAACTGCATAGTTTCCTAGGAACGCGAAGCGAGGCGGCCATCTCTGTCGGCGCCGGAAGATTGCGCCGGAATATGTGCCTGAGCCGCTGCCTGCTCCATCTCTCTCTCTCTCCTTTCTCTGTCATCTTCCATCTGTTTAAGATCCTTGTCTGTGTATTCCGGTTCAAATAAATATGGCTCGCCTGCAAATTTGAACATTTCCTCCTAGTATTCGTAGTCGAACATGTTGGTAATGGAGTAGTTTGAGAGAAAGTTTGAAAGAAAATATTATGAGCTAGCTTGTTAGATTAGCAACCGGCAGCTAGCTAGCAGCTCTCCGCATGTGTATTTCTCACCGTAAAGCATGGAGGAGGAGGTGTTATGGTGTGGGGGTGCTTTGCTGATGACACTGTCTGTTATTTATTTAGAATTAACCAGCATGGCTACCACAGCATTCTGCAGTGATACGCCATCCCATATGGTTTGGGATTAGTGGGACTATAATTTGTTTTCAACAGGACAATTACCCAACACACCTCCAGGCTGTGTAAGGGCTATTTTACCAAGAAGGAGCGTGATGGAGTGTTGCATCAGATATCCTGGCCTCCACAATACCTCGACCTCAACCAAACTGAGATGGTTTGGAATGAGTCGGACCGCAGAGTGAAGGAAAAGCAGCCAAAATGAAGAAAAACCCTTGGATGAGTAGGTGTTCTAAAACTTTTGACTGGTAGTGTGCATGTTTGCGCGCCAATATGCACGTTCGGAAATTATGGATTACAAATTTGTGGATCAAGTTCGGTATGACACAATTTAATTTGTACATCGTGTAAAGACCTGCATCATGATACTGAGAGCTTTGCTGTTTGTTAAATGACGTATTTGGGTGTTTTTAGAGCCTTTCTACATGTTTCTGGACACCCTGGATCTCCAGAATGAGGCTCAGAAAGTAAATTGCTGGTGGAGTATGTTTCTCAAAAACAAGTGAAATTGCAAAGAAAAACTGTCTGGAATCTACAAAATGCCATTTACATCAAAAATACAGATTAGGGTCCTAAATAGTGAAATTCTCCTTTAAGGTGGCACTTTGTTTATGTGTAACAATTACAGGCCTGGGCAACTCCAGTCCTCGGGGGCCTGATTGGTGTCACACTTTTGCCCCGGCCCCAGCTAACACACCTGACTCCAATAATCAACTAATCATGAGCTTCAGTTAAAAATGCAATTAGTTTAAATCAGGTGTGTTTGCTAGGGATGGGGGAAAAGTGTGACACCATTCAGGCCCCCGAGGAATGGAATTGCCCAGGCCTGCGGGCACAGGAATAATTAAGATGGATTCAACAGCACGGCACTAAATATTTATCATTTCAGGTCCATTTAAACCAGTCCACCTTAAATCTGTTTTTTATTTTTTTATCCTGCCCTCCCCTGTTCCTAGCGTGATTTGGGATTGGCCAATAAAAACAAGTGTGGTGACAACAGGAAGTGGAGGTGTCAAACAGCTGTGACAGCTTCCTGTGTGGATTAATGTGGCACCCAGCACATATGTTTACTGGTTTTGGAGGAGCTTAAACGCCAACCCCCGACTCTGCTCTGTGGCCTTTGTGTTGGGAGATCGGCAGGCAGGGGGCTCAAAGCTGGCTTATCCAGGAGACTTTCACACAGCATCTCTACTGTATGCCAAGGATTTGCTTGGTTATTCGTTTGGTATTAGGGGGTGGTTTTCTAGTCTATAGATACTGCAGTGGTCTATATCTAAGGGCTGTTTTGATTTCTCATTGGATGCTGTGGACTGTAGACATACATTTTTGATGAGACGACTGGGTGGTCAGCCTCTAGCTGTGCTGAGGTCTCTCTGCCCTGCAGCAATATAAGCTCTCTGTTGATGAATATAATGTACTTTCCAGAGAGCACAGCCACTGACCATATTAAACGCTGGTTACCTCTCCTCTCTGGTTCTTTTCCATGGTCCTCCTGTTCTGAAGATGCCCTTCATTCCTTGTTTCCCTCTTTCGGTTTCTCTACCTCTGTTTCTCTCTCGCTCTCTCTCTCTCTCTCTCTCTCTCTCTCTCTCTCTCTCTCTCTCTCTCTTTCTCTCTCTCTCTCTGTGTCTGATGAGGGATGGAGAGCCTATAAGGAATACTCTGCGTTGGCTTAATCACCTCTTCACTACTCATCATCGTCAAGGCCTGGTGGCTGTGCTAACAAGCTCCAGCGATGCTCCAGGGGCCCCTTGCTGCGCCGTGTCTCTCCCTGCTGTCAGAGGCTCAGAGGTGGGGTGGACCAGGTCCTCCACCCCCTCTTCCACATTGAGTCCCCTTGTCTCTCCACATCATTCACCTCGTTTGCACTCCTCTTCCGCCTGCACTGTTCCCCAAAGCACCTCAGACATGTGACTGTACACCCACTAACTCTGGCATTAGTACCGAGAGAAAGGAGGAGAGGAGGAGGAGTGCGCAAGAGAAAGGGCAAAGGAAAGTGTGAAACAATGCAAAAAACAAATGTGGTATCTTTGAAGAATCCTTTTTTGGTTCCAGGTACCTGGAACCAAGAAGTGTTGTACCTAGGGCCATGTTGTTGTTGGTTCTATTTAGCCTGAATCCAAAGTGATATGCTCTGTTTCACCATTGTTTCACTTCACAATACAGAGCATATCTTTTTGGATTCCAGGCTACTATCCAGCAGCCCTCAGCCAAGAGTACATGTCCTCCCACAGCCTCCCACAGCTCCCATTAGTAGAATCACTACAGCTCCCACAGTGAGAGAGACCACAGAGCTCACTCAGTGGAAATAGACATCCATTGGGATAATTATTGTTAGGCCTTTTAAACGTCACAGGGCTAGATTCTGTGCCCCAAATGGCCCCATATTACCTTTATAGTGCACTACTTTTGATCAAGGCCCATAGGGAACCCGGGTGCCATTTGGAACACACAATAGTATCAGTGGGTTGGACTGGGGGCATTTACAATAGATCATTGTGTCACTGTAAGAGAACAGTCTTTTTTTATAGAAGCAGTGAACCGACCTCTATATACGCCTCTGTGCTGGAGCTTTACGATTAAGTCGCTTTGTCTCTTACTGTAAAGTTCAATCCAGGTTTAGAGAGAGGCAGGTAGGCTATGCCGCTCTGCATGTTCTTCTGTTTGAAGGCTTGGGTACTGCAAGCTCTTTTTAGAGGAAGATGAAATATTAATAGGTAGATTAGTGAGATCACAGGGCTTTTTTGGTGCACGTTTAATAAGAGATACCACTGAAGGTACAGTAGGGATTACGCATCAGCGCTAGCAGGACAGACCCAGCGGGCGAAACTAGTCGAAACTGGTTGAAATGACCTCATTACACAACCACAAACTGATATCACTATGATGTCATTTCATTCTGCCTTGCCCGCTGGTGAGGAGTGGTGTATTTTGGTATCTGACGTTAGCTTCCTGGACCACAGGTTAGAGTTTGACCTTTGAACCCTGGGTAGGTCCCCTTCACTTTCACTCCCTCGTTTAATTAACCCTTAGTGTCCAATCTGACCTCGCAGCTAGGCTCAGAAATTAGCGCGAATGAGCACGAACCAACAGAGCCACCATCTTGGATGCAGTTGGCCCAAATAGCCACCATGTTGGTTCTAATTTCAGCCGTAAGATATTCCTTTGCCTGTTGTGTCATTCCCTAGGCCCAGGATCTGGGATCTGCCAGTAGATAAGCCCAAAGGACCACCATTCTGACTCTAATATGAGCCTGATGGACTCCGTTTAAAAAAAATCTAAATTGAGGCCAGTTTCTGTATCCAGGCCCTAATGAGTGCCACTGAGTCAATGTGTCTGGAAAGTCAGAACAACAGTCTTTTTTTATATTGCTGTTCTGGCTCTAATGTGGACTGCTCTATTAATCAGTGTGATGTTGCTGAGAGATCGATGTCTGTCTGTGTGTCTGTCTGTCTGTCTGTCTGTGTGTCTGTGTGTCTGTGTGTGTGTGTGTGTGTGTGTGTTAAACGTGTTTTATAGTTAGTATGCACACTACATAGGGAATGGGCTACCATTTGTGATATAGCCTAGGTTCTGGTAACAGGTGCTACAACATTTGAGTAGGAATGTCAAGCAGTGTCTTCGAGTGTCTTTGTTAAACAAATGCACACACACACACACACACATGATTGAGATAATAGATACTGCTAATACAGATGATTGCTTTGCTGAGAACTTCCTGGCCTCTCTGTCAGCATTTAATCACACCACATTCTGATTGGCCGGTGTGTAAATCTCCCTCAATTTGATATGGCAGCATAAATTGTTCTCAACCCCCCTTTGGCCAGGACTTGCCACCATTAGAAGGGACTCCTTCAGCCCATGTGCTGACTGAAGGATTGCTAGAGTTGAAAAAGATATCCTGAGAGCAAGAGAAAGACTGATGGCGAGGACAGGAGTAGGGAACGAGTGGAGGAGAGGATCTCTTCTTTTTTTCTAATTTGTCACGTAAAGATGAGGTTAAAGACGGAATGAGCAGAGAGTGAGATGTCCCCAGTACTTATCTGAGCTGACCACCGTGTGTCAGTTTGTGCATCATGCCGTGTGCTGCCTGACTCTGTGGCAAGGGGGATTAAACACTAATTCATCCTCCTTATACTCCCCGCAAACTAGCAGATTTGACAGATTGACCGTAAAACTAAGAGCATGAAATAAAGAGAAACATGTTCTGTGTGTGTGTGTTGTGATCTGTGTGTGTCCGTGTGTTTACAGTATTAGTCTGTGTGTTGTTAATGAGAGAAGGGAAAACAGAGAGCGGGTAGAAATAGAGAGGGCTTTTGGAACACTCAGTCCAGAAACAAATAGCTCTTCCCACACTCCTGTTCAGCACTCCTCTTCCTCGATCTCGCCTTCCTCTCTAATGAAATGGACACACAGTGTATCAAAATCAAATCAAATCAAATTGTATTTGTCACATGTGCCGAACACAACACCTTACCGTGAAATGCTTACTTACAAGCCCTTAACCAACAATGCAGTTCAAGAAATAGAGTTAGGTAAATATTTACTAAATAAACTAAAGAAATGAAATTAAAATAAAACAGTAACACAAGAAAATTACATAACAATAATGAGGGGGGGTACCAGTACCGAGTCAATGTGTGTGGGGTTACAGGTTAGTCGAGGTAATTTGTAAAGTGACTATGCATAGATAAAAAAACAGCAAGTAGCAGCAGTGTAAAAAAAAGGGGCGGGTAACAATGTAAATAGTCCAGGTGGCCATTTGATTAATTGTTCAGCAGTCTTATGGCTTTGGGGTAGAAGCTGTTAAGGAGCCTTTCGGCCCGAGACTTGGCGCTCCTGTACCGCCTGCCTTGCGGTATCAGAAAGAATAGTCTATGACTTGGTTGAGTCTTTGATAATCTTTTGGGCCTTCCTCTGACACCGCCTAGTATATTGGTCCTCGATGTCAGGAAGTTTGGCCCCAGTAATGTACTGGGTCGTACGCACTTCCCTCAGCAGCACCTTACAGTCAATTGCCGAGCCGTTGCCATACCAGGCGATGATTTTAACCGGTCATGATGCTCTCGATGGTGCAGCTGTAGAAGGTTTTGAGGATCTGGGGACCCATGCCCAATTTTTTCAGTCTCCTACAGGGGAATAGGTTTTGTCGTGCCCTCTTCACAACTGTCTTGGTGTGTTTGGACCATGATAGTTCGTTGGAGATGTAGACACAGAGGAACTTGAAACTCTCGACTCACTCCACTACAGCCCCATCGATATTAATAGAGCCTGTTTGGCCCTCCTTTTTCCTGTAGTCCACGATCGGCTCCTTTGTCTTGCTCACATTGAGGGAGAGGTTGTTGTCCTGGCACAACACTGACAGGTCTCTGACCTCCTCCCCATAGGCTGTCTCATCATTGTTGGTGATCAGGCCTACCACTGTTGTGTCGTCAGCAAACTTAATGGTGGTGTTGGAGTCGTGCTTGGCCACGCAGTCGTGGGTGAACAAGGAGTACAGGAGGGGACGAAGCAAGCACCTCTGAGGAGCCCCAGTGTTGAGGATCAGCGTGGCAGATGTGTTGTTGCCTACCCTTAATACCTGGGGGCGGCCCGTCAGGAAGTCCAGGATCCAGTTGCAGAGGGAGGTGTTTAGTCCCAGGGTCCTTAGTTTAGTGTTGAGCTTTGTGGGTACTATGGTGTTGAACATTGAGCTATAGTCGATGAACATCATTCTCACATAGGTGTTCCTTTCGTCCCGGTGGGAAAGGGAAGTGTGGAGTGCGATTGAGATTGCGTTATCTGTGGATCTGTTGGGAGGGTATTCTAATTGGAGTGGGTCTAGGGTTTCCGGCATGATGGTGTTGATGTAAGCCATTACCACCCTTTCAAAGCACTTCATGGCTACTGACGTGGGCTATGGTGGTCTGTTTGAAACTTGTAGGTTAATACAGACTCGGTCAGGAAGAGGTTGAAAATGTCAGTAATGACATTTGGCCAGTTGCTCCGCACATGATTTGAGTACACGTCCTGATAATACGTCTGGCCCAGCGGCTTTGTGAATGTTGACCTGTTTAAAAGTCTTGCTCACATCAGCTACGGAGAGTGTGATCACACAGTCGTCCGGAACAGCTGGTGCTCTCATGCATTCTACAGTGTTTCTTGCCTCAAAGCGAGCATAAAAGGAATTTAGCTTGTCTGGTAGGCTCACATCACTGGGTAGCTCGCAGTTAGGTTTCCCTTTGTGGTCCGTAATAGTTTTCGAGCCCTGCCACATCCGTCGAGTGTCCGAGCCGGTGTAGTAGGATTCAATCTTAGTCCAGTATTGACGCTTTGCTTGTTTGATGGTTCGTCTGAGGGCATAGCAGGATTTCTCATAAGCATCCGGATTAGTGTCCTGCTCCTTGAAAGCGGCAGCTTTAGCTCGATGTGGATGTTACCTGTAGTCCATGGCTTCTGGTTGGGATATGTAAGTTCGGTCACTGTGGGGACGACGTCGTTGATGCACTTATTGATGAAGCCGGTGACTGAGGTGGTATACTCCTCAATGTCATTAGATGAATCCCGGAACATATTGCAGTCTGTGCTAGCAAAACAGTCCTGTAGCGTAGCATCCGTGTCATCTGATCACTTCCATATTGAGCGAGTCACTGGTATTTCCTGCTTTAGCTTTTGCTTGTAAGCAGGAATCAGGAGGATCGAATTTTGGATCGATTTGCCAAATGGAGGGCGAGGGAGAGCTTATATGTGTCTTTATGTGTGGAGTAAAGGTGGTCTAGTTTTTTCCCCCTCTGGTTGCACATGTTACATGCTGGTAGACATGAGTTAAAACGGATTGAAGTTTTCCTGCATTAAAGTCCCCGGTCACTAGGAGCGCTGCTTCTGGATGAGCATTTTCTTGTTTGCGTATGTCCTTACACAGCTTGTTGAGTGCTGTCTTAATGCCAGCATCGGTTTGTGGTGGTAAATAGACAGCTACGAAGAATATGGACGACAACTCTCTTGGTGGATAGTGTGGTCTATGGCTTATCATGAAGTATTCTATTTCAGGTGAGCAATACCTCAAGACTTCGTTAATATTAGACATCGCGCACCAGCAGGTATTGACAAATAGACACACACCCACACCCCTGCACGGGGAAGCCAGCCAGTTCTATATTATCCGTGTTGTCGATTAGCCACGTCTCGGTGAAACATAAGATATTACAGTTTTTAATGTCCCGTTGGTAGGATAGTCTTAATCTTAGATTGTCCAGTTTGTTTTCCAATTATTGCACGTTGGCCAATAATTCAGATGGTAGTGGGGGTTTACCTACTTGTTGGCAAATTCTTAAAAGGCACCCTGCCCTCCTCCCCCTTTATCTCCGTCTTTTCTTCACGCGGATGATGGGATTTGGGCCTTGTCTTGACAAAGCAGAATATCCTTCACATCGGACTCTTTAAAGAAAAAATCTTCTCCCAGTTCGAGGTGCATAATCGCTGTTCTGATGTCCAGAAGCTAGTTTTGGTCATAATAGACGGTAGCAGCAACATTATGTACAAAATTAGTTAAAAACAATGTGAAGTCTGGAGTTTGGAGTCTGTAAAACGGCAGCCATCACCTCCGACGCCATCACTTAGACCTAGATTCAAATAGTATTTGGCTTCCCCCAAATACTTTTAGTGTTCGATTCACCCTGCCTGTAGTGCCAGATTTGTATTTTTGGGACTACAAGTGCAGATAAAGTCCTTGAAAGAAAGCACGATTTGAACCCAGGTCTGTGTACATCAGGAAGAAGAATGGGCTCTGGTCTGGAGGATGACTGGGGTTTAATGTGTAGATAGTGGAAACAGAGGCCAGCTCCTTTGGCACCACTCCTCACAGATCCAGACATGTTTTTTCAAGGGAAAAAGGGAGACAGACCGGTCATCCTCAGTGTGTCCTGTCCAGGGTTTCATAATTCCACAAATTTTCTACAAATTCCCAGGTTTTTGAGAAATCCTTATTCCCTCCTGTTTGTGGGAATCTTCCAACCAGGATTTCTGGAAATATTGGGCCCCTGGTCAAGTCTTTTCCCATTTCAGTGATGTCAGTACTATGGGACCCTGTCTGTGCTGTGTCTGTACTGCAAGCTGTGGAAGCATCCCCATCCATGTACAGTTGTGTCGGGGACAAAGTTGTCAGTGCTGAGAGTTAGACAGTCATGTTAGTCAAGACACTGTGTTGTAAACCCTGCCCTGTCTGTGGTGAACGACAGACATGGTGCTGTCAGTTCTGAATGACAGACATGGTGCTGTCAGTTCTGAATGACAGACACGGTGCTGTCAGTTCTGAATGACAGACACGGTGCTGTCAGTTCTGAATGACAGACACGGTGCTGTCAGTTCTGAATGACAGACGCGGCGCTGACGGTTCTGAATGACAGACGCGGCGCTGTCGGTTCTGAATGACAGACGCGGCGCTGTCGGTTCTGAATGACAGACGCGGCGCTGTCGGTTCTGAATGACAGACGCGGCGCTGTCGGTTCTGAATGACAGACACGGCGCTGTCAGTTCTGAATGACAGACACGGCGCTGTCGGTTCTGAATGACAGACACGGCGCTGTCAGTTCTGAATGACAGACACGGTGCTGTCAGATCTGAATGACAGACCGTGTGCTGTCAGTCCCGAGGCGAACACAGATGGACAGAAGGAGTAAATAAAGAGCATAAAAACATGACCTGGCCCTACTTCCACCCTGCCTTTCAAGCCCCAGGAAAGAGTTACTGCACAGACACACTGTTAATGTCCGATGACAGACTGTTGTCCTGCAGCATTACTCTAACTCTGACTCTGTCTCTCAAACTGTGACAGTTTGTTTCTGCTTGAAGAAATTGTGTCATACTCTATGGGTGTAGGCTTTATTAAAAAGGGTCAATACGCTGTTTATTTTTTGCAAAAGTCCAAGGTTCATGGAAGTGTGTTTTTTTTTTTTTGCTGTAGGAATTATGCCCTGTCAGATGGCTACTTCACGGGATGTTGGATAATATCCAACTGGGCACTTTCTCAAAGTTTGTGTCCTTTTGAGAACCGCCATTCAGTTAAAGTTAACGGCTGTTGATTCATGGAGAGCTTCTCCATGAAAACCCTTTGTGAGGATGGTCTGCTCAGGTCCTGTATTTATAAAACCGCTCAGAGTAGGAGTGCTGATCTAGGATCAGGTCCTCTAATCTTATTCATTATAATCTAAAAGACAAAACTGATCCTAGAGCATCAGCATTCTTACTCTGAGAATACAGGCCTGCTCTGCTCAGCGATACAATCTGTCCAGATCTGGAATGCTATATTACAAACTACTGTAGGAACCTTCCATCCATCACTCCGATTAGTGGAGAGACAGGAAGTGATGTCAGGTGATCCCCCACCCTAAACACCTAAGTAACTAAGTTGTTTGTACACATTAGTACTCCTTCTGCAGTCCTCTAATGGAGAAGGTTAATGAACTGTTCACAACACAGTTACATTAATGATATGCATATTAGTGGTAAGGGAAAACATTTATATAATTGCACATCACAGTATTATTTTTGAACAGTATTATATCGATATTTGACTTTTTATTGTATTTGCTACTGTAGGTAGTGTTAGCTAGCGCTAGTAGGCTGGCTGTACCTGCACCAAATAGTTTTCAGCACTTTTATTTCCACGACTCATCAATATGTGTTTTCTCATGGCTCTCTCTTGTCTCTCTGCAGCAGACATATGGTGAACAATCTGTTTGGAACATTAAATCGCAATGTCGAATCGGAATACATGCAGAATAGTGAGAATCGCAGCACATATCGTATCGGTACCAAAGTATCGTGATGAAATCATACAGTCAGGTCCCTGGTAATTCCCGGCCCTAATAAATATTCAGTGTTATATGATTATGATTGACGCCATTTAGTAGACGCTTTTATCCACAGTGACTTACAGTAGTGCTGCATACATTTACTTCTGATTGGCCCCAGTGGGAATCGAACCCACAACCCTGACACTGCATGCACCATGCTCATTGTCCTATACACATTCTCAAAAACCCCTTATATTATTGCATCAATGTATCAAATCACCTGTGAGGCCAAATAGATCTGACCATGTACTGTATGCAATGAGAGTTGTAAAGTATCTGATCTGCAGCGCTGTATCTCTATGCCTGGCAGTAGCTGTGGCTCAGTCCCTCTGGCTGGCTCAGTGGATGATCCTTCATTTCCTCTGTAATCCTGCAGCCCTGGTCATGTGACGCTCATTGAAGGAGTCCCAGGGGATTAACCCACATACCTGCTGACTCGGCCTGACCTTGGCTGTGTTAGTGCTTGGGTGTGAAGCAGCATGACTGGGTGTGGCAGGCTGCAACCTTATAGCTAACACACACACACACACACACACACACACACACACACGTCTGTTTTACTATCCTTGATTGATTGATGAATTCCCATTCAAAATCCTATTTTCCCTAACCCTAACCTTAACCCCAGAACCTACGCCTAACTATTAAACCTAACCCCTAACCCTAACCCTATTTAAACCTAAAATAGCCTTTTTCCTCGTGGGGACTGGAGAAAAGTGCTGTGAGGGTGTTACTGAATACCAGTGGTGGTCAGAACCACCAGATGAGGGAGGACAATTGGATGACTGTCATTCATATTCCATTCACCCAGTTCAATGTAACAGTGATGGGTTTAGCCTATTACATGATACTCAAATCTTCCCTATACCCATGATGAGGTTGCTACAACCTAGCCTATGAATGACAGTTTTCCACGTACAGTTGAAGTCGGAATTTTACATACACTTCGGTTGGAGTCATTAAAACTAATTTTTCAACCACTCCACAAATGTCTTGTTAACAAACTATAGTTTTGGCAAGTCGGTTAGGACATCTACTTCGTGCATGACACAAGTAATTTTTCCAACAATTGTTTACAGACAGATTATTTCACTTTTAATTCACTGTATCACAATTCCAGTCTGAAGTTTACATACACTAAGTTAACTGTGCCTTTAAACAGCTTGGAAAATTCCAGAAAATTATGTCATGACTTTAGAAGCTTCTGATAGGCTAATTGACATAATTTGAGTCAATTTGAGGTGTATCTGTGGATGTATTTCAAGGCATAGTTTCAAACTCAGTGCCTCTTTGCTTGATATCATGGGAAAATCAAAAGCAATCAGCCAAAACCTGAGAAGAAATTGTCCTATATCGACATAACCTGAAAGGTCGCTCAGCAAGGAAGAAGCCACTGTTTCAAAACCGTCATAAAAAAGCCAGACTGTGGTTTGCAACTACACATGGGGACAAAGATCATACTTTTTGGAGAAATGTCCTCTGGTCTGATGAAACAAAAATATAACTGGCCATAATAACCATCATTATGTTTGGAGGAAAAAGGGGGAGGCTTGCAAGCCGAAAAACACCATCCCAACCGTGAAGCACGGGTGTGGCAGCATCATGTTGTAGGGATGCTTTGCTGCAGGAGGGACTGGTGCACTTCACAAAATAGATGGCATCATGAGGGAGGGAAATTATGTGGATATATTGAAGCAACATCTCAAGACATCAGTCGGGAAGTTAAAGCTTGGTTGCAAATGGGTCTTCCAAATGGACAATGACCCAGAGCATACTTCCAAAGTTGTGGCAAAATGGCTGAAAGACAACAAAGTCAAGGTATTGGAGTGGCCATCACAAAGCCCTGACCTCAATCCTATAGAAAATCTGAAAAAGTGTGTGCGAGCAAGGAGGTCTACAAACTTGACTCAGTTACACCAGCTCTGTCGGAAGGAATGGGACAAAATTCACCCAACTTATTGTGGGAAGCTTGTGGAAGGTTAACCAAAATGTTTGACCCAAGTTAAACAATTTAAAGGCAATGCTACCAAATACTAATTGAGTGTATGTAAACTTCTGACCCACTGGGAATGTGATGAAAGAAATAAAAGCTGAAATGAATCAATCTCTCTACTATGATTCTGACATGTCACGTTCTTAAAGTAAAGTGGTGATCCTAACTGACCTAAGACAGGGAATTTTTACTGGGATTAAATGTCAAGAATTGTGAAAAACTGAGTTAAAATGTATTTGGCTAAGGTGTATGTAAACCTCCGACTTTAGGTGCACACAGGTCGAGAGAAACATTTGAGGTGACAGACAGTGACACATGGACAGTTACGTTCAATACCGCCTTGCACACTCTTGCCTGAATCTACCTGATATAGGGTGTAATCATTAGTCCAACAGTTACAAACAAGAGTTTATTTTTGACAAATTCAGGTATGTTTATCCCCGTTCTGTTCTGTTTGCTTCTGTTTAAGAAACGTTTTTTCTACGGAATCGGCGGAATGAATACACCCCTGATCATGTGTAGGCACAGTTCACTTTCATAGCAGCCACGTTGTATTCCTTCTCCCATCAATGCGCTCTCCTCCCTTCACCTCTTCCCTTCACTTGTGGACTTCAGTGCACAACACATCAGCTGCTTGTGACCAGGTGAAAAAACCTTTCCAAGCCAAACCTCTGCACACAACCTACATCTTTGTCACCATAGCTAAAGTAACGTCATAGTCAGCATAGCTAATAGAACTAACGTGTTTTGTAACCCGCTACAATCATGCAGTAACGTTACAGTGTACAGTCAGCAAGCAGTTGCACTGGCGGGCCCCGGTGGCAATAAATTAGTAAAACCAAAAGCTTACCTTGGAAGTGTTCCAGTGCTGTGTTGGAAAGTCAAAGCCAGCTAGCTAACATACCATCCCTGTGTTTGAGCAGGGTGTTTCAGTAGGCTAAACTAGCTAGCTGCATTTGCTTGCTAAGTAAGTGAAACTGAAAGTAAGAAATAAAAGACTCTCTCTCTGGCTTCTCCTTCATTTTGAAATAAATTAATTTGTTAAACTGTTGAACTACTGTCTTTCTCTGTCTTTGAATCCACTACTCACCACATTTTATGCACTGCAGTGCTAGCTAGCTGTGGTTTATGCTTTCAGCACCAGATTCATTCTTTGATCCTCTGATTGGGTGGACAACATGTCAGTTCATGCTGCAAGCGCTCTGATAGTCTATGGATGGGGGTGAGGAGCATAAGCCTACTAGGTTTTGCAAAATAGTGTGATTCAATTGGTGACGTGATTATATGTCGTATAGTTTTGTCTAATATGATAACTTTTTAAATGTTTTACCATCTTCATTTTTAGGAAATTCACTGAGGACTGTCCTCCCCTTCCTCCACTCAGGGGCCTCTACTGCTGAATACTACTATTGTGATGAAAGAGTAGTGATAGGATCCCACTGTTTGCTGAGCCCGCTCTGTTTGTGTGTGTGTGTGCGTGCGTGCGTGTGTGTGTATACGTGCGTCCATCTGCCTGTGTGTGTGCCCGTGTGTGAGTGTGTGTGTGACACATTTCCCCAGTACCCTAAGGCTCACCTAGTCTCACCTGGCTGGCAGTGGGGCCCCCTGCTCTGCTGACGTTAATAATTCACAGTGACCCTGGGCCACACTAACCTTCACTGTTCAACGCCAGCCATTTAGTATCACCTGGCTGCTTCTCCTCTACTGAGCAGCATCATTATGATGACCAGCTACTACGCTGTGTACTAATGATGACCTCCATCTTTGTTTATTAATCATCATACAGTAGGCACTCAATCACAGTTGTTTGGTTGTTGTTTTTTTACGGTGAAGGTTAGGACAGGACAGGTTAGACACGGTCCCCTGGCCAGGCTGCGTTCCAAATGGTACACTATTCCCTATGTAATGCACTACTTTTGACCTGTGCATTACATAGACGGGTTGGTTGTTTAGCAACAAAACCGACGCGTGCGTAGCTATGGGTCAAAACAGACGGGGTTGGCTTAAACTGTTGACAACATGTCAACTTTTTTTTTCGTTTGAAAACATAAATAATTGAAAACCGAAATAAATTTGCGCAATGAGTCTCTCAAATACATTGTTACAGTGGTTGGTTAGCTAGCTAGCAAATTTGAGCCAGTAGCATAGATGTGACATCAGTCAAAACACCTCAAAACAAGACAATGTATCAAAAACGAGCTAAAACTAACTGAAACGAGCCACTTAAACGATTCCCCACATGGCATTTTCTTGTCGTTGTTGCTAGCTATCTGGCCAGCCGGAATCACAACACACGGCCTTCTGGCCCATTGAAGCTCCCGCCTCGTTTTTGCGATGTTCCCAGCTAACTCGTCAATAGTGCCTTAAAGAGGGCATGCTGTAGGCCAGTGCTTTTCAATCCCTAGGCGTTTCTCCTAGGGGAACCCTAGGCGTTTCACAATTGTGTTGTTGCCCTGAACTAGCACACCTGATTCACCTAAGGGCTTGATGATTAGTTGACAGGTTGAATCAGGTGTGCAAGCTCTGGAACTGTTCAAATACATGTAACGGCTGGGGGTCCCCGAGGAGGGGTTTTAAAAATGCTGTTGTAGGAAACGCAGGGGAATAAAGAACAAAGCTGTTTGAGTGGGGTGAAAGTGGTTATTAATAGCTGTCAAGCGAGCACTTTTGTGAGTGACAAGTGACAGAAAGATATGAGGAGCGGGGCCAGAGGTGTGAAGTGAGAGAGAGAAAGAGCGGGAGAGAAAGAGAGAGGGAGAGAGAGAGGAGAACAAGAGGGAGAGTTTATGTGTATGTGTGTGACAGAGAGGGAGAGTGCGTGTGTGTGTGTGACAGAGAGGGAGAGTGTGTGTGTGTGTGAGAGAGAGAGAGAGAGAGAAGTAGAGAAAAGAGAGAACAAGACAACGAGAGAAAGAGGGGATGAATTCATATTGACAATGACCACCTGAGAAATTCCTGGCCACTGGAGTGTGTTTTGGCATTTAATGACGGCTGACATTTCATGGTCCCAGTGTGTGTTCCTACACCCAGTAGAGAGAGCATGTGGGAGAGAAGGTCCTGCTGGGAACTGATTATCTGGCAGGAGTATCCTAGATGGCGGCGTCCCCATGACACCCTATTCCCTTATAGTGAACGGCCAGGGCCCATAGGTTTCTGGTCAAAAGTAGTGCACTATATAGGGAACAGGGTGCCATTTGAGACACATCCGATGTGTGTGTTTGAGATTTGGTGACAAACTCTGTGCCGGCCTGAGTAGGATTATTATATCATTATGATAGGCTAAATTGATAGGTTTTTCTAGGTATTATGAAGGAATGTTGATTTGCACCTAATCTGTATGAATCTCACATTTCTATATGAGAACGTGTCAACAAGCAATTTCTGTGCCTGTGTGTGTGCCTGTGTGTGTCTTTGTGTATATGTGTCTGTGTATGTATTTGTATTTATTATGGATCCCCATTACAGCTACTCTTCCTGGGGTCCAGCAAAATTAAGGCAGTTAAAAAAACATTACAATACATTCACAACAGATTTCACAACACATTAAGTGTTTGCCCTCAGGCCCCTGTGTGTGTTTGTGATGATCTGTGTGTGTCACTCACAGTAAGTATCCGTGTTTGTCTGTCTCCGTGCGTTTCTGTTTGTATATTGGTGTTATGGTTGCGTGTGTTTCCCAGTCTTCCTGCCTCTCTTGATCTCCCCGTCTATGATTCAGATGAGACTGTGTCCTCTCTGGCTCCCTCCGTAGGTGACAAGTGTTGACGCTTCTATAACCTCCTGTACCCTTTCCCTAGTGTCTTTATTTGTGCTTCACACTTTCATCATTTCACATTTGCTGTTGACATTCTGTTGACATTTCAGGTAGTTATGGGCTGCCCTGTCTGTCTTAAACACACATGTACAAACATGCATAGGCACACACGTTCCCATACACATACACACTCATGCAAGCGAACGCACGCACGCACGTACGCACTCAATGGTTCAATGACTAAGCAGGCTCCTCTGTGAGTGTGAGGGGATCAATCGTGGTGACCTTTTTCCTTTGGATAACCTGCTGTTCTCAACCCCTGATTATTGCCGGCGGGGAAAGACTAGCTCTTCCGGCCCCAAGGACTGAACTCCGACCCTGCCGGGATGGAAGGACCTCTACCCATAGAATTTGAATATTAGAATGTATAACCACTAAGCATCTTGCTGTGGCTCCAGAACCACACAACTACAATTCTGTTTCTCCAATTCTATTTCTGTATGTCCAGAACCATTCATTGTGACTGCAATAGATACTCTGCTACTGTACACTGAGTGTAGAAAGCATTAGGAACACCTTGACAAAGGCTGTCCAGGTGGATCCAGGTGAACGCTATGATCCCTTATTGATGTCACTTGTTAAATCCACTTCAATCAGTGTAGTTGAAGGGGAGGAGACCGGTTCAAGAAGGATTTTTAAGCTTTGAGGCAATTGAGACATTGATTGTGTATGTATGCCATTCAGAGGGTGAATGGGCAAGACAAAATATTTAAAGTGCCTTTAAAAACGGGTGTAGTCGTTTCACGCTCAACAGTTTCCCGTGTGTATCAAGAATGGTCCACCACCCAAAGGACATCCAGCCAACTTGACACAACTGTGGGAAGCATTGGAGTCAACATGGGCCAGCATCCCTGTGGTACGCTTTCGACACCTTGTAGAGTCCATGCCCCGACTAATTGAGGCTGTTCTGAGGGCAAAAGGGGGGGTGCAACTCAATAGTAGGAAGGTTTTCCTAATGTTTTGTACACTCAGTGTATATCTCTTTGCGGAAAAACAAAGTGCTTCATGAAACCTACATCTCTCCTCCCACCCTCATCCTACACTGACACCTACACACCTCTCTCTCTCTTTCGTCGCTGATCCTAGACCAGCCATTTCAAGGCAGCTCTCGGCTTACCCTCTGCAGTTTCCATATGACAGGTTATGACCAGTGACCACCAGGAAACAGGCTGGTCTGCTACCTGTATCTGGGCCCAGTGATGCAGCATTTCCGTGTTGTGAGGCCTGGGGGGCCTCTCTCTGGTTTCTGTCCCAGTATCCCTCCTCCTTCTCTTCACCCCGCCTCACCAGAGGGTGCGTCCCAAATGGCCCCCTACTCCCTGCCGATGTAGTGCACTACTATATTTTCACGCCGCTTAAAGCCAGGGTACTGTAACGGGAAGGGTGTGTGCTATTGTGTTCGAGGGCCTATTGCTTTCTAATGAGCTGACCTGTGCTGCTACACCCCCCGCTGCTTAATGAGGTTAACAACTCACTAACGAGATCATCTCACTAACGAGATCATCTCACTGACGAGCTGAGCTAGCCCACCCCGCACAAGACACACACGCAAATGAGACCCACGCGCACATATGCGGGCACGCGCGCACATACGCACACGTGCCGGGGTGCACACGCACAAAGATACGTCTGTGTGGGTGTGATTGAGGAGGTCGGACTTTGACGTGGGTGCCGTTATGTACGCGACACAATTCGTTCCGGTAGCGATGTAGCTACACGTTAAACGGCACAGATATGACTCCGCTGCTTTCCACAGTCGTCGTCGTCCTTTGTGAACCGGTGAAGTGTTTATGGCGCTCTAATGCCTGGGACTGCCTGTGTTGTTATTGGACGTTGCTCTAACACACAGTATGACAGGCAGCACCATCTGTGTTGTTTTGTGTGTGTGGAGGGTGGTAAGGGTGTGTATTTGTGTGTGTGTGTGTGCCTCAGTTTGCTACTTCTTCCTGTAAACCCAGGCCATCATTCATTGACATAGACTTTCTGTAGCAACACAGCATCCTATCCTATGGGGGGCGCTTATCTAGTGACCCATTGTCATCCATACATTACTGGCTTCATAATCATCCTTCTCTTGCTTACAAATCCTAATCTGTTTTTTGCATCGATTTCATGAGGTTGTTGCAGGCTGGTGTTAGTCTTGTCCAGACTGTGCGTTTGGGAGAGGGGAGAGGAGGGGAGGGGAGAGGAGAGAGGAGGGATGGGAGAGAGACAGAAAGAGGTGAGGAGAGGGGCAGTCATTCACAGTGGGCAGTAATCTGTACTTTGTTCTGGGGGAAGTGTTTACAGGTTCTAGAAATGTCTGGATGTCTCAGAAGCCCAAAGGTGCAATGTCCTAAATGGGACCTATTATCCTTCTACACAGGGACTGATTGTGTGTGTGTGTGTGTGTGAGAGAGAGAGATTTACACTGCTGTAAAAGCCAAAGCACTCTCTACATAAACAACTCTCCTTTCCCTTCTCAGCCCTCTGGTTTGGCTATGTTCTCTCCCTCTACTCCCCCTCTCTCTCTTTCTCCTCTTTATTTTATTTCTCTATTTTCTCTCTCTTTCACTTTCTATCCTCTTTCTCTCTTTCACTCTCCTTCTCTCTCTCTGTCTCTCTTTATCTCGTTTTCTCTCTTATCTCTGTGTGTGTGTGTCTCTCTCTACCCTCTTTCCCCCTCTGTCTCCAACACAGTGATATTATGCTGATTCAGTAAAGGAGCAAGAGAGGGGGACATTTGGCAGCACAAACGTGTGACAGGAAGCGAGCTGCTCAAACGCTTATTAGCATCTCATATTAGCATTTTACATTAGCATCCTCTTTATGAACGCAGCCGCCCAAAAGGCTAAAGGGACTTCCTGCTGTTTGGGTGTCAGCCATTGATAAGCCTGTAGTTGATGGATGGGGGTCAACCAGCTGACATTTCAGTACACAGGGACCACACACACACACACACACACACACACACACACACACACACACACACACACACACACACACACACACACACACATACTCACTCTCCTCAGGCCAACTTCTTCACATGTTTATGTGCCATGTTACTGTGTTAGGATGGTTGAGTGAGTCCGAATATGCATGTATGAGTGTGGAGTCTGAATATGCATGTATTGGTGTGGAGTCTGAATATGCATGTAAGGGTATGGATTCTGCATGTATGGGTGTGGTATCTGAGTATACATGTATGGGTGTGGAGTCTGAATATGCATGTATGGGTGTGGAGTCTGAATATGCATGTATGGGTGTGGGGTCTGAATATGCATGTATGTGTGTGGGGTCTGAATATGCATGTATGTGTGTGGGGTCTGAATATGCATGTATGGGTGTGGGGTCTGAATATGCATGTATGTGTGTGGGGTCTGAATATGCATGTATGTGTGTGGGGTCTGAATATGCATGTACAGTGCCTTGCGAAAGTATTCGGCCCCCTTGAACTTTGCAACCTTTTGCCACATTTCAGGCTTCAAACATAAAGATATAAAACTGTATTTTTTTGTGAAGAATCAACAACAAGTGGGACACAATCATGAAGTGGAACGACATTTATTGGATATTTCAAACTTTTTTAACAAATCAAAAACTGAAAAATTGGGCGTGCAAAATTATTCAGCCCCCTTAAGTTAATACTTTGTGGCGCCACCTTTTGCTGCGATTACAGCTGTAAGTCGCTTGGGGTATGTCTCTATCAGTTTTGCACATCGAGAGACTGAATGTTTTTCCCATTCCTCCTTGCAAAACAGCTCGAGCTCAGTGAGGTTGGATGGAGAGCATTTGTGAACAGCAGTTTTCAGTTCTTTCCACAGATTCTCGATTGGATTCAGGTCTGGACTTTGACTTGGCCATTCTAACACCTGGATATGTTTATTTTTGAACCATTCCATTGTAGATTTTGCTTTATGTTTTGGATCATTGTCTTGTTGGAAGACAAATCTCCGTCCCAGTCTCAGGTCTTTTGCAGACTCCATCAGGTTTTCTTCCAGAATGGTCCTGTATTTGGCTCCATCCATCTTCCCATCAATTTTAACCATCTTCCCTGTCCCTGCTGAAGAAAAGCCGGCCCAAACCATGATGCTGCCACCACCATGTTTGACAGTGGGTATGGTGTGTTCAGCTGTGTTGCTTTTACGCCAAACATACGCCAAACATAACGTTTTGCATTGTTGCCAAAAAGTTCAATTTTGGTTTCATCTGACCAGAGCACCTTCTTCCACATGTTTGGTGTGTCTCCCAGGTGGCTTGTGGCAAACTTTAAACGACACTTTTTATGGATATCTTTAAGAAATGGCTTTCTTCTTGCCACTCTTCCATAAAGGACAGATTTGTGCAATATACAACTGATTGTTGTCCTATGGACAGAGTCTCCCACCTCAGCTGTAGATCTCTGCAGTTCATCCAGAGTGATCATGGGCCTCTTGGCTGCATCTCTGATCAGTCTTCTCCTTGTATGAGCTGAAAGTTTAGAGGGACGGCCAGGTCTTGGTAGATTTGCAGTGGTCTGATACTCCTTCCATTTCAATATTATCGCTTGTACAGTGCTCCTTGGGATGTTTAAAGCTTGGGAAATCTTTTTGTATCCAAATCCGGCTTTAAACTTCTTCACAACAGTATCTCGGACCTGCCTGGTGTGTTCCTTGTTCTTCATGATGCTCTCTGCGCTTTTAACGGACCTCTGAGACTATCACAGTGCAGGTGCATTTATACGGAGACTTGATTACACACAGGTGGATTGTATTCATCATCATTAGTCATTTAGGTCAACATTGGATCATTCAGAGATCCTCACTGAACTTCTGGAGAGAGTTTGCTGCACTGAAAGTAAAGGGGCTGAATAATTTTGCACGCCCAATTTTTCAGTTTTTGATTTGTTAAAAAAGTTTGAAATATCTAATAAATGTCGTTCCACTTCATGATTGTGTCCCACTTGTTGTTGATTCTTCACAAAAAAATACAGTTTTATATATTTATGTTTGAAGCCTGAAATGTGGCAAAAGGTCGCAAAGTTCAAGGGGGCCGAATACTTTCGCAAGGCACTGTATGGGTGTGGGGTCTGAATATGCATGTATGTGTGTGGGGTCTGAATATGCATGCATGAATGTGTGTGGGGTCTGAATATGCATGTATGTGTGTGGGGTCTGAATATGCATGTATGGGTGTGTGCTCCTGAGTGTGTAATGTATATTATTCTAAATATGTACATGCCCCCTTTTTCCGCCTCACACCCACACCAACACAAACCCATCACACGCACTCTCTGACCATATTCCACATTTTCCATCTCATTTAGGTTTTCCACGTAAATGCAAACTGCACAGATGGTTAGTTCTGAGAGCCCTGCCTGCACCTGTTTATATTTAGCTCCTCAGTAGAGCACTTGAGGGAGAGAAAAAAACAAAGCGTGTTTCGTTTGTTTGGCATGCCAATGACTCCCTCGCCTTCTCGCTTCAACAGCCAACTACATTGAACAAAAATATAAAATGCAACATGTAAAGTATTGGTGACATGTTTCATGAGTTGAAATAAAAGATCCCAGACATTTTCCATACGCACAAAATGCTTATTTCAATCAAATTTTGTGCACAAATATGTGTACATCCTGTTAGTGAGCATTTCTCCTTTTCTTGGCATATCATATCAAGAAGCTGAAAAAACAGCATGATCATTACACAGCTGCGCCTTGTGCTGGTGACAAAAGACCACTCTACAATGCCACAGATGTCTCAAGTTTTGAGGGTGTGGACAATTGACATGCTGACTGCAGGAATGTCCACCAAAGCTCTTGCCAGAGAATTGAATGTACATTTCTCTACCATAAGCCGCCATCCAACGTTGCTTTAGACAATTTGGCAGTACGTCCAACTGGCCTCACAACCGCATACCAAGTGTGTGGCGTCGTGTGGTCGAGCGGTTTGCTGATGTCAGTATTGTGAACAGAGTGCCCCATGATGGTGGTGGGGGTTATGGTATGGGCAGGCATAAGCTACAGACAACGAACACAGTTGCATTTTATTGATGGCAATTAGAATGCACAGATGCATATCTGTATTCCCAGTCGTGTCAAATCCATAGATTAGGACCTAATGAGTTTATTTCAATTGACTGATTTCCTTACATGATCTGTAACTCCGCAAAATCTTTGAAATGGTTGCATGTTGCGTTTACATTTTGTTTCAGCGGGATTTGGGCAGAATTGGTGAAGACATTATCTGGCTCACAGGGTGCTGTGGTTAGAGATACTCTCTGCTGCTTATGTAATACAGGATGACCTATAACCCCCTCCATCTCTCCCCTTGGTTGTGTTGTTGGCCATTTGATTGTGTTTGCTGGTGGGATGCGTCCGAAATGGCACGCTATACCCTATGCACTACTTTTGACCAGAGCACGGTACACTACATAGGGAAGAGGGTAGGCACTTTCGGACACAGATTCTGTATCGGATATGTTGATTGGTCAGGCTTGGTGGCTATTGTTGTGAGTGGCTAATAGACCTTCAGTATCACAAGAGCCGTATGTTAGCTTCGTCCTTGAAAAATACAGACTCGTTCATTTTCCCCCTGTCTCTCTCGCCAAACCTTTGACAACATCCTTTTTTTTAATCTCCTTCCCAGCTGGAGAAAATTGCATTTTCCAACTGCCCACTTAGATCAAAATGCGCTCTAAAAATCTCTGGATCTGACGGTAGCCAAATGTACGGTGTCCACATTATGATAGTCTCAGCAGGACTGAGTCTGAGTCTGTCCTAATATGGACACCATACAATTGGCTAACGTCAGAACTGTTTCCCAGCTCTGTAACGTCATCGACTGATTATCCAGTTTCTGTTAGGTGTCCTGATATGGACACTGCACACATGGCAGTAGGGAGCAGCATAATGCTGGTGTCGTGTTTCTTTTCATATCTCTAATGGTTTCTATACATCGTGTCTAAATGATGTCTCTGCCTAGATCATTAGCAGCCATGTTGCACACAGTCCCTAATTAAACCATTACCAACCATGGGAAACATGCTGTAACCATCACCATTATTAGGATGTATAGTTTAGGCCATCATCATTAATAGGCTCGTCCTATCTGTGCAGTTATAACCTATGTCTAGTAACAGTCGGATTTGTTGGGGTTAGGTAGCTAGGTGGTTTTGTGCAATTATTATTTTATGCTCGACTATATTCTGATTGGCAGGAAGATGGATGCGCTCACTCTGCATCATTTGGTGTGTGCGGTCATCTCCGAACACAGTGAACGTGCCCCTTGCCGGCCCTTCTTCATTCCCGTTCATGTAGCGCTGTTAGATTTTAACATCCATTGGTATCCCTCTACTAAATGTGTGAGTCTCGGAGTGTTTGGAAAGGTGTGCCAGATATGTTTGAGAGAACGGTGTGTGTGTGTGGTGCTCAGGTACAACTCAGTGTTTCTGCACCTCATGTTGTTACACAACCATAGCAGAGCACCCCCCGCCACCCCCCCCCCACCCCACCCCTACCCCCCATGGGGGCACACTGGGTTACTAATGAGCCTAGGCTGGAGAACACAAGCAAGGAATCACACACACACACACACACACACACACACACACACACACACAGCTCTAATCTTGTCCACCAGCCGGCTCTCTCGAACCGTCGGGTTTCATAGCGCCTCAGAACGCGGACTTGACTGGAAGTCTATTGCAGGAGCGGACGAAACAACCGCTGGTTTTAATTGGCTGATCTCTCTGTCCATTCACCATCCAGCATAACCCTTAGAACGTCCTGCCGACATTGTGGACTTCAATGAGCGAGCAGCGCAAGTGATGCAAAGTATGCATCTTAGAAATAGCTTCCACATACGTGCTTTGTATGCCCCCGAACTCGATTGGGCTTCCCAAAAAACAATATGGCTATTGTGATCGATCGTTTATTTTGATTGCCGATTTTCGCCATATTTCAAAGTCCCATCTAATACAGCTGTAGCAGGCTCGCCCCCTCTCCTGCCTCGACATCAACCACACCCCTTTCAAGTCCCGCTTTGTTGCGCGGTTTTCACAGGTTCTATGCGCCTGCCATTATTTTCTGGGACTGAGGTTAACACAGCTCTAACCTGTTAACAATCACTGTTCATGCACCTACAGCACAGTCTCACACTTGCACATTTACAATACAGGTGTACATTGACTGATATAAACCCTTGCACACACTGACACCCCAAAAAGCAGTCGCATACCCCCGCACTGTTGTATTTACACAATCATACGAAACTCCAATACATTCACTGATTCACTTTCGTCAGATGAGAAGGCCAAGGCAGAGGAGCTGAGTAGTGGCGAGAGTGGCACTCCCAGGCCTTATTGCTGGAGAGACTGTACCTGTTAACCGCTGTTCTTTGGGGCCCTCAGATTAACATCCATATCAGACTGTCTGTTAGTCAGGAGCCTCCAGGGCCCATGGCCCAGACACACAGATGAAGTGACTACATTATTTCCCTGAATGTGGCACTTTTAGCTTGCTCGTTCTCTCTCTTTTTTTCATGATCAATTCTATTTCCTTATCTCCTCCCTCCTTGTAACATAAACACTCTCTCTCTACACATTTTATGCAGGGAGCAGGTTGCAGGTAGAGTAACTCACTTGTAACTTGCCATTCCTCATGCTGCTGCTGCACACTCAATTCTGGAGTGTAACCAAAATCCAAACACATTTTCAGCTCAAAATGTGACATTTAAAGTATGCTGCAGTGAATTATGGGAGCGTAGCAGTGGTGTCCTCCACTCTACGATGGGATCATTTAACACCTGTGTTGTGCTTTCCTTTATGAGCTTTATGCTGTGGGACTGTTTTGTAGTCTATTGTTATAGTCTTTATTTCCTCCTCGGAGGTTAAAGAAGACACCATAACAATAAAGGAGGGTGCCCTAATATGGACACCGTATAAAGATAGGATCTATGGTACAGTGGTATCGATGGTAATCGGCTATAGAGGTGTTTATGAGGTTATTTGTTATCGCCTTGACGCCAACAATGCACGTTACACACAGATGCCATTTCTCCATGCCTTGAGGCTCTGGGCCCAGCTTCACAAGGCGTCGAAGAGTATGGTTGCTATCTAGGATCAGTTTAGCCTTTTAAATCATTAATGAATCAGATTTCATGGACAGGGAGGGAGGGGCCTGATCCTGGATCGCTTTGTGAATACGGGCCCTGGGCTACAAACATGGTGCCACCATCTCTCGTTGTGCTTTTCATAACCTGGTAATAGAAGCATTTAAATGTTCCCGTTGATCTGAGAATAAAATAACTCCTGCTGAGACTAAGGCTGTCCTAATACGGACACCGTAGTTCTGTCTCATTGATCAGCTCTTTTAATCGGAAATGGAATCTGTTTCTGCTAATATCCTGTCTTTGATGGGTTTACACCCTTTTTTTTTCCTCGGGCAGAATGTTGACATAATCAATACCTCCATAGAGGTGTGGTGGCAGTGCATTGGAGACTATCTGGTTGTGTCCAAAATGGCACCCTATTCCTTAAATAGTGAACTGCATTTGACCAGGGCCCATAGGAATCAGGTAAAAAGGAGTGCGCTAAATAGGAATATAGGATTTAGGGTGCCATTTTGGATTAACCCCGCTGTTGATTGAATGTGAGGGGTGACAGTCTGTATCTAACTCTCTGTTGATGAGTGTTATCTGCTCCGTGAAGGGCTGATTACATCTGAACAGTTGACTGTGGAACTAATTGCAGTTGGGTCTCTGTGTCTCAACACTAATAACCGTAGTGCTGATTTGTATTCATGCAGCGGCCGTCCTCCTATGTGCTTCAAAGCGCTTAACATTGTCTGGTGATTAAGCCTTCTCATGCAGATGAAAGGGTTGACTTCAACAACTACAGGGGTTTGAGTCCTTTAGCCAGCTCTGACCTAACCTGTCTGTGCTGTGGCTGCGGCTGCTGCTCGAAGTACCTGATCTGACCTCAAACAAGCTTCTTCATAGGTATATCTTAGATAGTTTGCCCAAAATCTAGGAAGGAACATCTTTCTTGAACCGAGACTTTATCCCAACGGCCGGCTTGTTTTAATCAGAGGCCAATTTATCACAATTTCTGATCCTTTTAATCCGTCTTTATTATGCTGGTCTTTGGCCATATGGTGTGAGAGGGTGGCTATTTCTTTCATTTAGTAATGGTATCCTAAGATGCTTTCATTTTTTTATACCCCTCCATCACTCCCTCTTTATCGAATCAATTTTTAGCAAGAGTAACCAGTCTTCCTCCATATGTGTTGACTCTCATATCAACATAAAGGTCAATGTTAAACAAGTCCCCTGTGTTCAGAGTCAGTACACTCCCTGTTAAAAGCCTTGGCTCTCTGCCACCACTGTAGTCTCACTGTACAGTACTTTATTGCTTATCCTAACCACATTGTTTCTACAGTATATTACAGCCATATGAAAGAAGAAGGACATAGTGGGACCGGTATTAATATATAGTGTACTACTTTTGACCAGAAAAAGTACACTATATAGGAAATATGGTGCCATTTGGGACGCAGAAGCAGTGTAAATTAGCAGCCTAAACCTTCTACCAGACAGCTGATTTATGGGGGAGTCGTGTTTTTACATATTTTTTTTTCCGGTTAGGAGGGCATGCTTCATTTGTAAGCGCTGCTGTGAGCACAGCGTCAGTGCAGACAGCTAGCTATTCCTGTCCTCTTTTATCTCAATGTTACTCAAGCGTACTTTCACTTTGTTTGACAAGTATAGCACCTCTTTTCATCTACCACCGGCCTACTTCTACCCCATTATGTTTCACTATGGTATGATAAAGTCTATGGAGAGTATCAATGTGAACAGCATATATATACATTTTAAATGTTTCGATCGTTGTGGAATAATCGTTAGTTTGCAGACAATGTTTGGTTTTATACAATCCTGTACCATGCAGTTTTCTAAATGTCGCTTTTTGTTCTGTCTGTGTTTCAGAATAAAGAATGGCTCTGCCTGAACTGCCAGACCCAGAGAGCTTTGTCTGGGGCCCTGGGAGACACTCCACTTCCTGCTCCTCAGCCAATGGGATCCCCACGGCACCCGGCTCCAGCCAATCAACTACAGCCTCAGCAGAGAGGGCTCAATCAGCAGGCAGGGCTACGGCCCACTGGTCCTCAACAGCAACAGAAACCACCGGGTGCCCAAGTAAGTGGCCCTCCTTTCTCCCCTGCCAAACAGGCAGGGCCCACCGCCCAAAGCAAGGGGCCTGCTCAACCGTCCCCTGCCAAGGCACAACCCTCCCCTGCTAAAACAGCCCAGCCTTCACCTGCTAAGGGTGAACGCTCCCCAGCCAAACAGACAGGACCCACCACCCAGAGTAAGGGTCCTGCCCAGCCCTCCCCTGCCAAGGGTGCACCCTACCCTGCCAAACAGACAGGACCCACCACCCAGAGTAAGGGTCCTGCCCAGCCCTCCCCAGCCAAGAGCGCACCCTCCCCTGCCAAACAGACAGGACCCACCACCCAGAGTAAGGGTCCTGCCCAGCCCTCCCCAGCCAAGGGCGCACCCTCCCATACTAAAGCTGCATCCACCCCTAGCAAGGGTGCACCCTCTCCTGCTAAGGGTGCACCTACCCAACCTAAACCCAACCAGAGTGTACCCAACAAGCAGTCTGGTAAGCAGCAGCAGGGCCAGGATAAAACTAAAGTCGCCACCAAAACTCAAAAGGAAGCAGAAGTCAAAGCCTCGCCCAAGAAGGGAGCACCTGAGACCATCACCACATCAAAAGATGAAAGGAAAAAACCTGCTGGAGACTCGCAGAAGTCAAAACACCATGACGTGAGCGACCTGCAAATTTGCAACTTCAACGTCTTTACCACTGTTGTTGTTCTTGATTTACCACCAGAATTGTATTTGCCTTCATTTCAGTCATTCTTGACAGTTGTCGTCGTCATCATCTTCATCATCAATGTCATCCTCTTTGTCATTGTCATCATCTTCATCATGAAATGTTTCCATATATTGAATCATTTCTTTCTCTGTCTATAATCTTGTGCTGAGCGATGAGTGCTTTCTGAGGTCGGTTTGGTTTCGGATTGATTATAGAGCGTTTTTCGTTTTTTAATTTTAAAAAAAATTATTAAGTGACATTAAAATGATTTTAGAGCTTTTTAATGGATATTTCAAAGCCAAAAATAGTGAACATTCAATTGCTAAAACATTGAAAATATTCCATTGTCTCTGTCAGCTCCACATTGGCTAGACATCAATAGAAAGATATGAAATTGCTATGAAATAATAAAATATTCCAGTTGTGTATATTACACACAAAAAAAATAACGTTGGTCAATTCGTTTTTTAATAACCGGTCAATCACTCAGCATTACTATCATCATCATCATCATCATCACTGCCATCATCATCACTATGATCATTACATTATATCAAATAGGAGGCTGCAGGTAGTCTAGCAGTTAGAGTGTTGGGCCAGGAACCAAAAGGTCGCTGGTTCGAATCCCTTAGCCCACTAGGTGAACAAAAATCGGTCGGTGTGCCATTGGCACTTAACCCTAATTGCCCCTGTAAGTGGCTCTGGATAGGAATGTCAGCTAAATGACTAAAATGTAAATGACCACCTATCATCATCATTACAACATATCATTCTTATCCCCCTTCTCCTCGTCATCTCTATCCCCAAGCATCAGCTGTTTACCATGCACCAGGTTTGGTATCTTTACCTCTCTTTTTATTTCACCAATCATAATGTTAAGCCTGTGTTATCTTTAATATGGTCATCTTTCTCTGGCATTGCGATCGTGATTAATCAGCGTTATTAACATGCAATGCCCTGTTTTTTATTTATTTATTATTATTATTATTTATTTTTTTACTTCATCATTATATTTTGATCAACTTGTTCATTTATTTCCGTCATTCTTCAACTGTATTGCAGTGATTGGGAAAATGTATTGTACAAGCATGTGACAAAAATATCATGTTTTTTTCTTTGTGTGTTGTTTTTTGTCACTTTTTTATCTCAACCTTTTTATTTAGTCATATTTATACAGTGTCGTGAAAAAGTATTTGCCCACTTTCAGATTTTTCTCTATTTTTGCATATTTTTGATACTGAATGTAATTTGATCTTCAACCAAAACCTAATATTAGATAAAGGGAACCTGAGTTTACAAATAACACAAAAGAATATACTTATTTTATTTATTTTATTAAGAAAGGTTCCACAATAAGAACCTCATACCAACGGTCAAGCATGGTGGTGGTCGTGTGATGGTTTGGGGATGCTTTGCTGCCTCAGGACCCAGACGACTTGCCTTAATAGAAGGAACCCTGAATTCTGCTCTGTATCAGAGAATTCTACAGGAGAATGTCAGGTCATCTGTCTGTGAGCTGAAGCTGAAGCGCAGCTGGGTCATGCAGCAAGACGGTGATCCAAAAAACACAATCAGTGTTGTTTGGACCAGTCAAAGTCCAGACCTAATCCCAATTGAGATTATTATTATAGATTTTTTAAATTGAACCTTTATTTAACTAGGCGAGTCAGTTAAGAATAAATTCTTATTTACAATGACGGCCTACCCTGACCAAACCCGGACAACGCTGGGCCAATTGTGCTCCGCCCTATGGGACTCCCAATCACGGCCGGATGTGATGCAGCCTGGATTTGAACCATGGACTGCAGTGATGCGTCTTGCACTGGGATGCAGTGTCCTTAGAGCGCTGCACCACTCGGGTGCCCAAAGTCCTGCCAGATGTTGTGGCAGGACTTGAAACAAGCAGTTCATCCTTGAAAAACCACACATGTTGCTGAGTTAAAGCAGCAATTATTTTCACATAGGAAAATTGGGTGTTGTGTAACTTTGTTAATTAAATACATAACAAAAAAAAGTGATACTAGTTTTATTTGTACACTCCGTGTCACGATCGTCGTATGATATGCGTACATTCTCTTTTAATGAATGAAACAATTAACAAAAACAACAAAACCAACATACGAAACTTGAAGCTATACAACTTAGTGCAGACAGGCAACTAAACATAGTCAAGATCCCACAACACAAATGAAGAAAATGGCAACCTAAATATGATCCCCAATCAGAGACAACGACAAACAGCTGTCTCTGATTGGGAACCATATCAGGTCAACATAGACATACAAAAACCTCTAGACATACAAAAACCTCTAGACATACAAAAACCCTAGACATACAAAAACTAGAGTACCCACCCTAGTCACACCCTGACCCAACCAAAATATATAGAAAAACAGATATCTAAGGTCAGGGCGTGACAGTACACCCCCCCCCCCCCCCTCCCCCACACACAAAGGGGCTCCCAGCCGCAAACCTGAACCTATAAGGGAGGGTGGGCATCTACCCTTGGTGGGCATCTACCCTTGGTGGCGGATCTGGTTCTGGACGCAGCCCCCCCTCCTTACGCTGATCCCTCCGCTTCTGTGGAACCGGACCATGGATCATAGCTCGTCGCTGAAGACTCTAGACTGCAGCTCGTCGCTAGAGGCCCCGGACTGGGGACCGTCGCTGGAGACCCCAGACTGGGGACCGTCGCTGGAGACCCCGGGCTGGGGACCGTCGCTGGAGCCCCAGACTGGGCACCGTCGCTGGAGACCCCGGACTGGGGACCGTCACTGGAGACCCCGGACTGGGGACCGTCGCTGGAGACCCCGGACTGGGGACCGTCGCTGGAGGTTCCGGACTGTGGACCGTCATTGGAGGTTCCGGACTGGAAACTATCGCCGAAAGCCCTGGACTGGGAACTGTTGCCGGAAGCTCTGGACTGTGGAGGCACACTGGTGGCCTGATGCGTGGTACCGGTACAGGTGGCACCGGGCTGATGACACGCACCTCAGGGCGAGTGCATAGAGGAGGCACAGGACATACTGGACTGTGGAGGCGCACTGGAGACCTGATGCATGTGACCGGTACACATGGACACGCACCTCAGGGCGAGTGCTGGGGAAAAGGCACAGGACGTACTTGACTATGTAGGCGCACTGGAGGTTCTAGAGCGCAGAGCTGGCACAACCCTTCCTGACTGGATGCTCACTCCAGCCCGGCAAGTGCGGGAAGCTAGCACAGGGCGCACTGGGCTGTGAAGGCGCACTGGAGACCTTATGCGTGGGACCGGTACAGGTAGCACCGGGCTGATGACACGCATCTCAGCACGCCCGCTCTGCAGCGCTCTCAATGCCAGCACCTCTCTCCGGAATCTTTTGTCGAGCTCCTCACTCGACTCCCTGACTGGCTCCATGTGCCCCTCCCAAATTTTTTCTTGGGGTTGACTCTCGTGCCTGCTCCGTTGAGCTATCTCCTCATATCGTCGCCGTTCCACTTTCGCTGCCTCTATCTCCTCCTTAGGACGCCGATACTCCCCGGGCCTGCGTCCAGGGTCCTTTTCCATCCTGGATCTCCTCCCAAGTCCACTCCTCCTGTACACGCTGTTTGGTACATTTTTGGTGGGATCTTCTGTCATGATCGTTGTATGAGTGAGACCAAGGCGCAGCGTGGTATGCGAACATTCTCTTTTAATGAATGAAACACTTAACAAAATCAACAAACGAAACGTGAAGCTATACAATTTAGTGCAGACAGGCAACTAAACATAGTCAAGATCCCACAACACAAATGAGGAAAATGGCTACCTAAATATGATCCCCAATCAGAGACAACGACAAACAGCTGTCTCTGATTGGGAACCATATCAGGCCAACATAGACGTACTAAAACCCCTAGACATACAAAAACCCTAGACATACAAAAACTAGAGTACCCACCCTAGTCACACCCTGACCCAACCGAAATATATAGAACAACAGAGATATCTAAGGTCAGGGCGTGACACTCAGGTTCCCTTTATCTAATATGAGGTTTGGTTGAAGATCTGATAACATTCAGTACCAAAAATATGCACAAATTTAGAAAATCAGAAAGGGTGCAAGTACTTTTCAAGGCACTGTATGTATTACATTATCTGTTATAGTTGCATGTGCTTTAATGATTGAACTCCTTTAATTACATTGAGTCTCTTGTGTCTTGCCAGAATAGTAATATATCCTGTATAAGCTCCATTGCTTTAATTCCAATCCCTATCATCTGTGAAACAAATGCTCATAAAAGTGACACTACCGTTGAGTTAGGTGAAACGATAGGAAAGAAAGGGTGCGCTGATGCCTGTAATAGACTTTTTTGCTATAGAAACAAATTAAGTCAAGGGGAAAAAGGACTGATGCTAATACCGCCCTCTGACCTCTCTCTTTTTTTCTCTCTTTCCTTCAGTATTCCAACAAGTCCAGCACACAGAGCCTCAGTGACACGGGCTACTCGTCAGATGGGATATCCGGCTCCATGGGCGAGATCACAGGCCAGATCCAGGAGGATCCGGGGTTGAAGCTAAGTGAACGAGGCCCCTCTAGCCCCTCTGAGATAACCAAGCTGGAGAGCTCCATGCGGCCACTGCTAGAATCAAAGTCCAAGGAGGCTGCAGACCAGGGCCGGGGGAGGCCTCACTCTCTGTCCATTGGCCAGGACGAGGAGTACAACTCGGATGGGGAAGTGTCGGACGATCTCAGCTCAAAGCTGCGACACGACTATGTGGAGGACAGCAGCGAGAGTGGTCTGTCCCCCTTACCGCCCAGGCAGAAGAAGTCCCATAAAGAAATGACAGATGAGGAGTTCATGAGGAGGCAGATCATGGAAATGAGCGCTGACGAGGATGAGATGGAGGAGGAAGAAGGGTACGGCTACCAGAAAACAAAAAACAAAAAGGATTTGGGGAAGGAGAAACGACGTAGCCTCACCCACCATTCCAGTAGTTTTGAAGAGGACACCAAGGGCGCTGATGGTGAAGAAGACGAAGGTATGATGGCTTCCCAAGGAGGCCTGCGGCGGTTTAAGACCATCGAGCTGAACAACTCAGAGCATGACCTCAGAGAGCCAGAGCTGGAGATGGAGAGCCTGACTGGATCACCAGAGGAGCGGTCGAGGGGGGAGTATTCCTCCACCCTACCTGCCACCACTCCCAGCTACACCTCCGGCACATCCCCTACCTCTGTGTCCTCCATGGAGGATGACAGTGACAGCAGCCCCAGCCGCAGGCAGAGACTGGAAGAAGCCAAGCAGCAGAGGAAGGCTCGCCACCGCTCCCATGGCCCACTCCTGCCCACCATTGAGGACTCATCCGAAGAAGACGAGCTGAGGGAGGAAGAGGAGCTTTTGAGAGAACAGGAGAAGATGAGAGATCTGGACCTGCAGAGGATCCGCAGCACAGCCAGGAAAACTAAGAGAGACAAAGAGGAGCTGAGGGCCCAGAGACGTAGAGAGAGATCCAAGACTCCGCCCAGCAACCTCTCTCCCATCGAGGATGCATCCCCAACAGAGGAGCTGAGACAGGCAGCAGAGATGGAGGAGCTCCACAGATCCTCCTGCTCAGAGTACTCCCCTTCCATGGATTCAGAGGCAGAGGGCTTTGAAATGATGGGCTCCAAGCTCTACAAGTCAGGAAGCCACCACAACCTACCCACGTTCATGTCTCTCTACTCCCCCACTGAAAAACCTACTGCCACTTCACCGTCTGACAAGACACTGAAAAGTGCAGAGGAGGTTTATGAAGAAATGATGAGGAAAGCAGAGATGCTGCAGCAGCAGCAGCAGGGACAGCCAGGAAGGCCAGGTCAACAACAAGGAAGTCCACAAAGGCAACTGGCTGGGGCACCTCAGCCTGGCAATAAACAACATCTAGACACTGGAGCTTCCCTAACACCTGGCTCCAGCCCCACACAGATCTCTGCACCTGTTTCCTTCTCCTCAAACGACCCACGTGGGTCTGGACGAGGGATCCCCCAAGGAATCAGTGTGACACAGCATCTATCGAAAGAAACCCAAGACAGGATGAGGACGCAGACTGCCAAAATAGGGGGTGTTATCCCCCCGGCAGCTGGAAGACCAGGTACTCATGGACCAGCACAGGGGGTGCCTCCTCCTGACCCTGGAGTGCCTTCCATCGCATCCTCCCTCTTCTCCTATTTTAAAGGCACCAGTCCTCCTGTTTCCCCTGCTCCCTCTCCCTCACAGAGCCCCACTCATTCCCCGTCCCCACGACCCACAGGGCCTGGGGTGTCCCCACGACCCACAGGGCCTGGGGTGTCCCCACGACCCACAGGGCCTGGGGTGTCCCCACAAACCACTGGGCCTGGGGGGTCCCCACGACATTCTCAGCCTGGCGCTGGTGGCCCAACCTCCCCAATACCGCCACAACAACATGGAGCCCAGACGCCACAAAGATCAGCGTCGCCACGCCTTGCAAGACAACAGTCCTCCTCCGACTCACCAGTAATGGTGATAACTCTGGGCTCTGAGACCACCACCAGTTCTGCAAAGCCTTTAACTGTAAACTCTTCCACTTCGCCCCTGTCCTCGCCAACACAGGGTATGGGTCAGCCCATGTATCAGCAACATACTCCTTCAACAAGCTCCCCAACATCCACACAAATGCACCCACTGCACCAAACCCCTCAACCCGGTTTACAGAGGCCCCAAACTGCAGAGAGGGTTAATGTTGGTATGAGCATGACAATGACAACCACAGCTACCACATACAGTCGTGGGTCAATGTCAATGGAAAATATCTCCCTATGTAGAATCTCCAACGTTCCAGGTACCTCTAGGGTCGTGGAGCAGGGCCAAATTCAAATGCATCCGACTGGACCTGCATCTGTGGTGGACCTGAGAGCACCAATGAAGCCTGCCCCAATCATCATGACTGACCAGGGCATGGATCTAACGTCTCTGGCAACTGATACAAGGAGGTATTCTCTCGATGCTGAACAACCACCCAGCCGCCACACAGCGGTGCAGGACCTGAATGCAGCCATGAACCTCAATGCACAAGAGCAGCCGCATGTGTCTGCGTCCACTCCAACAACAGTCACCGTGGCAGCCTCCATGTTTATATCTCAGCCTAAGGGGCATCCAGTGGTTTATGGAGATCCCCTTCAGAACCGTATGGATCTGGGGCAAGGCGTTGGATCAGCAATGTGTCTTACACAAACTAAGACACCCATCACTGACCCGTCCATTCCTAAGATTGACGCATGTCTGGAGGATTTGGGCATCCAGCAGCAGCAACTCCAGATGCAGCAGCAGAAGCTTCTACAGCAACAACAGCTCCTCGAGCAGCAGCTCCAGCAGCACCAGCAGTCCTCTTTCGCTCGCTATAACCTAGCAAACCAGGTCCAGCCGCTGTTGCTGAAGAAAGACCTGGTGGTGAGCCAGACAAGCATTGGCATTGCTCAGCCTGTGGTCAGTGTCAGTGCAATTCCTAGAGTATCTCCCTTACCTCCTCAGCCAGTGTCTGTGTCTCCACCTTCCTCTAACACTCTGCATGACTATTGTCAGGGTGGGCTTGCTTTGGAGTTGAAGAACAAGCCCACGGTCATGAACCTGTCCACGGGAAAGCCCCATGTTATGATGGTCCAACTGGAAGACCGCAATACATCTCAGGTGGCCACAGTGACTCAGCTGGTCAAAGAGCCTCCTCCTCCCCAGGTCCTGGATCTCACTGGTGGACAGATGCAGAAACCAGAGAACCAAGTGGCTTGTTGTGACGTTGTTTACAAGTTACCCTTCGCTGGTAGTTGTGCAGGGAACTTAACTCAGAAAAATCTTACCACTGAACCTTCCCAAGTCACCCTTCCACCCCCTGCCCCACATTACAGTGTAAGCCAGCAGCAGCAGCAGCAGCAGCAACAGCAGCAGCAGCAACAGCAGCAGCAGCAACAGCAGCAGCAGCAACAGCAACAACAACAGCAGCAGCAGCAACAGCAGCAGCAGAAACAACAACAACAACAACGTCAACAACAACAACAGCAACATCATCATCATCAACAGCAACAACAACAACAACAACAACAACAACAACCTGGAAATAATGGCTACCAGACATCAAGCATGCAAGGAGCACCAGAGGAGCTTAAACCAATGCAGGGAGTCCCTCCATACCCTATAACCCCTGGAGGGAGACTTCAACCTTCTATGTCTGACACCAACCTGTCTAATGCAGGGCTTCAGTACTATCAGAGGACTGACCCTGGGGACTTGGCTGTGGATCTGAGCACCATGAATCAAACCTACGAAGGAGGATATCTTGGCATGGGTGCGCAGTATGGATCCTACACAGACTTACGTCATGAAGGAGATGTTACAGGTTCTCCCTTACCCCTGCGACGATACGGCTCCATGTCCAACATCAACCAAGACTACGGCTATGGTCAGGCAGGTTTACCGGACGCCAACCTGGCACAGTATAGTGCCACCACTGCCAGAGAGATCAGCCGAATGTGTGCAGCTCTGAACTCTATGGATCAGTTTGGTCAACGGTACAGCAACCCTGACATGATGCAGTATGGTGCTGGAAGAGGAGCAGGCCCTGCAGCCAGGCTCAACCTACAGCAAAGTTTAGCATCAATCCGAGCCAACCTACTCTATGCCCCTGACGGCAGGCCCACTGCACACGGCCAAGCCCTAACCAATCTGATCAATGCCAGACAAGCAAGCATACGGGCCTTATATCCATCTGCAATGAGAGGAGCTGATGGCATGACATACTCCACCATCAACAGCCCAATAGCCTCTACCTTGCCAATAACCACCCAACCTTCCTCTGTTCTGCGACCCATGCCACGAGGAATATACCGACCTTACCCTGCAGGCGTGACTGCTGTACCACTGGCTAGCCTCACTAGGTTGCCTCATGTGACCCCAAGGATGCCTCTGTCTACACAGGGACCTTACGGTTACGCTTCTCCCAACCAGTTTCCTACAACAGCGGGTGTTCCTGGAAATGTACCTGACACAAGCACCTCCACCCAGGAAGCTCCTGTCTACCTTGGGAAGCCTTTGGAAACCGTGCACACAGCTGCAACTTTACAACCGGCCCACCCGGTTTCTCATATGGGTGGACAGATTGTACAAACTACTGCAATGGCAATTCAGTCTGCAAACCAACAGACCCCCCAAACTCATATCCAAGTGCAGAAAGTTACGACACACCCCCTTACACAAACTCAAATGCAAGCCCAAATACAGCAACAAATGCAGTCCCAAATACAGCAACAAATGCAAACTCAAATGCAACAACAAATACCAACTCAAACTCAAGCTTTATCCCTGACTCAAACCCAGTCCCAGCTAATAACTCGGCCTCAGCCCCAGGCTCTAGTGCAGCACCAGACTCAGCTGCAGCCCCAGACCACACTCCAGGCTGCAGCAGCCAGCACCACCATTGCTACTTCCGTAGACCCAGAGCTAGAAAAGGTAGAAGAGCGTTTGAGACAGCAGCAAGAGCAGATGCTGCAGATGGAGCGAGAGCGTGTGGAGCTGGAGAAACTTCGGCAAATGCGCCTGCATGAGGAACTGGAGAGAGACCGCATGGAGCTCCAGAGGCACAGGGAGAAAGAACAGATGTTGGTGCAGCGCGAGATTCAGGAGCTGCAGACCATCAAACAGCAAGTCCTGCATCAGCAGCAATCGGAAAGGGAGACCCAGCTGGTCATGCAGAGGGAACAGCTAGCCCAGCAGAGGATGCAACTGGACCAGATCCAGTCGCTGCAGCAACAGCTCCAGCAGCAGTTGGAGGAGCAGAAGAGGCAGAAGACTGCAGTGGTGGAGGCAGCAGCTGCAGCCGCAGCAGCCGAGGCAGCTGCTGTATCGGCAGCAGCAGCTGCTACAGCCACTACTGCTCAAGGGTTAGTAGTTGGAGGAGGAACCCCACAAGGTTTCATCATCTGTGACCAGAGTGGTAGGGTGATTCAACAGGAGGGCCAAAGTGTGCAGTTCTGGCAACCCCACATGGAAGGGCAGGTGGTCCAAACAGTGGTGACCCCAAGGCCTATACCTAGCTCTGCCTCTGAGATGTCCTTTAGAAATAGCGAGGATCAGGCGGAGTCCAGGGTCATGAAGAAGCGGAACTCCATGCCTCGTCTTAGGGACGAAGCAGAGGAGGAGCCAGTGAGGAGGATTGCAGATAGCTGCGTGCAGACGGATGATGAAGATGGTGAGGACAGGTATATGAACCGTAGGGGCAGGAGAACCAGGCGCATCGCCGACTGCAGCGTCCAGACAGACGACGAGGATCAAGCAGAGTGGGAGCAACCGGTTAGGCGCAGGAGGTCACGCTTCTCCAAGCACTCAGACTCTAGCGCGGAGGTCAAATCCGATGGAATCTCCAAAGTGTCCTCCTCTAGCATAGCCATTCAGACCACCAACGACTCCTCATGCCAGACTGAGACAGACCAGTTGGGCAGGGTCTCACCTGCAATCCACATCACTGCGGCTGAGACAAACAAGGTGGAGCTACTACACTACATCTCTGCTCCTGAGAGAACCCATAAGGGTGAGAGCTTGGCCTGTCAGACCGAACCAGAGGTCCAGTCTCAGGGGGTGGTGGCCCCTCAGCTCAGTGTCCCCACCACCATCAGCCCATACTCCACCACCATGCAGATGGTAGGCTCCACCCCATCTCCTCCCCAAGGGGTGGCCAAGTTCGAAAGGAGGAAACCTGATCCTCTGGATATCGGCTACCAAGGCCAGCAGCAGAACGAGTCCCCATCTCGCCAGCCTCCCAAGTCTCCTCAGGTGCTGTACTCCCCTGTGTCCCCACTGTCACCCCATCGGATGCTGGAGACCACCTTCACCTCCCAGGAGAAACTCAACAAGGCGCACGTCACACCCCAGCAGAAAGCCTTCACTGCCGAGTCCCCTCAGCGTCATCAGAGCCTCCCCAGGCCCATCAAAAGTGTGCAGCGCTCCATGTCAGACCCCAAACCCCTCAGCCCCACCTCAGAAGACCCTGCCAAGAACAGGTTCTCACCATATCATCAGCAGGCCCTCTCCAACAGTCAGGTATGTAATAAGTTGCATTATTATTTCACTTTCACTTCAGTAACATTAAAACCCTGTGAGAACCCCGATTGCAAAGATGAAACAGGTCCTAACCTGCAAAAACTATACTAAATATATTCACGTCACCAAATAACAGATTAGAACACACTGTTTTGAAAAGGTGGTCTACAGTATCCTACAGTATCCTCAACAGGACTCTCTGGCGTAGCACCATAGTGTAGCCGGAGGACAGCAATTTTCCGTCCTCTTCTGGGTACATTGACTTCAATACAACACTTAGGAGGTGAATGGTTCTCACCTCCTTCCATAGACTTACCCAGTAATTATGATGACGTCCGGAGGAATCGGAGCTCTTGCAGCATGGATTGACATGTTGTCCACCCAATCAAAGCATCAGTGAATGAATCTAGTAATAAAATCATAAGGTACAGATAGATAGCACTCCAGTGCATAAAATGTGTTGAGTAGTTGACTCAAAAAGAGAGAAAGACAGTTGAGCAGTTTTGAACAAATTCATTTCTTAAAAAGTTAAGGAGAAGCAGCAGACAGTGCTTTCAGAAATTATTCATACTCTTAATTCATAACTTTTCCACATTTTGTTGTGTTACAGCCTGAATTTTAAATATATTTAATTTAGATGTTGTGTCACTGGCCTACACACAGTACCCCATATTTTTTTTTAGAAATGTTTACAAATGAATTAAAAACGAAAGCTGAAATGTCTTAACTCAATAAGTATTCAACCCCTTTATTATGGCAAGCCTAAATAATTTCAGGAGTAAACTTTTGTTTAACAAGTCACAGAAGTTGTATGGACTCATACTGTGTGCAATAATAATGTTTAACCTGTTTACATATATAATTATCTGTAAGGTCCCTCAGTCGAGAACTGCAATTCAGACACAGATTCAACCACAAAGACCAGGGAGATTTTCCAATGCCTTGCAAAGAAGAGCACATATTGGTAGATGGGTAAAAATGTTCAAAGCAGTCATTAAATATCCCTTTGAGCATGGTGAAGTTATTAATTACACTTTGAATGGTGTATCAATAGACACAGTCACGACAAAGATACACACGTCCTTCCTAACTCAGTTGCAGGAGAGGAAGAAAACCGCTCAGGGATTTCACCATGAGGCCATTTAAAGAGTTTAATGACTGTGATAGGAGAAATCTGAGGATGTATCAACAACATTGAAGTTACTTCACAATACTAACCTAAATGACAGAGTGAAAAGGATGCCTGTACAGAGTAAAAAATATTTCAAAACATGCATCCTGTTTGCAATAAGGCACTAAATCTCTATTGCACTGCACATTGCCCTTTTCCACCCCTCCTGTATTCCCTGTTCACTCATGACTGCACGGCCAGGCACGACCATTATTAAGTTTGCAGATGACACAACAGTGGTAGGCCTGATCATCGACAATGAAAAGACTGCCTATGGGGAGGAGGTCAGAGACCTGGCTGTGTGGTGCCAGGACAACAGCCTCTCTCTCAACGTGATCAAAACAAAGGAGATGATTGTGGCCTACAGGAAAAAGTAGACCGAGCACCCCCCCCCCATTCTCATCAATGGGGCTGCAGTGAAGCAGGTTGAGAGCTTCAAGTTCCTTGGTGTCCACATCACCAACAAACTAACATGGTCCAAGCACACCAAGACAGTCTGGAAGAGGGCACGACAAAACCTATTCCCCCACAGGAGGCTGAAAAGATTTGGCATGGGTCCTCAGATCCTCAAAAGGTTCTACAGCTGCACCATCGAGAGCATCTAGACTGGTTACATCACTGCCTGGTATGGAGGGTAGTGTGAACGGCCCAGTACATCACTGGGGCCAATCTTCCTGCCATCCAGGACCTCTATACCAGGCGGTGTTGGAGGAAGGCCCTAAAATTTGTCAAAGACTCCAGCCACCATAGTCATAGAATGTTCTCTCTGCTACCGCATGGCAAGCGGTACCTGAACACCTAATCAAATGGCTACCCAGACTATTTGCATTGCTACCCCCACTTTACACCGCTGCTACTCTCTGTTGTTATTATCTATGCATAGTCACTTTAATAACTCTACCTACATGTACATATTACCTCAACTAAACGGCACCCCCCGCACATTGACTCTGTACCAGTACCCCCCTGTATATAGTCTCACCATTGTTATTTTTCTGCTGCTCTTTAATTACTTGTTACTTTTATCTCTTATTCTTATTCATATTTTTTAAACTGCATTGTTGGTTAGGGGCTCATAAGTAAGCATTTCACTGTAAGGTCTGTTGTATTCGCCGCATGTGACTAATAACGTTTTATTTGATTTGATTTAAAGTATAACTGCAAAAAAAAGAAAAAAAAAGAGAAAGAAATCCGACACAACACATCAATAGGTACCACTCTTCATATTTTCAAGCATGGTGTTGGCTGAATCATGTTATGGGTATAGAGCTAAGTACAGGCAAATTCCTAGCGGAAAACCTGTCTCAGTCGGCTTTCCAACAGACACTGGGAGACAAACTCACTTTTCAGCAGGACAATAACCTAAAACACAAGGCCAAATATGCACTGGAGTTGCTTACCAAGACGACATTGAATGTTCCTGAGTGGCCTAGTTACAGTTTTCACTTAAAATTACTTGAAAATCTATGGTAAGACTTGAAAATGTCTGTCTAGCAATGTTCAACAACCAATTTGACAGAGCTTGAAGAATTAAAATAATAATGTGCAAAATGTGTACAATCCAGGTGTGCAAAACATCTTAGGGACTTATCAATTAAGATTCAAAGCTGAAATCACTGCCAAAGCTGATTCTAACATGTATTGACTCGGGTGTGAATATTTATTGAAGTTAGATATTTATATTTTTCATTTTCAATATAATTGCTTAAATGTATTGAAACATGTTTTCACTTTGTCATTATGGGGTATTGTGTGTAAATGGACGAGGACAATAATATATTTAATCAATTTTGAATTCAGGCTGTAACACAGCAACATTTGGAACAAGAGAAGGTATGTGAAGGTATTAACTGTTAAACTGCTTGCTGTACAATGTACTGGGAAAGGGACAGGGGGATACCTAGTCAGTTGCACAACTGAATGCATTTAACAAAAATGTTTCCTTTGCATTTAACCTAGCCCCTCTGAATCAGAAAGGTACTGGGGGGCTGCCCTAATCGACCTCCATTGGCCACTCGGGAAGCAGTTGTTGGGGGTTAATTGCCTTGCTCAGATACATTTATAGTATGAGATTATGGGGAATGGGAATAAGATGAATACAAACAGTGTTGGGAAGGGATCGCAGCAGTGATTGAATGAGGGTATGAGGCATGAGTTGAGGTGTTCAGAGTCTTGACTTCAGTGCAGGACAGGCTCATTATGGATGAATGGTGTTGGAGAACAGCTCAACCTCTGCTGAGGGCAGGACAGAATTTGACTGGGAGGACAAAAAACTATTACACAAAAGACTACACAGTTAGAAAAAAAGAGCTAAGAATGAGTTAATACAATCAAGGAGTAAAATCATTGATGTGTAATAATGTGATTGTGTATGTGTCTCTGATTGACTACATACGGTAATGACAGAAAATTGACAGGTATAATCACAGTGCTTGGAGAGGAAACATTCAATGTGCCAGAGGCATGAGACGTGGCTTCAGTTCATATCAGGAAAGATTCCTCACAACTTCTCCACTGGCAGCTTCATTAAATAGTAACCGCAAAGCACCAGTCTCAACATCAACAGTGAAAAAGCCATATCTCAGACTGGTCAATAGAAATCAAACATTAAGATGGGGGAAAAAGAACACAGACACTGCAGAGGAACTCTGCCTAGAAGGCCAGCTTCCCGGAGTTGCCTCTTCACTGTTGACAATGAGACTGGTGTTTTGCGGGTACTATTTAATGAAGCTGCAGTTGAGGACCTGTGAGGTGTCTATTTCTCAAACTAGACACTCTAATGTACTTGTCCTCTTGCTCAGTTGTGAACCGGGGCCTCCCACTCCTCTTTCTATTCTGGTTTGTTTGCTCTGTTCTGTGAAGGGAGTAGTACACAGCGTTGTACGAGATCTCAAGTTTCTTGGCAATTTCTCGCATGGAATAGCCTTCATTTCTCAGAACAAGAATAGATTGACGAGTTTCAGAAGAAAGTCCTTTGTTCCTGGCCATTTTGAGCCTGTAATCAAACCCACAATTGCTGATGCTCCAGATATTCAACTAGTCTAAAGAAGGCCAGTTTTATTGCTTCTTTAATGAGGACACCAGTTTTCAGCTGTGCTAACATAATTTCAAAAGGGTTTTCTAATGATCAATTAGCCTTTTAAAATCATAAACTTCGATAAGCTTACACAACGTGACATTGGAACACGAGTGATGATTGCTGATAATGGGCCTCTGTACACCTATGTAGATATTCCATTCAAAATCAGCCTTTTCCATCAACAATAGTCATTTACAACATTGACAATGTCTATCCTGTATTTCTGATCAATTTGATATTATTTGAATGGACAAAAAATTAGATTTTCTTTCAAAAACAAGGACATTTCTAAGTGACCCCAAACTTTTGAACAGAAGTGTATATATACAGTATATGTATGTATGTATGTATGTATGTATATATATATATACACTTCCGTTCAAAACTCAGAGGCACTGAGTTTGAATGACTTCAACTACAACTACAGTTGAAGTCATTAAAACTCGTTTTTCAACCACACTACAAATTTCTTGTAAACAAACTACAGTTTTGGCAAGTCGGTTAGGACATCTACTTTGTGCATGACACAAGTCATTTTTCCAACAATTGTTTACAGACAGGTTATTTTTAAGGTCACTTTTAATTCACTGGTATCACAATTCCAGTGGGTCAGAAGTTTACATATACTAAGTTGACTGCCTTTAAACAGCTTGGAAAATTCCAGAAAATTATGTAATGGCTTTAGAAGCTTCTGATAGGTTAATTGACATAATTTAAGTCAATTGGAGGTGTACCTGTGGATGTATTTCAAGGCCTAGCTTCAAACTCAGTGCTTCTTTGCTTGACATCATGGGAAAATCTAAATAAGTCACCCAAGACCAATAAATTGTAGACCTCCACAAGTCTGGTTCATCCTTCGGAGCAATTTCCAAACACCTGAAGGTACCACGTTCATCTGTACAAACAATAGTATGCAAGTATAAACCCCATGGGAACACGCAAATGTCATAGAGCTCAGGAAGGAGACACGTTCTGTCTCCTAGAGATTAACATACTTTGGTGCGAATCAATCCCAGAACAACAGCAAAGGACCTTGTGAAGATGCTGGAGGAAACAGGTACAAAAGTATCTATATCCACAGTAAAACAAGTCTTATATCGACATAACCTGAAAGGCCACTCAGCAAGGAAGAAGCCACTGCTCCAAAACCGCCATAAAAAGCCAGACTACGGTTTGCAACTGCACATGGGAACGAAGATCGTACTTTTTGGGGAAATGTCCTCTGGTCTGATGAAACAAAAATATAACTGTTTGGCCATAATGGCCATCGTTATGTTTGGAGGAAAAAGGGGGAGACTTGCAAGCCGAAGAACTCCATCCCAACCGTGAAACACTGGGGTGGCAGCATCATGTTGTGGTGATGCTTTGCTGCAGGAGGGACTGGTGCACGTCACAAAATAGATGGCTTCATGAGGCAGGAAAACTATGTGGATGGAAACAGTATGTGGATATATTGAAGCGTGTGTGAGCAAGGAGGCCTACAAACCTGACTCAGTTACACCAGCTCTGTCAGGAGGAATGGACCAAAATTCACCCAACTTATTCTGGGAAGTTGTGGAAGGCTACCCAAAATGTTTGACCCAAGTTAAACAATTTAAAGGCACTGGTACCAAATACTAATTGAATGTATTAAAACGTCTGACCCACTGGGAATGTGATGAAAGAAATACAAACTGAAGTAAATCATTCTCTCTACTATTATTCTGACATTTCACATTTTTTAAATAAAGTGGTGACCCTAACTGACCTAAGACAGGGAATTTTTACTAGGATTAAATGTCAGGAATTGTGAAAAACAGAGTTTAAATGTAATTGGCTAAGGTGTATGTAAACTTCCGACTTCGAGTTCTTAGGAAACTATGCAGTTGTCATGACGTTGGTCTGTGGGTAATGAGAACTTGCACAATTGGTGGCTGACTAAATACTTTTTTGCCCCACTGTATCTGGGAAAGTCTACACATTATAGTTATCAGATTCACATGGAATTCTTGTGCAATTCAAATGTTTAAATATAAAATTTTGGGTGAAAAGATTAAACGTAATTTTAGCTTCCAAATGAGAGATTTGGGTTTTCATAAGGTTAGGGCTCTGTTCAATCAGTGGCCCACCCCTTTGAAGAGACATGGGCTATAAACTATGAAACACACCCTTTCAACCTCCACTATATAAGCCCTTGACGAAAATGTAACCTCCTGTTCCGGATACATTAGGATGACGGTCCAATGTCAGAAGGATTCGGATAATAACTACAGAACGAAGCCAACCTCAGCGTGAGCTTTGGTTGGGAATGGTAGGAACTTTTAACTCTTATTCGCTACAGAAGTAATCCCTCCTAGCCGTTGAGTTAGCAGCGGCCGCTGTAAACTTGGGCTAGGAGAGGACGGACAGAGTATCCGGTCTACCACACAACGACGACACTACAACGTTTCCCGTTCACCACCAGAGACACTCTTCAGAGGTCAAAGGACTTGCGCAACACGGCCTTCCACCTACCACCAACCTATTGAAGCTCAGCTCAGAGTAAATATTTATTGCATTTTCCTTTTCCAAATGGGCGGTAATTTAGAATGCATAAGATTCTGTATTTACGATAGAGTAGCTGTCCAAGGCCCGATAGAGACATCGCTTCTTCCTTTGTTCTTCAGTCTTCCCGCTCTTTCACTCAAACCCAGCCCCCTTTTCTTTGTGTAACCAGCTGTCATATCTGTTCCGTCCGCTAGGGACGTTTTCCTTTATGACATAATTTGTAATCGAGGTATAATACATTCTGCGTATATGTAATTCTGTGTGATTAGTTAGGTATTTAGTAAATAAATAATTAAACCCAATTTTGTATTGCTGATTCAACTTGCTAGCCTGGGTTCGTGAAGATAACCAATAATTTACAACTTTCAGATGAGACTGAAATAAGGTGACGATTAATATTGCCGATTATATTGCTATTGATGTAAAATATTACTAGGTCTTTAAGAGTTTATTCGGAAGATAACTGCTCTATAAATATTCTTTCCTGGTGCCCCGACTTTCTACTTAATTACATTTACATGATTAGCTCAATCAGGTAATATTAATTACAGAGAAAGGATTTTATAGAATAGCATGTCATATCACTTAATCCGGCATAGCCAAAGACATGACACAGTATTTTGTTTTTTTAATGTATTATTTCTTACATTGTTACCCCAGGAAATCTTAAGTCTTATTACATACAGCCGGGCAGAACTATCTGATATAAGAACAACGTCAACTTACCAACATTATGACCAGGAATACGACTTTCCCGAAGCGGATCTGTTCGTACCACCACCCAGGACAATGGAGCTAATTCCAGTAGGCGATCCACAAGAACGACGCCGCAGAAGGGACAAATGAAGCGGCCAACTGGCCAGGCTCCGTAGACGTGCACATCGCACACCGCTCCCTAGTATACTACTAGCCAATGTCCAGTTTCTTGACAACAAGGTAGCCGAAATTCGAGCAAGGGTTGCCTTCCAGAGAGACATCAGAGATTGTAACATTCTCTGTTTCACGGAAACATGGCTCTCTTGGGATATCTTGTCAGAATCGGTTCAGCCACCGGGCTTCTCCATGCATCGCGCCAACAGAGATGAACACCTCTCTGGGAAAAAGAAGGACGGGGGTGTATGCTTTATGATTAACGACTCATGGTGTAATCATAACAACATACAGGAACTCACGTCCCTCTGCTCACCCAATCTAGAATTCCGGCCATTTTACCTACCAAGAGAATTCTCGTCAGTTATAGTCACATCTGTGTACATTCCCCCTCAAGCAGACACCAAGACAGCCATCAAGGAACTTCACTGGATTGTATGCAAACTGGAAACCATACATCCTAAGGCTGCATTTATTGCAGCTGGGGGATTTTAACAAAGTAACATTGAGAACAAGTATACCTAAACTCTACCAGCATATTGATTGCGCTACGTACATGCGCAATACCTTCGGCCATTGCTACTCTAACTTCCGCGATGCATACAAAGCCCTTCCCCACCCTCCCTTTGGCAAATCCGACCACAACGCCCCTTTGCTCCTTCTGTCTCATAGGCAGAAACTCAAACAGGATGTAACAGTGACGAGAACCATTCAACGCTGGTCCGACCAATTGGAAGCCATGCTTCAAGATTTGTTTTGATCACGCGGACTGGAATATGAACAACATCGACCGATACGCTGACTCGTTGAGTGTGTTTATAATGAAGTGCATTGGAGATGTTGTACCCACTGTAACTATTAAAACCTACCCTAACCAGAAACCGTGGCTGGATGGCGGCATTCGCACAAAAACTGAAAGCGCTATCCACCGCATTCAACCATGGAAAGAGGTCTGGGAATATGTCTGAATATAAACAGTGTAGCTATTCCCTCCGCAAGGCAATCAAACAAGCAAAATGCCAGTACAGGGACAAGGTGGAGTTGCATTTCAACGGCTCAGACATGAGACATATGTGGCAAGGTCTACAGGAAATCACGGACTACAAAAATAAATCCGGCCATGTCACGGACACCGACCTCACGCTTCCAGACAAACTAAACACCTACTTTGCCCTCTTTGCGGATAATACAGTGCCACCGTTGTGGCCCGCTAACAAGGACTGCCCCCATCTCCTTCTCCGTGGCTGATGTGAGTAAAACATTTAAACGTGTTAACCCTCGCAAGGCTGCTGGCCCAGACGGCATCCCTAGCCGCGTCCTCTAAGCATGTGCAGACCAGCTGGTGTAGTGGAAATTTCCTGTATTTACCAAATCATGAGACTAAACCACCACACAAGTCAGAGTTATCATAAAGTCCATCTTGAATTATTATGAGCTCCATCACAACCCTGTGGCTCTCAGATCAATTCAGTGTCTATACATGAATTATCTGAGAGTGCTTACACATTACAACTGAGATCCTTTATAGCAAAGACACACATAGCCAGACAGCATTGGCTATAAATTATCGTTTAGCTTTGTCTCCTAAACTATGTTCTTATCTCGCTCTTGGTACCACTCAGGACCATAAAACAAAACCTCATCAACAGGCATATATCAAATAAACCCCTCCTGGACAAGATCAGAGACACAGTGACTGGCACACAGACATTGTGGAGCCAAGAGATAATTGGTTCCCCCTCAATCATCCCTTCACATGGTTTAAAAGATATGTTTACATATGAAGACAAGCTTGACCTCTCCCCTCTCTGCGGCCCAAGTAACTGACCCCAGGACAGAGAAAGGATAACTGCAAATGGCCACCACTATAGTACAACAAGATACATTCTAAATGAGAAGTAACTCACAAGTATATAATGAAAATAAAACATCTTATCTATGTTACCCAACTATTCTGATTAATCCCCAACACTGGCTGGAGTGTTTACGGACATATTCAATCACTCTCTATCCCAGTCTGTTGTCCCCACATGCTTCAAGATGGCTACCATTGTTCCTGTACCTAAGAAGGTAAAGATAACACTCACTTCTTTCATCATGAAGTGCTTTGAGAGACAAGTCAAGGATCATATCACCTCCACCTTACCGGCCACCCTAGAACCACTTCAGTTTACATACGACCCCAACAGGTCCACAGACGACACAATCGCCATCACACTGCACACTGCCCTATCCCTGGACAAAATTAATACCTATGTAACAATGATGTTAATTGACTACAGCTCAGCATCCAACACCATAGTACCCTCCAAGTTCATCATCAAGCTGGAGGCCCTAGGTCTCAAGCTGGAGGTCCTGGACTTTCTGACAGGCCGCCCCCAGGTGGTGAAGGTAGGAAACAACATCTCCACTTCGCTGACCCTCAACACTGGGGCCCCACAAGGGTGCGTGCTCATCCCCCTCCTGTTCTCCCTGTTCACCCACAACTGCATGGCCATAGATGCCTCCAACTCAATCATCAAGTTTGCAGACGACACAACAGTAGTGGGCTTGATTACCAACAACGACAAGACAGCCTACAGGGAGGAGGTGAGGGCACTCTGAGTGTGGTGTCAGGAAAACAACCTCTCACTCAACATCAATAAAACAAAGGAGATGATCGTGGAGTTCAGGAAACAGCAGAGGGAGCGCCCCCCTATCCACATCGAAGGGACAGCAGTGGAGAAGGTTGAAATTTTTAAGTTCCTCGGCGTACACATCACAGACGAACTGAAATAGTCCACTCACACAGACAGTGTGGTGAAGAAGGCGCAACAGCACCTCTTCAACCTCAGGAGGCTTAAGAAATTTGGCTTGTCACCCAAAATCCTGACAAACTTTTACAGATGCACAATTGAGCGCATCCTGTCGGGCTGTCGGGCTCAATTGCAAGGCTCTCCAGAGGGTGGTGCGGTCGGCATAACGCATCACCGGGGACAAACTACCTGCCCTCCATGACACCTACAGCACCCGATGTCACAGGAAGGCCAAAAAGATCATCAAGGACATCAACCACCCAAGCCACTGCCTGTTCACACCGCTACCACCTAGAAGGTGAGGTCAGTACAGGTGCATTAAACCTGGGACTGAGAGACTGATAAACAGCAATCACTAACTCAGAGAGGCTGCTGTCTACATTTAGACCAAATCACTGGCCACTTTAATAAATGGATTACTAGTCACTTCATACAATGCACTCTAAATAATGCCACTTTAATAATGTTTACATATCTTACATTACTCATATCACATGGATATACTGTATTTTATACCATCTATTGCACCTTGCTTATGCCGTTAAGACATTGCTCATCCATACACTTACATGCACATATTCTCATTCACCTCTTTAGATTTGTGTGTATTAGGTAGTTGTTGGGGAATTGTCAGATTACTTGTTAGATGTTACTTCACTGTCGGAACTAGAAGCACAAGCATTTCGCTACACTCGCATTAACATCTGCTAACCATGTGTATGTGACGAATGCGATTTGATTTTGATTTGATTATTAGTAGCCTACAGTTGATCAGACTGAATAATCGTCTCATTTTCATCCCATACAGCATGTCAGATCTCTAATATTTAGGTGTAGACTAGGCTACTGCAACATTTATGTGATGAGTTTTTGCTTATGTCTCTCCAGAGTGATCATGTGTTATCACTTTTGCTAAATAAATATCAGAGGAAAGTAGTAAGCCTACTTGAGCGGGCGCAAAACAATGCACTGCGTCAACCTCTATTTTTAATCTCACTTTCCAAGCGAAAAAAAAGTATATTTCAATATATTACAACTATACTAATGTATACTTAAATATACAAACAATTTGAATAACATACAATATGTTTTTTTTCTAGTATATCTGAAGGAGGCTGATACTTGGCCACAAGTCAATCTTCCAGCAAGACAATAACCCCAAGCACACATCAAAATCCACAAAGAAATGGTTAATTGACCACAGCTTTTTTGGGGGGCAGAATTGTTTATTTATTTTTCTGTATTGTAATGAACACGATGGGAGACAGAGAGCTGGTTTCAAGCGCAGGGCGCAGCAGGTGTTTTTTTGTGAAGGACCACAGGAGGAGGCAGGTAGCTGGGTCCAGGGGCAGGCAGAAAGTCATACACAGGGGGTCCAAAAAGGCAACAGTACAGGCAGGGAAAAGGCTAATAACGTTGTCCGGGAGATCAGGCAAGAGGTTGATAACAGGAAATCCGATAGGCTAAGTTACAGGCAGGGAATAGGCAAAAGGTGCCATTAGTGAGGCAGGCAAAAACGATTATACACAGGAGGATTAAATTCTGGGAAAATCAGAGCTCCGAATAGAAATGTGTCACAAAACAAACAATACCTCACAATGATGGGGTGCAAAGAACTGAACTAAATAGTGTGTGATAATGACATACAGGTGTGTGAACAGGTGATCAGTATTCAGGTGATTGGGATCTGGAGAGTGAGCTGCGTTCAGGGGATCGATGTGTTTGAGAGTGTGAGCTGGAAAGTGGGCTGGAAAGTGAGCTGCGTTCAGGGGATCTATGTGTTTGAGAGTGTGAGTTGGGAGCAGACTTTACATCTATCCTGCCCTGATTCAGAATATATCATTTTTTATAGCCATGGCACACCTTTTTAAGAGCAGTGCTAGAGGTGTCACTACATACCCGGGTTCATCTTACAAAAGTCCTAACATGGTCCTCAATGACGTCCTGGTAACTAACAGGGAAGTAGACAAAGGTCCCCCAGAGAACGCTCCTTTGGGACCATCATGAAACGTCCCCTTGTGGTCATTGAATGTCCCATGGATAACATCCTATCAGAACCAAATAGGAACATTTTCCCAATGTTCTCTAATGACCACCAAAATATATTATTTATATAACATCATACTGTGACCAAACTGGGACCTGTACTGAACATGCTCTTATGGTCCCCCTTAACGTCATGTTTTAATGTTCCTCTAACATTCTCAGAACGTCAGTGGGATAACGTCTTTTCCCAAAACCCTTAAAGGGACCTAATGGGAACGTTGCCTAATATTCTTAGCACACCCCCTGTTTGCTGGGTAAACTCATGTTTAGACCTAGATGTAACTCTAAGTAGCAACTGGTATGTGTCCTGTCTTCTCTAAAATATAGAGATTATGTAGAAAATTGAGAAACAAACATTCTGAGCCAGAACTGGAGGTATTTTCGTGTGTTGCAAAAATGCATTTGCAAAATAACTTGGGACTAACAGGGTTAAGACACTGTAAATCATAATGACCTGCTATGAAAATACATACATTTATTACTTTGAAGAGAACAAGCATTTGTTCTCAAACAATGTTTTTATTATAACTGTGCTATATACAGTTGAGAGCATAGAGAGTAGACAACACAATACTGAACAGAGTGATACTGAATAGACTAGAGTCTTGTGTGAGAGCACATATGCATCACACAGGGTTTGGCATCAAAGGACGTGACAGAATGTTCTCAGGAGAGCAGCTGTCCATGCCAGGCACCAAGCAAGCTTCCCCTTTACTCCATTATACCATCATCTCTGTTTTTCACTCCATAGTTTTCCCTGATATCATTTTATTTTTTCTACTTTGCCTTTTCTAGCTTTCTCACACACACACACACACACACACACACACACACACACACACACACACACACACACACACACACACACACACCCCACCCCTCTTTTTCTCCATCATGCTATCCCCGCTATATCTGGCAAAGCCCTTAGACATGCCAAGGGGAGACACAATGTGAAGGCATCCTGCTACAGCCCTGCTGTCTTCCGGCATGTTAGCAGCTGGTCAAAGTAAAGTCAGATCCTTCTGCACTCAGTGCAAAGGCTGTCAGAGGAACAGGCACACATAGAAATCATAAGAGGATTTTTTACATAGATTTTCTTGTTTTATTTGTGCTGGCCATTCATCAACATTTGTAAAAATGGCATTCTCACGGATACTTATTCAATTCACCATGGGTCTGCACAACTCCTAAACTGTAAGTAGAAAGAAGGAATCTTGCCATGTTTGAATGTTTTGTCTCTTCTGTGAACAAAAATGTATTATTGCTCTTAGTTTGTTGTTGTTGCCATTTGGTTTTGAGACAAGTAAGGACAAGGTGGATGACTATGTTACGATTGGAATTTTATAAGGCTCTGAAAATAAGAATGTTAATTATTTATGCTGAGAATCGCTCCCAGGTTGTCTATTCTCTCTCACGTGGACATTATTCTTCACGGTCTCTTCCCATTGTAGCACTCATCTTTTACAGAGTTCTGTTTAATAAGAAACTTGCTCTTGGTTATTATTTTTGCTCATTTATTTATGATGGAAGTGTTTTTTAATGGACCCAAACTAATTTGAAACATAATTATACATTTTACCTTAAATTGATGCTAAGCTATTCTATGAAATTGACATTTTCTGAATTAAGCTATAAAAAAAATTACAATGAGTAGAAGAGGGAGACTGGACTGTAATCGTCACATAAGCACTTTAGTGCAATTAGTCTGATTTCCATGCAGGCATTCTGTTCATTGTTATGTGCGTGTCGTCCTAATGGTGCTTCTCTTTCTCTAGCTCCAGATGGCCACCCTGCAGCAGCAGCAGAACTCTCTGATGAGAAAGGTGAAGAGGACCCTGCCTAGCCCTCCTCCAGAAGAAAGCCCTCTCCCCATCGTCACCCCAGCCATGTCCCACATGTACAGCAGCCCCCCGGTGATGCAGCCCCAGAGGGTGCTGCCAAGGCCTGCCCAGGGAGTCACTAAGGCTGGCCTGCTGAGCGAGCTGAAGGCCGTGGAGCAGGAGTCTACCAAGCTCCGCAAGCAGCAGCAGGAGTTGGAGGAGGAGGAGAAGGAGATTGACGCCAAGCTGCGGTACCTGGAACTGGGCATCCATCAGCGCAAGGAGACCCTGGTGAAGGAGAGGGAGAGGAGGGAGCTGGCCTACATGCGCTGCATGGGCGACGCCCGTGACTACATGTCGGACACCGAGCTTAACAACCTGAGGATGGTTGCGGCCACGGGGACATTCGATGGTAACGGTCTGCTGACGAGGCCTAGTACGGCGCCTCTGAGCCAGTTCACCAACGACCTCGGCCCGGCCTCCCAGTACCCGCCCACCTCCTCCTACATGGCCTATCAGTACGCACAGAGCCAGCCCACGCCCACACAGCAGCCAACCGCTGCTTACCAACAGATCGGTTTCCAGCCCCCTCAGTACCCAACAGCTGGCCAGCCCCAGCCAGGCACCTTCCAGCCACACCCACCCCAAGGCCCAGGTTACCAGACCCAGCCAGGCTACCCAGCCCACGGGGGCTATGGCCAGCCATCCTACCATACAGACCTGGGCATGCAGCAGCATAGCCACCAGGGTTTCCAGCCTCCCAACCCCTCTATCCCAGGCCAACACCTTCCCTACCCAGGCCAGAGCCCCTATCCCGGCCAGGGGATGTCCTATCAGCCCCAGGCTGAGATCCTTACTGTCCACCAGAGGCCTCGTCAGACCTCCCTAGCCGACCTGGAACAGAAGCTGCCCACCAACTACGAGGTGATCAGTAACCCTGCCGTCTCAGTGGCCACATCAGCTCCAGACACCTGCTTTGGCTCAGTCTATGCCTCTAACACCATGCCCAACGCCTACGGGCAGTACCGCCCCCCGGAACCTGTGCTGACCCACGGTGTAGACAGCCCCACATCAGCCTATGCTGCAGACGGCCTCTACACCTCCAACCTGGAGCAAAATATCCCCAGGAACTACGTCATGATTGACGACATCAGCGAGCTGACCAAAGAGAACACGGGCCCTGCTGTTGATGCTCTTGGCCATCCAATAGGAGGACGCTACGGTGAGAACGGCCCTGTGCGCCAGACTGGCTACGGCAATGAGCCTGTGGACCCGTACATGCCTGCAGGCACCACGGGCTACCACCAGCAGGGCGCTGTGGACCCCCGGACCAGCACTACTGGGGGATCTTCTTATTACTATGACGACTATAATAAACACCCCAGCACAACACGTCCAGGGGGCCCAGGGCACCAAAAACACCCATCCAAGAACCTGGCCCCTGCTGTGGTCTCCTCCGGTAAGCGCAGCAAGCACAGGAAGCAAGGCATGGAGCAGAAGATCTCAAAGTTCTCCCCCATCGAGGAGGCGCGGGACGTGGAGTCTGACCTGGCCTCTTACACCATGACCACCTCTACCGGCGGCAGCTGCACCGTGGTGTCCCGGTCCGGGGTGAAGAAGAGCGGCTACGACCAGCAGAAGTACTATGGCGGCCAGCCGGGAAGCCGGGAAGCCCTGGAAGAGGAGGACCGGATGTACGGCTCGGGGAGATCCCGGTCTACAGGCTACGGCATGGACAAGATCTCCTCCAGGGACTCCTCAGGCTACAGAAGCAAGTCCTACGAGAGGGACGCCTTGGAGCGGTCTCAGAGAGGCAACCGCGGTGGACGGAACTCAGAGGAGGAGAGCCCCCTCAGCCCCGTGGGGAAGCCTGTGGGGATCGGACGAGGCGGCACTGGGGTACCAGGGGATCCCCATGACGTGAGGAACCAGTATGGCTCCAGCCACTCCCTGCCGGACGTTCAGGATCACCACATGAAGGACCTGCCCAGGAGCCACGTATACAAACCAGATGACTCATACCTTGTAGACGACATGCACGCAGCTGTGTCGGACAGCGAAGGTAACTGGTGCTGAATGCCACTAACTGCCTGACCTCCTCTGTCTCTCTGTCTGCTGGAAAGAGTCTGTATGCCAAGTGTGGTCTTCAGAGCAGCACGACGGCTCCTTCTATTATGTGACTGTTTGAAAAGACGTGCATGTTGTGCCCAATGCATAAACCGCATATGCCTATGTTTCGTATATTTTTTTCTGTTTTTGCATGCTGAAAACATTTCCATTTTTTGAGTTTTGTGATTTTACATGTTTTTGCTGCTTTTTGTTTGACTCTGAAAGACTTTGCATGTTTTTGAGACTTTGGGCCCGTCTTTTTGCCTGTCTTCCGCATGGCTTCAGTTCAGTCTGCATGTCTCTCTTCTTCTCCTCTCTTCACATCACAAAACAAAAGGAAACTGACTGATGATAATCTTTGTTGTCCAAAAAGCCTATCATCTGGGTCAGGAGGAGACGGACTGGTTTGAGAAGCCAAGGGAGGCTCGCGCCAACCGCTCCAGACACCACGGGAGTGCAGGCCACATCTCCACAGGTAGACAACAGACTGGCGCCAACGTGAAGCACACCTACCATGACTACGACGAGCCCCCCGAGGAGCAGGACCTGTGGCCTCAGGATGAGTACAACAACCAACCTCGCCACCCCTCGTCCACCTCATCATCCCGTGACCACCGTGGTTACCATGGCAGTAGCGGTGGAAGTTCGGGGAGGCACTCATCTTCCCGCCACTCTGGCGAGGAGCCCCGGTCGTCCAGCCGCTCCTCCAGAACACACCCCAAAGACCCATCCGCCCGCTCTGAGGGCCGTGGATCCTCCTCCACCCAGAAGAGGGGAGGCTCGGAACCCCGTTCCTCCCGGGAGGGCTACCGGGACCGGGACTCTGGGGACTACTCCTCCCGTGATCCGGCCTCTGGACACCACCGCGAGGGCACCGGGGGCAGGGGTCAGAGGCCGCCGGGCTCGTCATCCAGGAGACAGGAGGGGGTGCCCTCTGCAGGGGCCAAGCAGGGCCAGGGGCAGCAACCCCAGGGTGGTCCAGGGGGGCCCCAGCAGCAGGGGCAGCGTTCCAGTGGGCAATCCCAGTCAGGCAGACAGCCTGGGTCCCAGGGGCCAGACGGGGGACAGCCAGCCCAGCAGCCTGGCCAGCAGCAGCAACGCACCCAGCAGCAGCAGCAGCAGCCCCTGCAGCAGAGCCAGCTTCCTCAGACCACTGCTGGTGGGCCTCAGGCCAATCCAGGGACCGCAGGGCCAGGTCCCATGGCAGGACCAGGGACCGGACCAGGGACAGGACCAGGTACAGGACCAGGGGCAGGACCAGGAGTGGCACAGCACCAGGATAAACCTGTCCAGACTCCGGCACAAGGCCGGCAGCCAGCTGGACCCACCACAGGCCAGTCACCAACCACAGTCGTAAGTACATCTTAGATGGGGTTGGTATTTCAAGATCCATTGAATGTCATGTGAAAATGTATGCCATCTTACTTTCTACCTCTTGGTGAACAGCTAGACAGTAATGATTTTGTTCCCCTCTCTTTCTGTTCTGTGACAGGCGACCCCTGCTACACCTGCAGCAGCCATTGGGGGGGTGAAACCTGCAGCAGCGATTGGAGGGGCAGCAGCAGCACAGCCTCCCAAGACAGTCACACCCCCCCTCACAGGCATTGGTGAGACTGACATCTCCCCTATAGTCACATTACATCATTCCCAAACACAGAATGACATACTACCCAAACACAGAAGGACATACTACCCAAACAAAGAAGGACATACTACCCAAGCACAGAATGACATACTACCCAAACACAGAATGACATACTAGCCAAACACAGAATGACATACTAGCCAAACACAGAATGACATACTACCCAAACACAGAATGACATACTACCCAAACACAGAATGACAAGCCCCCGACATACTTGGGGTCCTGAGTGGCGCAGCGGTCTAAGGCACTGCATCTATGTGCTAGAGGCGTCACTACAGTCCCTGGTTCGATCCCAGGCTGTACCACAACCGGCCGTGATCAGGAGTCCCATAGGGCGGCGCACAATTGGCACAGCGTCGTCCGGGTTAGGGGTGGGTTTGACCGGGGAAGGCCGTCATTGTAAAATCTGAATTTGTTCTTAACTGACTTGTCTAGTTAAATAAAAATGTAATAAATAAAAATACCATCTGACAGTGCTATTCTTGTTCCTCTGCAGGCTCTAAAGCAGCCCCTCCTGGAGGGATAGGGAGCAGGCCTGGAGGGATAGGTGGGATCGGCAGTGCAGCGGCAGGCCAGCCTCCAGCGGACGGGGGAAACGTTCTCACCAATATCCTGGGAGGGGCGGGAGGGGCTGCCGAGCAGGCAGGGAAACTGGGTGATGGTAAGGCCCTGAGTGCCTGAATACTGGAAAACTGACACAAAAACACTGGGTGCATCTCAAATGGCACCGTATTCCCATACAGTGCACTCCATTTAGCCAGAGGCCTATGGGCGCTGGTCAAAAGTAGTGCACTATAGAGGGTACAATTTGGGACACAACAAGAGTCTGATGTGGAAGGAATTACAGTTGAACAAATTCTGTATGGTGTGTGTGTTCAGTGGTGGAAAAAGTATACAAAATTATCATACTTGAGTAAAAGTAAAGGAAATTATTCAAGTATAAGTGAAGGTCACCCAGTATAATACTACTTGGGTAAAAGTATTTGGTTTTAAATATACACTACCGGTCAAAAGTTTTAGAACACCTTTTTCTTTATTTTTACTATTTTCTTGAATAATAGTGAAGATATCAAAACTATTAAATAACACATATGGAATCATTTAGTAACCAAAAACGTGTTGAACAAATCAAAAATATATGTAATATTTCAGATTCCACCCTTTGCCTTGATGACAGCTTTGTACACTCTTGGCATTCTCTCAACCAGCTTCACCTGGAATACTTTTCCGACAGTCTTGAAGGAGTTCCCACATATGCGTAGCGCTTGTTGGCTGCTTTTCCATCAATCTTCGGTCCGACTCATCCCAAACCATTTCAATTTGGTTGAGGTCGGGGGGTTTTGGAGGGAAGGTCATTTGATGCAGAACCATCACAGCCTGGAGCTGTGTTGGGTCATTGTCCTGTTGAAAAATAAATGATAGTCCCTCTAAGTCCAAACCAGATGGCATGGCGTATCACTGCAGAATGCTGTGGTAGCCATGCTGGTTAAGTGTGCCTTGAATTCTAAATAAATCACAGACAGTGTCACCAGCAAAGCACCCCCACACCATAACACCTCCTCCTCCATGCTTTACGGTGGGAAATACACATGCGGAGATCATCCGTTCACTCACACCACGTCTCACAAAGACACAGTGGTTGGAACCAAAACAGACCAGAGGACACATTGGCACCGGTCTAATGTCCATTCCTCGTGTTTCTTGGCCCAAGCAAGTCTCTTCTTATTATTGGTGTCCTTTAGTAGTGGTTTCTTTGCAGCAATTTAACCATGAAGGCCTGATTCACAAAGTCTCTTCTGAACAGTTGATGTTGAGATGTGTCTGTTACTTGAACTCTGTGAAGCATTTATTTGGGCTGCAATTTCTGAGGCTAGTAACTCTAATGAACTTATCCTCATGAGAGCCAGTTCATCATAGCGTTTGATAGTTTTTCAAAGTTCATGATATTTTCCGCATTGACTAACTTTCATGTCTTAAAGTAGTGATGGATTGTTGTTTCTCTTTGCTTATTTAAGCTGTTCTTACCATAATATGGACTTGGTATTTTACCAAATAGGGCTATCTTCTGTATACCCCCCCCCCCCACACACACACACACACACACCTTGTCACAACACAACTGATTGACTCAAACACATTAAGAAGGAAAGAAATTCCACAAATGAACTTTTAAGAAGGCTGTTAATTAAATCTCTTCATTGAAATGCATTCCAGGTGACTGCCTTGTGAAGCTGGTTGAGAGAATGCCAAGAATGTGCAAAGCTGTCATGGCAATGGGTGGCTATTTGAAGAATCTCAAATAGAAAATATACAGTGGCAAGAAAAAGTATGTGAACCCTTCGGAAATACCTGGATTTCTTCATATATAAATTGGTCATGACATTTGATCTGATATTCATCTAGGCCACAACAATAGACAAACACAGTCTGCTTAAACTAATAATACACAAACAATTACATGTTTTCATTTCTTTATTGAACACACCGTGTAAACATTCACAGTGCAGGGTGGAAAAAGTATGTGAATATTTAATGACTGGTTGACCCTCTTTTGGCAGCAATAACTTCAACCAAACGTTTTCTGTAGTTGATGACCTGCACAACAGTCAGGATGAATTTTGGACCATTCCTCTTTACAAAACTGTTTCAGTTCAGTAATATTCATGGGATGTCTGGACTCTGACTGGGCCACTCCAGAAGGCGTATTTTCTTCTGTTGATGCCATTCTGTTGTCGATTTACTTCTGTGTTTTGGGTCGTGGTCCTGTTGCATCACCCAACTTCATTTGAGCTTCAGTTGGCGGACAGATAGCCTAACATTCTCCTGCAGAATGTCTTGATAAACTTGGGAATTCATTTTTCTGTCGATGATAGCAATCTGTCCAGGCCCTGAGGCAGCAAAGCAGCCCCAAACCATGATGCTCCCTCCACCATACTTTACAGTTGGTTTGAGGTTTTGATGTTGGTGTGCTGTGCTGTGCTGTGCTGTGCCTGTTTTTCTCCACACATGGTGCTGTGTCTTCCTTCCAAACAACTCAACTGTAGTTTCATCTGTCCACAGAATATTTTGCCAGTAGCGCTGTGGAACATCCAGGTGCACTTTTGCAAACTTCAGACGTGCAGCAATGTTTTTATTGGACAGCAGTGGCTTCTTCCGTGGTGTCCTCCCATGAACACCATTCTTGTTTAGTGTTTTATATATCGTAGACTCATTACCAGAGATTTCTGTCAATCTTTAGCTGACACTCTAGGATTCTTCTTAACCTCATTGAGCATTCTGCGCTGTGCTCTTGCAGTCATCTTTGCAGGACAGCCACTCCTAGGGAGAGTAGCAACAGTGCTGAACTTTCTCCATTTATAGACAATTTGTGTTACTGTGGACTGATGAACATCAAGGCTTTTAGAGATAATTTTGTAACCCTTTCCAGCTTTTTGCAAGTCAACAGTTCTTAGATCTGAGATCTCTTTTGTTCGAGGCATGGTTCACATCAGGCAATGCTTCTTGTGAATAGCAAACAAACATTTTGTGAGTGTTTTTTATAGGGCGAGACAGCTCTAACCAACATCTCCAATCGTGTCTCATTGATTGGACTCCAGGTTAGCTGACTCCGGACTCCAATTAGCTTTTGGAGAAATCATTGACCTAGGGGGTTCACATACTGTTTTCCAACCAACACTGTGAATCTTTAAATTCTGTATTCAATGTAGACAATAAAAATACAATAATTTGTGTGTTATTAGTTTAAGCACACCATGTTTGTGTATTGTTGTGACTTAAATGACGATCAGATCAAATTTGATGACCAATTTATGCAGAAATGCAGGTAATTCCAAAGGGTCCACATACTCTTTCTTGCCGCTGTATTTTGATTTGTTTAACACTTTTTTGGTTACTACATGATTCCATATGTGTTATTTCCTAGTTTTGATGTCTTCACTATTATTCTACAATGTAGAAAATAGTACAAATAAAGAAAAACCATTCAATAAGTAGGTGTTTAAAATACGTTGACCGGTAGTGTACTTAAGTATCAAAAGTAAATGTTATTGCTAAAATATACTTACTATCAAAAGTAAAAGTTTAAATTATTTAAAATTCCTTATATCAAGCAAATCAGACGGCACCATTTTCTTGTTGATTTATTTACGTATAGCCGGGGGCACACTCCAACAATCAGACATCATTTACAAACGAAGCATGTGTGTTTAGTGAGTCCGCCAGATCAGATGCAGTAGGGATGACTAGGGATGTTCTTTTGATAAGTGTGTGAATTGGAGCATTTTCCTGTCCTGATAAGCATTCAAAATGTAACAAGTACATTTCGGTGTCAGGGAAAATGTATGGAGTAATAAGTACATTATGTCCTATAGGAATGTATTGAAGTAAAAGTAAAAGTTGTCAAAATATAAATAGTGAACAAAAACTACTTAAGTAGTACTTTGAAGTATTTTTGCTTAAGTACTTTACGCCGCTGTGTGTGTGTCCTTAGTCGGTGATGTTCTTTCTTAGTGATTGAATATAATACAAACATTGATAAGATGTACTGTACACACCTACTACAGAATATTCTGTGAAATGTACTAATGTGCTATCTTACTGTCTTAAACATTATTCTTTCATTATTTTCATCCCCCCCCCTTCCCCATCTATCTCTTTTACACAGCTATTTCTGGCCTCGGCAAGAAGTTCACTTCGTTTTGGTGAACGGAAGAGAGGAGGGTAAATGCGGTGGATTTGTTTGTGATTTTCTTCGACGTAAAGCTTACTTAGTTGACACTTGCAGTTTGCTAGTGTGTTGCGGAAGTCCCAGGGGTGAGAGACAGCTTGTGTTTGTCTTGCAGGGTATGAGGACTTGAGATGGAGAGGGATTGGAGGCTTGGTACTGGAAAAACCTATGAAACTGTTTACGCCATTTTATACATTTCACTATCACAAGGAAACGGAGGAGGAGGGAAGAGGAGGGTACCTGAGCGCATCAGTGAGTATCTCATTACCTCTCCCTTCCCTTGCGAGATGAATACATTTCTTAACACATTGGGGCTGTGGGCCTTGTCTTAGGAGAAAAATGGTGAAATGAGAGATTTTTTTATAGGATAGTGAATCATCATTCCGTGGGCCCCAGTTTGTGTGTGTGTATGTGTGCACATGTCTGTCTGTGTGTGTGTGTGTGTGCATGGAAGGACAGCATGATCCCCCTTGTCCTCTGCTTATTTCCAAGGTGTATATGAGTGTTTATTAAATATTTAAATATATTGAAATAGCTTTCATCTTTTTAGAAGTTAAATACTCACCCCTCAAAGTAGTAATACTATCAACAATGTTTAAGGTTAGGTTTAATGCAGTACGGGATACAGATCTGCAACCCCAATGGCACCCTGTTCCCTATATAGTGCACCACGTCTGCTCAGGGCCCATAGATATCTGGTCAAAAGTGCTCTAGGTAGGGAATAAGGTGCCATTTGGGATGCAGACAGTATCTTCAAGATGTGGCAGCAGTCCCACACTGTGATGGATAAAGTGTTGTATCAGCTGGATATTTGCATAGATTAACATAGATCCATGTCTGCATAATGCATAATGTAGTAGCATGAGTGAACTGATGACTCATTAAGTACTGTAATTGTATATTCTGTCTGACCAGCTGGGTGCATTTTTCTCTTTTTTTTTCCTTCTAATTTTCCCCTCTTTCTCTCATTTTCTTTCTTTCTCTCGCTCTCTTTCTCCCACTTGCAATTTTCTCTCAACCCACGTTACCACCAATCAGGGCTGGAATCAAAGGATGCCTGGTCAGCACTGAACTCCCCAGACCTGAGCACACAACATGATCAGAATTAGAATGGGTGGATGCTTTGTCAGCACTGGCTGGGATCTCCAGACATGAGCAGAGGATGGAGGAGAGGACGAAGTGGATGGATATCAAGTCAGAGCGGGGGTCCCAAGCATGAGCAAACTATTCAAGATAAACTTCTGCTGCTGCCTCTGCTGGCTGTAAGTGAAAATCAGATGTACATTAATCCAGTGTGTGTGTGTCTCTGTGTGTGTGTGTGTCTCTGTGTGTGTGTGTCTCTGTGTCTGTGTGTGTCTCTGTGTGCTCTTGTTTATTGTGCATTTTCAGTTAATTGGTTCTCTGCTGTGTCAAGTCAGGTAAACAGAATGACTGTGTCCATGTTCTCACTCTGCTGGAGAGGTCAGAGGTTAGAGCCCAGGATAGGTCCAGGAGGTTTACCCGTTCACTTGTCCACACAGAGCACTATAATTAGCCAATGGATGAGCAGACTAACCATGGCTTTATACTGTCCTTCCATGCACACACACGCACGGACACACAGACATGCGCGCGCACACACACACGCACACACGATCGCACACGCGCACACAGAAACTGTGAAGCCCACAGAATGATGATTTACTATCCTATAAACAATCCCTCATTACATGGTAGAATGGACTAACACTATAGAATTGTTTTGCAAACGAAATACATTTCAATGCATTTCTATTGGGCCCCTGTTCAAAACACATGAAGACTAATTGGGTCCCTGCTTTCTCTTTCTGGCCACTGCTATCTCTACAAGAACTAGTTATTATGGCATCTGGGTTGGGTTGACCGTGATATCATAGGGCGTGACACCAGGTGCCTCTCTGTGTGTGTGGGGCAGGGGGTGAGGGATCCTGTGATCCAGTGCAGGGATCTAGAGATAAACCCAGCTCAGTGCCTCTTTGAGCAGCAGGCAAGCCTTCTCAGCCCCGGGGATTACTGACAATCCCAGCAGGGCTCTGATTGGCTGCAACCGCCCGGGGAGGGAGGGGCTTGGGACATAGTGGGTGGCCCGGGTGGGCGGAGTTTGCACATTTTAGACCATGTCCACCCACCCGGGGCACCGGGCCGAGCAAAACAAAACCGGCCCAGTGACGCGTAGGGGGGAGTAGTGAAACTGGAAGCACTCAGCGTGACTGTCTTGGGCCAGTTGTGAGGTCTTAGATAGGGAGTGTGGTCTGTTTTAGTGAGGTGTCAACTCGTGGTGGGTGTGTCCTACTACTGCACAGCCGCGTTAGAAGTGTAGCGCAACTAGTCGATGAGGGGAAAGGTCACGAGCAAAACTCAGTACATTCGGATGAACCTTTCTAATCAGTCATATTGCAGAGCTTGTATTTATTGCCCTATTTTAGAGCTCGGAGCTTTAAAAAAATAAATAATAATGACTTTGTTCAACAACAAAAAGTATTGTTATAAGAGAGTTTTACAATAATTCCCTGGTATTAGGGTGTGGGATTGGTTCCCATGGTAAATAGAGTCTGGCACTGGAATGTTAGCCACTGGATGACCCTCCATGCTGCATGAGCTCTGGCTCAGGGATTTAAGGGAATACTGTGAATAAAGACAGTGGTTCTCTCTTTCTCTTGTTCTCTCTCTCTGTCCCTGTTTCTTTCTCTTGTTTTCTCTCTGTCCCTGTTTCTTTCTATTGTTCTCTCTCTGTCCCTGTTTCTTTCTCTTGTTCTCTCTCTGTCCCTGTTTCTTTCTCTTGTTCTCTCTCTGTCCCTGTTTCTTTCTCTCGTTCTCTCTCTGTCCCTGTTTCTTTCTCTCATTCTCTCTGTCTGTCCCTGTTTCTTTCTCTCGTTCTCTCTCTCTCTCTGTCCCTGTTTCTTTCTCTCGTTCTCGTTCTCTCTCTGTCCCTGTTTCTTTCTCTCGTTCTCTCTCTGTCCCTGTTTCTTTCTCTCGTTCTCTCTCTGTCCCTGTTTCTTTCTCTCGTTCTCTCGCTCTGTCCCTGTTTCTTTCTCTCGTTCTCTCTCTGTCCCTGTTTCTTTCTCTTGTTTTCTCTCTGTCCCTGTTTCTTTCTATTGTTCTCTCTCTGTCCCTGTTTCTTTCTCTTGTTCTCTCTCTCTGTCCCTGTTTCTTTCTCTTGTTTTCTCTCTGTCCCTGTTTCTTTCTATTGTTCTCTCTCTGTCCCTGTTTCTTTCTCTCGTTCTCTCTCTCTGTCCCTGTTTCTTTCTCTCATTCTCTCTCTCTGTCCCTGTTTCTTTCTCTCATTCCGTCTCTGTCCCTGTTTCTTTCTCTCATTCTCTCTCTGTCCCTGTTTCTTTCTCTCGTTCTCTCTCTGTCTGTCCCTGTTTCTTTCTCGAATTTTGTCTCTGTCCCTGTTTCTTTTTCTCATTCTGTCTCTGTCCCTGTTTCTTTCTCTCGTTCTCTCTCTCTGTCTGTTCCTGTTTCTTTCTCTCGTTCTCTCTCTGTCCCTGTTTCTTTCTCTCTTGATCTCTCTCTCTCTCTCTCTCTCTCTTGCTCTCTCTCTCTTTCCCTCTCATTGTGTCTGTTTTCTCTCTCTCAATTCAATTAACATGTTCAATTCAAAGGGCTTAATTGGCATGGGAAACACACTGTATGTTTACATCTCTCTCTCGCTCTCTCTCTTTCTCGCTCTAAAGGACACTGAGCTGAACCATGTGTGAGGAATGAGAATGGAATTGTGTGTGTATACGTGGGCCCTTTTGTCTGCCTGTAGGGAAGGCGTGTGCGCACACACATAGTTATCCCTCCAGCGGTACAGTATTACAGTCCTACAGCTCTCCTCTGCCCCCTTGAGGTGAAATCAAGTCCTGAAATATTTCAAATCAAATCACAGTCTATTTGTCGCATGCACAGATCAGCAGATCTTAAAGCAGGTGTAGCAAAACCCTTACGTTTCTAGCTCCAGCAATGCAGTGTCTAACAGTGCAATGCTGATACACAAATACACAACAAAAAAAACAGAAATGAAGAAATATCAGAATGAGCAATGTCAGAGTCCTGAATATAAATACGTGGTGGTGTATAGGCAGTCTGGACAATGTGTAAGTAGGAAAATGTACTGGCTGTCCAGCAGTAGTTATATAGGATGAGCTACAGTATGTCTAGAATACAGTACGTACATATAAAGTGACGAATCAATTAATTAGCTTCATTTCTCAGAGATCAAATAAAATGTCAGCAAAATAATGTCACAGGAACTCTATGGGACAGTAATGAACACATGTAATGAACACTCCGTGTACTGTCAATTGTAATGCCCTGTGTTTTGCCTGTGTTTGTCATATGATTCAAATGCCTGTGACATATTGGATCCTAATGCAACACATACCGTATAGATTCGGTGCATATTGTTCTCGTAACGTTGCAACCTTTTGGTACGTTTGCCAGAAATCCCTGGTTTTCCAGAAATCCCATTTGGAAGATTCCTGGAATCAGGAGGACATAAACTGAAAATCTGGGAATCTTCCAACCGGGAAGATGGACAATCTGGGAGTTTTGGGAAAGTTACCGGAATTTTGGAACCTTTAGTTCTCAGTAGAAATGATCTCCAGGTGAGGGACACTGATCTTTGACCTTGTGTTTTCAGATACACCAACAGAATGCCAGGGAGAGCCTGCCTCACAGCTCCCGTAAGAGAGTGAATAAGACAGATTGAATCCTCACCTCCCTGTCGGTTGTCTGCTTACTGAGAGATATAACTCCGGATCCAGGTACAGGACAGGGAGCTGTCACACACCTTAGGCTTGGCTTCAGCATCTCTCAGCTCAGGGGGACAGCAACGGAGGACGCTGTTTTTTCACCTGAATGTCTTGTATCACTCGCTGAGGTTCTCCTGTTGGAAAACCAGGCCAGATGGGAGCGATTGTAGTTGAGGGAAGCTTCATAGTGCCCTCTACAGGGCATTGAGGGGAAGTCACTCTGTCTGAGGAGTCCACATCTGACCACAATCTACTCGGGGCAAGTCCCAAATGACACCCTATTCCCTATTTAGTGCACTACTTTCGACCAGGGTCCTTTGGGCTCTGGTCAAAAGTAGTGTATTATATTGGAAATATATAGGAAATAGGGTCCCTTTTGGGATGCAGAGTCTGTCTGAGGAGTCCACATCTGACCAGAATCCTTCACGACCCCACGCTTTTGTGCCCAAAGGGCCTTTTTTTTACAGCATCACCATTATAACGCAATGGAGGAGGTGGACAGAGGTAGACAGCTCATAGGTTTTACTAGTACCAAAGAGACTTCTTCGCTAACTATGACACTCAAACTACTACTACCGGAGGAGGCAAGACGTTACTACGGCGACAGACAAAACAAACAAACAATTCCCTGTTATTAAACCCTTGAATGCTTGGTTTCTATGATCTCTACATTCCAGTATAGGGAACGATGACCCTTTCTTTGAATGTGTTTTCATTTCTCGTCCACCTGTTGTGATGATATGATGTCTCCAGAATGCAACATGTACATGTGGACATGGGAATGCACGCACAATAATAATAATCGAACAGAAACCCATATCTTCTCAATACTTTTCCCACCACCATGTCCAGAAGAGGGGCCACTAGACATTACTAGACGAGTAGGATCACGAGAGGTGGAGGAGCTACCAGTGGTGCCCCACCAATGAGAGTGTGAGATCTACACAGAAGAGAGAACCAAACGGAGCGCAAGTAAGCGTGGCCACGGCTGTTTTTTGTTTGTTTGTTAGCCATCACAAAGCCATCAGTTGTCAATCCCAGAGCACTTTGGGACTTTGTTGTTGTTTCGTTTCTTTTTATGATCTATTTGTTGATTTATTTTCATCTTGTTTAGTTTCTTATCATTTCTGCCTGGTATTTTTTGGGAAAAGAAGAGCCTTATTCAGTCCATATTTTTTACTTGTATAACTCATATGTTTTGAAATGTCCATCATACCTTTCTTAATTATTTTTTTTTGCACAAATGTATACTACTGTATGTATATACATCTAGCTAGAACACTGATAATGTACATGATTCATTTGTGTATTTATTCATTTATATTTATGTGACTTCTGTATTTTTTTGTTTCATGTTTTTCTTTGGTAAATCTATTTATATTTGAATGGTCTATGGTTTTCTTATGAATTATCTCGTGTTTGAATAATTTGCTGGTTGATTTTTAAAAGCAATAGCATGCAGAAAACGTTGTACAGCACAATGGTGTTAATGTTGTTTAAATTCGTGCTTGGGGATATCTGAGACATGTTGAATAACATCAGTAAATGTGTCTGAGAGAGTTGCATAACCACACATACACACCTAAATCTCGGCATTTACGCTAACCCACGCACACACACACACACACACACACACACACACACACACACACACACACACACACACACACACACACACACACACACACACACACAGGATTGGTTGGAAGCAATCATCATTTCAAATGTTCTATGCAATGATTCATTTTGAAACTGGAAAAGACTCCAAAAAAGTTTAATATCATGATGACCAATGTTACTCACACGACTCCCAACATCATTGTGAACTGAAAAACGTCAGAAAACGGTTATGAACATGTTTGTACTTGTATGTATGGATCTTAATATTGAACTATTGAATCTAGACTTGTTTTTATTTTTGTGGCATGTTTAATAGTACCCCATCACTCCCCATACGGGGGACTTGTTGCCAAAGGGTTAACTGTATAGACTGTCAGTCATGAATGTCCAACATCTTGTTGCTAGAAGCATGGGTTTGCTTGGCTTCGTCCGGCTGTTTGTATGACCTCATTAAGTCTTGGTGTGTGTGTGGCTTGACCAGGTTTCCACTGTGCCGTGGCGTGTTCGGCTTACAGTGACTGTCCAATCCGTGCTGCTATACAAACCTGTGATGCAGTTGGTCAAGAAATTCTCCATGTAAAATGTAATTGTGCGTATTACGGTCGGTGTATAATCTGAAGGGTGGGTGGGCGGGGCGGGGGGGTTAGTTTCTGGTATCTGATTGGTTGATCAGACCATCCAACAAATATAACTGTTTCGTATGCCTCACTGCATATCGGGATGGCTTCATGTGGTAATATATGATGTGGGAAACAACATTAAAGTGCTTTGAAGCCACTAAAAGGTACATTTAAAGAACAACAAATCAAGGTATTATTTGTAGTTGGAGGAACAATGGGGGAAATCCTTTCCTCCACTTAGTTGTGCATTCATTTCACTGGGAGACTAAGTGAAAATGTGACTTAAATTGATGTTAAGATACGCCCTTAAATGAACAGAAGCACGTCTAGAACTCCATCAGTGAACCGCTGAACCTTCCATATCCAAGGCCAACCTAGAGGGAACCTCCAGGGAACCTAGAGGGAACCTAAAGGGAACCTACAGTACTGTCAGTCAAGTCCGAGAGACTCGACATGCTGCTGACCCCAAGCCTGTCATTTACCAAATCAGGGCACGTTATAATGAAAGCACAAGCCTGACTGGTTACAGTTTGTCACTATACTGTCTGTAAAGACACAGAAATATGACACACCAATAGGAAATGTGTTGACAATTTCAAGGCGAGGTAAAAACAAATCAAGTATCTCATGTCATTAATATGAATGAGTGTGGGTAGAATGAATCACAGAGGGTCCTTAGTGGTGGTTCGGTATAGACAGACGCATGCTCACCATCTTCATGGAGACGTTGTGGTCGATAAGAGAAGAGGTGCATGTGACAGAACAGCCATCACTGACTGTAGTCGTCCAGCGAGACACAAGGACGGACAGACAGACATTGTCACTGTAAATACAGATGGATTCTTCTGTACAGTGTTTGAGTTCATAGTAAGGCCGTCTTGTGCATCCCCCACGCTGTACTTGCTGCCAACTTTTTGTGCTTTTGTGCATAATATAATATTTATTATGATTAAATATTATGATTATAATGATGAAATGAGCGGTGTATGTGACTGTTGGCAAAAGGGGAACAACTTGTATTCAGAAAACATATCTGGTCTCTGTAGAGTTTCTATACATATTGTGTTTGTAAAACAAGGAGAAATACCTCCATGACAAAAGTTTATCCAGGCGTTCTATTGTCATTCTATCGGGAGGTTTCAAAGGTGATGGGACATGATCCGCTAATTTAAAAAAAAAAAGAGATTGAAATAAGAGGAAAAAGGAAAGAGAAAATGCAACAAAAAATCCAGAAAAAGTCTTAACTCAAGTCATTCACTGTTGTAAGTGCAATGGGCGAAACATCAGTCGTGTATCCATTGTGAAATCTTGTGTTCTATTCAGTGTATTCCTGTAAACAGATAGAGTAACATTTTGGTGCATCATGTCATGTAATGTGATTAATGAAAATAATGACCCTGCAATTTGTTTCCAATCAGGAAAAAGAATAAAGAGAAAATGAAAAATGTCTCTCTTGTAGTTATTTGTTTGTCATCCACTTTACTATTTTTCCTTGTTCTTTCACTGACTGACTGGCTGAATGACTGACTGGCTGAATGACTGACTGAAATGGTTGCCAACAGCAACCACTGTTCACCACATTGTATTCAAGGAAATAATTGTTGCCTGTCTCTCTAGAAATTACAGAAAAATACAAAGCTCTGCTGAGCCCCTTGGAGCATTGAAAAATAATAGCCATCAGAACAGCCTTAATATGTCGGGGCATGGATTTTACGAGGTGTCAAAATCGTTCCACAGATGCTGGCCCATGTTAACTACAATGCTTCCAACAGTTGTGTCAAGTTGGCTGAATGTCATTTGGGTGGTAGACAATTCCTGATGCCAGTGGCGGTTAGTGTCGTTTCATGAGCATGGCCTTATTTCTATTACAGCATATTGGATGACTGTCATTCATATTGCATTTACCCAGTTCAATGTAATATCAATAGGTTTAGGCTACTACATGATACTCAAATTGTAAGGAATGACGCTGGAGAATAGATGCAGGTACGGGGAGTTGACATTTAATTAGGAACGGACATGCAACAGGACAGGAACAGCGTCTGAACTGGGAAACACAAAGACAGACGACAAACAATGCAGCGCTGGGGAACTGACAAATATAGGGGAGGTAATAAACAGAAGATCGAGTGAGTCCAGGTGAATTCAATATCACTGATGCGCGTGACGAGGAAAGGCGGGTGTGCGTAAATGATGGTGGCAGGAGAACGTGATGCAGGGCAGCCTGGCGCCCTCGAGCGCATGGGGGGAAGAGCCGAAGCAGGCGTGACACAAATGTTCCCTATACCCATCATGAGGTTGCTACAACCTAGCCTTTGAATGAAAGTTTATAACGAAGGGGCACACAGGTCTAGAGACAAATTTGAGATGACAGACAGTGACATTCAATACTTGCACACTCTTGCCTGCATCTAGCTGATATTGTATAGGATGTAATCATTAGTCCAACAGTTGCAAATTAGTTTCTATTGGACAAATTCAAGTATGTTTATCCCCGTTAGCTTCCGTTTAAAAAACGTTTTTCAACAGAATCGGCGGAATGAATCAAATCAAATCAAAGTTTATTTGTCACGCGCGCCGAATACAACAGGTGACCTTAAAGCGAAATGCTTACTTACAGGCTCTAACAAATGGTGCGGAAAAAGAGGTATGTGTGTGTGTGTAGGTAAGTAAAGAAATAAAACAACAGTAAAAAGACATTTCAAAAAATAGTAGCAAGGCTATATACAGACACCTGTTAGTCAGGCTTATTGAGGTAGTATGTACATGTGGGTATCGTTAAAGTGACTATGCATATATGATGAACAGAGAGTAGCAGAAGTGTAAAAAGAGGGGTTGGGGGGGGAACACAATGCAAATATGTTGAGCCCAATGTGCGGGAGCACTGGTTGGTTGGGCCAATGTAGGTAGTATGTACATAAATGTAGGTCTTTGACAATGTTTAGGTCCTGGAATGCAGGCAGCTTTGCCCCAGTAATGTACTGGGCCGTACGCACTACCCTCTGAAGTGCCTTGCGGTCGGAGGCCGAGCAATTGCTGTACCAGGCAGTCATGCAACCAGTCAGAATGCTCTCGATGTTGCAGCTGTAGAAAATGTTGAGGATCTCAGGACCCATCTTTTTAGTTTCCTGAGGGGGAATCGGCTTTGTCATGCCCTCTTCACGACTGTCTTGGTGTGTTTGGACCAATCTAGTTTGTTGTTGATGTGGACACCAATGAATTTGAAGCTCTCAACCTGCTCCCCTACAGCCCGTCCAGGATCCAGTTGCAGAGGGAGGTGTTTAGTCCCAGGATCCTTAGCTTGGTGATGAGCTTTGAGGGTACTATAGTGTTGAACGTTGAGCTGTAGTCAATAAACAGCATTCTCACATACAGTGCCTTGCGAAAGTATTCGGCCCCCTTGAACTTTGCGACCTTTTGCCACATTTCAGGCTTCAAACATAAAGATATAAAACTTTTTTTTTTTTTTGTCTTTTTTTGTGAAGAATCAGCAACAAGTGGGACACAATCATGAAGTGGAACGACATTTATTGGATATTTCAAACCTTTTTAACAAATCAAAAACTGAAAAATTGGGCGTGCAAAATTATTCAGCCCCTTTACTTTCAGTGTAGCAAACTCTCTCCAGAAGTTCAGTGAGGATCTCTGAATGATCCAATGTTGACCTAAATGACTAATGATGATAAATACAATCCACCTGTGTGTAATCAAGTCTCCGTATAAATGCACCTGCACTGTGATAGTCTCAGAGGTCCGTTAAAAGCGCAGAGAGCATCATGAAGAACAAGGAACACACCAGGCAGGTCTGAGATACTGTTGTGAAGAAGTTTAAAGCCGGATTTGGATACAAAAAGATTTCCCAAGCTTTAAACATCCCAAGGAGCACTGTACAAGCGATAATATTGAAATGGAAGGAGTATCAGACCACTGCAAATCTACCAAGACCTGGCCGTCCCTCTAAACTTTCAGCTCATACAAGGAGAAGACTGATCAGAGATGCAGCCAAGAGGCCCATGATCACTCTGGATGAACTGCAGAGATCTACAGCTGAGGTGGGAGACTCTGTCCATAGGACAACAATCAGTCGTATATTGCACAAATCTGTCCTTTATGGAAGAGTGGCAAGAAGAAAGCCATTTCTTAAAGATATCCATAAAAAGTGTTGTTTAAAGTTTTCCACAAGCCACCTGGGAGACACACCAAACATGTGGAAGAAGGTGCTCTGGTCAGATGAAACCAAAATTGAACTTTTTGGCAACAATGCAAAACGTTATGTTTGGCGTAAAAGCAACACAGCTCATCACACTGAACACAACATCCCCACTGTCAAACATGGTGGTGGCAGCATCATGGTTTGGGCCTGCTTTTCTTCAGCAGGGACAGGGAAGATGGTTCAAATTGATGGGAAGATGGATGGAGCCAAATACAGGACCATTCTGGAAGAAAACCTGATGGAGTCTGCAAAAGACCTGAGACTGGGACGGAGATTTGTCTTCCAACAAGACAATGATCCAAAACATAAAGCAAAATCTACAATGGAATGGTTCAAAAATAAACATATCCAGGTGTTAGAATGGCCAAGTCAAAGTCCAGACCTGAATCCAATCGAGAATCTGTGGAAAGAACTGAAAACGGCTGTTCACAAATGCTCTCCATCCAACCTCACTGAGCTCGAGCTGTTTTGCAAGGAGGAATGGGAAAAAATGTCAGTCTCTCGATGTGCAAAACTGATAGATACATACCCCAAGCGACTTACAGCTGTAATCACAGCAAAAGGTGGCGCTACAAAGTATTAACTTAAGGGGGCTGAATAATTTTGCACGCCCAATTTTTCCGTTTTTGATTTGTTAAAAAAGTTTGAAATATCCAATAAATGTTGTTCCACTTCATGATTGTGTCCCACTTGTTGATTCTTCACAAAAAAATACAGTTTTATATCTTTATGTTTGAAGCCTGAAATGTGGCAAAAGGTCGCAAAGTTCAAGGGGGCCGAATACTTTCGCAAGGCACTGTAGGTGTTCCTTTTGTCCAGGTGGGAAAGGGCAGTGTGGAGTGCAATAGAGATTGCATCATCTGTGGATCTGTTTGGGCGGTATGCAAATTGGAGTGGGTCTTGGGTTTCTGGGATGATGGTGTTGATGTGAGCCATTACCAGCCTTTCAAAGCACTTCATGGCTATGGACGTGAGTGCTACGGGTCTGTAGTCATTTAGGCAGGTTGCCTTTGTGTTCTTGGGCACAGGGACTATGGTGGTCTGCTTGAAGCATGTTGGTATTACAGACTCAATCAGGGACATGTTGAAGATGTCAGTGAAGACACCTGCCAGTTGGTCAGCACATGCCCGGAGCACATGTCCTGGTAATCCGTCTGGCCCCGCAGCCTTGTGTATGTTGATCTGTTTAAAGGTCTTACTCATGTCGGCTACGGAGAGCGTGATCACACAGTCGTCCGGAACAGCTGATGCTCTCATGCATGCCCCAGTGTTGCTTGCCTCGAAGCGAGCATAGAAGTGATTTAGCTCGTCTGGTAGGCTTTTGTCACTGGGCAGCTCGCGGCTGTGCTTCCCTTTGTAGTCTGTAATAGTTTGCAAGCCCTGCCACATCCGATGAGCATCAGAGCCGGTGTAGTATGATTCAATCTTAGCCCTGTATTGATGCTTTGCCTGTTTGATGGTTTGTCACAGGGTATAGTGGGATTTCTTGTAAGCTTCCGGGTTAGAGTCCCGCACCTTGAAAGCGGCAGTTCTACCCTTTAGCTCAGTGCGACTGTTGCCTGTAATCCATGGCTTCTGGTTGGGGTATGTACGTACAGTCACTGTGGGGACGACGTCTTCAATGCACTTATTGATAAAGCCAGTGACTGATGTGGTGTATTCCTCAATGTCATCGGAAGAATCCCGGAACATGTTCCAGTCTGTGATAGCAAAGCAGTCCTGTGGTGTAGCATCTGCTTCATCTGACCATTTTTTTTATAGACCGAGTCACTGGTGCTTCCTGCTTTAATTTTTGCTTGTTAGCAGGAATCAGGAGGATAGAGTTGTGGTTGGATTTACCAAATGGAGGGCGAGGGAGAGCTTTGTACGTCTCTCTGTGTGTGGAGTACAGGTGATCTAGAATTGTTTTCCCTCTGGTTGCACATTTAACATGTTGATAGAGATTTGGTAGAACTGATTTAAGTTTCCCCGCATTAAAGTCTCCGGCCACTAGGAGCACCTCCTCTGGGTGAGTGGTTTCCTGTTTGCTTATTTCCTTATACAGCTGACTGAGTGCAGTCTTAGTGCCAGCATCTGCCTGTGGTGGTAAATAAACAGCCACGAAAAGTATAGCTCAGAACTCTCTAGGCAAGTAGTGTGGCCAGCAGTTTATCACAATATACTCTACTTCAGGCGAGCAAAATCTAGAGGCTTCCTTAGATTTCGTGCACCAGCTGTTGTTTACAAATATGCACAGACCCCCTCCCTCGTCTTACCGGAGTGTGCTGTTCTATCCTGCCGGTGCAGCGTGTATCCCGGTAGCTGAATATCCATGTCATCATTCAGCCACAATTCCGTGAAGCATAGGATAATACCGTTTTTGATGTCCCGTTGGTAGGATATTCATGATCTTACCTCGTCTAGTTTATTGTCCAATGATTGCACGTTTGCGAGTAATATTGACGGTTGTCACGTCCTGACCATAGAGAGCCTTTTAATGTCTCTGTTTGGTTTGGTCAGGGTGTGATTTGGGGTGGGCATTCTATGTTTCATTTTATATGATTTTGTGTTTCTATGTTTTGGCCGGGTATGGTTCTCAATCAGGGACAGCTGTCTATCATTGTCTCTGATTGGGAACCATACTTAGGTAGCCCTTTTCCCTCCTTTCTGTGTGGGAAGTTGTCTGTTTGTTGGCACTCATTGTATTTGTGTGGCTGGATAATAGAATATAGCAGCCATGCTGGGTAAAGATCCTAATAAGCCGAAGGGAAAGACTTCTTCCTATGCATTCTTTGTTGCGACGTGCCGGGAAGAACACAAGAAAAACTTTTTCAGAGTTCTCAAAGAAATGCTCAGAGTGGTGGAGGACCATGTCTGCAAAAGAGAATGTGAAGTTTAAGGACATGGCCAAGGGTGACAAAGTCCGTGATGACAGAACTTCCCACCAGCAAAGGACCACGCAGCATGGTAGAGAGGACTCCTGGACATGGGAAGAGATCCTGGATGGTAAGGGACCCTGGAGGCAGGCTGGCGAGTATCGCCATCCAAGGGAGGAACTGGAGGCAGTGAAGGCAGAGCGGCAGCGTTATGAGGGAACACGGCTAGCAAGAAAGCCCGAGAGGCAGCCCCCCCAATTATTTGGGGAGGGGCACACAGGGAGTGTGGCAGAGTCAGGAATCAGACCTGAGCCAACTCCCCGTGCTTACCGTGGTGAGCATGTGACTGGGCAGGCCCGTGCTATGGGGTGATGCGCACTGTGTCTCGGTTGAGCATTCACAGGCCGATGTGCTCTGTGCCAGAGTCCCGCATTTGCCGGGTGGAAGTGGGCATCCAGCCAGAACGGGTTGTGCCAGCTCCACGGCCCAGTGTATCCGGTACCTCGGCCAAGGAGGAAGCCTCCTTTATGTCTCCCCAGGCTGGTGAGTCCTGTGCCTGCTCCCAGGCCAGGCCTCCTGTGTGTCTCTCCACTCCAGAGACAGTCTCCAGCCAGGAGCCTCCAGAGACAGCCTCCAGCCCGGAGCCTCCAGAGACGGTCTCCAGCCCGGAGCCTCCAAGACGGCCTCCAGTCCGGAGCCTCCAGAGACGGCCTCCAGTCCGGAGCCTCCAGAGACGGCCTCCAGTCCGGAGCCTCCAGAGACGGCCTCCAGTCCGGAGCCTCCAGAGACGGCCTCCAGTCCGGAGCCTCCAGAGACGGCCTCCAGTCCGGAGCCTTCAGAGACGGCCTCCAGTCCGGAGCCTTCAGAGACGGCCTCCAGTCCGGAGCCTTCAGAGACGGCCTCCAGTCCGGAGCCTCCAGAGACGGCCTATCCGGAGCCTCCAGAGACGGCCTCCAGTCCGGAGCCTCCAGACACAGCGCCCAGTCCGGGGCCCGCTTCGAGGACGCCCAGTCCGGGGCCCGCTACGAGGGTCCCCAGTCCAGGGCCCGCTACGAGGGTCCCTAGTCCAGGGCCCGGTACAAGGGTCCCTAGTCCGGTGTCGGAAACGAGGGTCCCCGCACCAGAGGTGCCACCAAAGTGGGGTGAGCCAGTGGTGGAGCGGGGTCTGCGTCCCGCACCTGAGCCGCCACCACGGATGGATGCCCACTCAGACATTCCCCTATAGGTTCAGGTTTTGCGGCCGGAGTCTGCACCTTTGGGGGGGAGGGGGGTACTGTCACGCCCTGACCGTAGAGAGCCTTTTAATGTCTTTATTTGGTTTGGTCTTGGTGTGATTTGGGGTGGGCATTCTATGTTTTGTTTTCTATGATTTTTCTATGATTTCTATGTTTTGGCCTGGTATGGTTCTCAATCAGGGACAGCTGTCTATCGTTGTCTCTGATTGGGAACCATACTTAGGTAGCCCTTTCCCTCCTTTCTGTGTGGGAAGTTGTCTTTGTTTGTTGGCACTATTGCCTTAAGCTTCACGGTTGGTTTTTGGAGTGTTTATTGTTTTTGTCGGCGTCATCCTAAATAAAAAGGGAATATGTACAGTCACCACACTGCACCTTGGTCCAGTTCTTTCAACAGCCGTGACAACGGTAACGGCAGCTTTCCTAGATGTCTTCTGTGGGTCCGGATGAGGCATCCGGCTCTTCGTCCTCTGTGTCGCTTCCTTTTGCAAATAATTGGGATGTCTGCCCTGTGGGGTGTATGGAGAAAATCGTGTGAGTCCTGCTTGCTGCTGTTGTTGTTGTTGAAGAAATCTTTGTCTATTCCGAGGTGAGTGATCACTGTCCTGATATCCAGAAGCTCTTTCCTTCCGTAAGATACGGTTGCAGAAACATTATGTACAAAATCATTTACAAATATCGCTAAAACCCCCCACATAATAGCACAATTGGTTAGGAGACCATAAAACGGCGGCCATCTCCTCCGGCGCCATTTTGCTCAATACACCCCTGATCATGCATAAACACACAGCCACGTTGTATTCCTTCTCGCATCCATGTTCTCGCCTCCTTTCACCTCTTCCCTTCGCTTGTGGACTTCAATGCACAACACATCAACTGTCCAAGCCAAACTGCTGCACACAACCTACATCTTTGTCACCATAGCGAAAGTATCGTCACAGTCAGCATAGCTAATAGAACTAACGTGGTTGTAAACCCAATCATCCAATCAACCAATACAATCATGCAGTAACAGGGACTTCAGGAAACAGCAGAGGGAGCACCCCTCTATCCACATCGACGGGACAGTAGTGGTGAGGGTAGTAAGTTAAGATCCTCGGCGTACACATCACGGACAAACTGAATTGGTCCGCCCACACAGACGGCGTTGTGAAGAAGGCGCAGCAGCACCTCTTCAACCTCAGAAGGCTGGTGAAATTCGGCTTGTCACCAAAAGCACTCACAAACTTCTACAGATGAACAATCGAGAGCATCCTGTCGGGCTGTATCACCGCCTGGTAAGGCAACTGCTCCACCCACAACTGTAAGGCTCCCCAGAGGGTAGTGAGGTCTGCACAACGCATCACCGGGGGCAAACTACCTGCCCTCCAGGACACCTACACCACCCGATGTCACAGGAAGGCCATAAAGATCATCAAGGACAACAACCACCCGAGCCACTGCCTGTTCACCCCGCTATCATCCAGATTGCGAGGTCAGTACAGGTGCATCAAAGCTGGGACCGAGAGACTGAAAAACAGCTTATATCTCAAGGCCATCAGGCTGTTAATTTGCAAATAAATTCATTAAAAATCCTACAATGTGATTTTCTGGATTTTCTTCTTCTCATTTTGTCTGTCATAGTTGAAGTGTACCTATGATGGAAATTACAGGGCTCTCTCATCTTTTTAAGTGGGAGAACTTGCACAATTGGTGGCTGACTAAATACTTTTTTCCCCCACTGTATATACTGTACTCGATACCATCTACTGCATCTTGCCTATGCCGTTCTGTACCATCACTCATTCATATATCTTTATGTACATATTCTTTATCCCTTTACACTTGTGTGTATAAGGTAGAAGTTCTGGAATTGTTAGGTTAGATTACTCGTTGGTTATTACTGCATTGTCAGAACTAGAAGCACAAGCATTTCGCTACACTCACATTAACATCTGCTAACCATGTGTATGTGACAAATAAAATTTGATTTGATTTTAACATTACAGTGTACAGTCAGTTACACCTTACACAGTAAGCAGTTACACCGGCGAGCCCCGCTGGCAATAAATTAGTAAAACCAAAAGCTTACCTTGGAAGAGTTCCAGTGTTGTGTTGGATAGTCATAGCCAGCTATCTAACATGGCATCCCTGTGTTTGAGCAGGGTGTTTCAGTAGGCTAAACTAGCTAGCTGCATTTGCTAGCTAAGCATGTGAAACTGAAAGTGAAAAAATATTGCATTTTCATTGAAATCAATCCCAGAAAGGTACTTAATTGTTACCTATAACTGATTTGATATTGAATAAAACATGGCTGTATTGGATCTTTAATTAGAAAAGAAAATCCCATCTCAGGAGGTTAAATCAAACAATTACAATAGAAGTGCCTATTAAGTGCCAAATAAAGTAACAAGGTTGACGATTTCATCTTAAATCAGCCATAAGTCCCCTTATGACAGGGTGCATGGAAACGTTTTATGTGCAACAGGGAGGGACATTGTTTTTTATTGATAATTGTCTAGTCTGTCTATCTATGGGGAACAGGGTTGATGTGTTATGCACAAACCACTTTTCCATCACAAAACTGCAGAAAATGTCCAGGGAGACTAGAACCAGCTCACCTGCTTTTCCGATATATTTTGACTATTAGATGACAGTTCAGTTCACATAACGGGGTAGACCTTAAAATGAGGGACAGGTTTTTTTCTCTCCACTAATCACATTAAATAAATAATAATCTTCAGAAATGACTTTGTCAATGCAACAAAATAACTAGGCCTAGATTCAGTCCGATCAATTATTAACCGGCGATAGCCGACACCCGCATTGGGTGATGTTTTGGTGGTGTCGTAAGTTTAACTGTGTTGGAGCTGTCAAATCGGTGAGCTGTCAAATCGGTGAGCAGCTGCTCTCGATCATTGTCATGAAGCCACACCCATCCCACTTGCGTTTCAAATTTAGAATGAGATAGTGTAAGCTATGAGAAATAGTTACGCTCAAACTAAATAATTAGGATTTCTATCAGCCTAATTGAGGTGTAGATTACATCTCACATTTGAACTTGTAAACAAGGCTGCATGGAATTTCTTCTAATGCAACTCTGTGCAGCCAATGGCAATGCCCGGTTTAGGTATAATGCCAGGAGCCGCTTGTGAATTTGACAGCTCTAACGCAATTCCACCTCCGACACCCCCTCAACAACTGCCATGCGGATTTCGGCTAAAGCAGATTTTTTTTTAAATAGAACGGAGCACCTAGGGCTTTAACATGATGGTGAAACTTAAAATTAAATATTGGTGCAAAGAAAGACAATATGACAATATTAGGGAGGCTGTGTTGAATTATCACCGTATGGGCAGGCCAGTCCAGCCAGCCAGTTGAAATATCTCTGTTGATGAGAACAAAATGACAATATTATCAACACTGGCTTCTGGACTGTAGCATCACACACGCACGCATGCACGCTGTGGATGGAGAGGGATGGAGGTGTGTGTCATGCTCCAGTCCATGTCCCTATGTCCCTCCCTGTCATGTCCCTCTTATCTACCTGTTTTCCGTATTGTTCTCTCTATGATATTAGTACTCCTCTACAGTAGTATCCCGACAGGCCCCTTTGTTGATTCTATGACTAATACTGTATGTCCAACCACAGACTCTCAACATCTGTGCTAGCTATTTAGAATGCTAGTAGCATGCTAGGGTTGACATCGGCACAGATATATCAAGGCACTGCACTCATCAAGTACAGCTCGGGTTTGTTTCTACTCCACTGGCGCTGTCTAGGTTACTATCAACATGTCTGCATTATTCCATCTCTCTTGACAATACAATTTTAAGATGCAAACTGGTTGAAATGACATCCTTAGAACCTGGTAAGAAACAGCTAATTATGTAATTTAAACTTTAAGAACAGAAATGCAGGTTCAGCATCACATCCAGTTGTATTTCTTCAGATTAGCTTTAGCTGATATCTGTTAGCTAACAATTGAACTAAACGCCCGCGAGTGTTGATTCTCAGGGTACTATTATTCCATGCATCCAGGGAAAGGCATCACACCAGAACCACCTATAATGTAGAGTCCAGCCCCTCTCTGAATCAGACCCGTCTATTGGTGATGACCTACGTCCACAAGGTAAGTGCCACGGCAACCATCAGTCTCTGTTCTGGACATCAATGACATCGGCCCAGAGTGCCAGCCATCTCTTATATTGTGAGAGGAGTCTACAGGCCTACTTCCACTTCCTTTGTCTCAACTGTTGTCTCTTCGCTTCTCTTCTGTCTTTCCATTTGTGCATGTCCTCTCCCCTCTGCTTTGATTCCCCGCCCCTCCTTTACCATTCTCCACAGCCACAACACTACTTTTCATTTTTTCATTTCCCCTTGCCTGTACTTGTGAAAGGCTGTGCAGTTATCTTCCGTAAGGTGAACCAACAGGATCCTTTCTTCACTTCCTGTGTATCTGTGGGTTTGAAGGAGAATGCTCCTCGGGTTACCGTGGTAACCATAGTCCGAGCCACAGACCGAGACTGCCCCCACCTGGTCAGATACAAGATAACAGGTGGAGCCGGAAAATTGATGTGCTGTAAAAATGTAATAAAATGAAAGAAAAAAATGTGTACCAGATTAATAACACTCTGGATTATGACTGCTGACTGCAGAGACCATCTCTACACAGCAGACTTTGCTGTATCGGATAACGAAGTACCTTCTCTGTCAAATTACCCTGTCTATGTGGTTATGATTACACATGTATTACAGCAAAACTAGTCTTGAATAAAATGTTGAGGGACCTCAAATTTGATATCCAAACAGTATTCAAATAAAGACAACACTGTTGTCTTTATATAATCCAGTAATACTATTGTAGTATTATCAAGCCAAAAGCAGTTAACTGTAAAATATTTAAATGTGCCTCTGCTCCATAGCGACAGTCCCAGTGTTTGTGATGGTGACTCAGGTGAATGAACATGATCCCTGCTTCACTTCCTGTGTATCTGTGGGTGTAAATGCGAATGCTCCTCTGGGTCCCATGGTAACCATAGTCTGATCCACAGACAGAGACTGTCAGGTGGAAGATTACAGGCAATGGCGGAAACAACCCACACAAGTTCTATATTTCCCTGATTCAGGTCTAGTGCAGTATGGCAAATAATTTAAGAATATACACTACTGTTCAAAAGTTTGGGGTCACTTAGAAAATCATTTTTTGGTCCATTAAAATAACATCAAATTGATTAGAAGTTCTTTGTTTCTGGTCATTTTGAGCCTGAAATCGAACGCACAAATGCTGATGCTCTAGATACTCAAATAGTTTATAGAAGGCCAGTTTTATTGCTTCTTTAATCAAACAAAGTTTTCAGCTGTGCTGACATAATTGCAAGTGTTTTCAAATGATCATTTGGCCTTTTAAAATGATAAACATGGACTAACTAACACAACGTGTAATTGGAACACAGGAGTGATAGTTGCTGATAATGGGCCTCTGTACGCCTATGTACAGTCGTGGTCAAAAGTTTTGAGAATGACACAAATATTCATTTTCATAAAGTCTGCTGCCTCAGTTTGTATGATGGCAATTTGCATATACTCCAGAATGTTACGTAGAGTGATCAGATGAATTTAAATGAATTGTAAAGTCCCTCTTTGCCATGCAAATGAACTGAACCCCCAAAAAACATTTCCACTGCATTTCAGCCCTGCCACAAAACGACCAGCTGACATCTTGTCAGTGATTCTCTCATTAACACAAGTGTGAGTGTTGATGAGGACAAACCTGGATATCACTCTGTCATGCTGCTGATTGAGTTCTGATTGAGACGAATAACAGACGGAGAAGACAAGGTGAGCGCTACCATCAGTCCTGTGTCATGTCAACAGTAAAGCATCCTGAGACCATTCATGTGTGGGGTTGCTTCTCAGCCAAGGGAGTTGGCTCACTCACAATTTTGCCTAAAAACACAGCCGTGAATAAAGAATGGTACCAACACATCCTCCGAGAGCAACTTCTCCCAACCATCCAGGAACAGTTTGGTGACGAACAATGCCCTTTCCAGCATGATGGAGCACCTTGCCATAAGGCAAAAGTGATAACTAAGTGGCTCGGGGAACAAAACATCAATATTTTGGGTCCATGGCCAGGAAACTCCCCAGAACTTGATCCCATTGAGAACTTGTGGTCAAGCCTCAAGAGGCGGGTGGACAAACAAAAACCACAAAATCTGACAAACTCCAAACATTGATTATGCAATAATTGTTATTTTATTTATTTCACCTTTATTTAACCAGGTAGGCAAATTGAGAACAAGTTCTCATTTACAATTTCCACCTGGCCAAGATAAAGCAAAGCAGTTCGACACATACAACAACACAGAGTTACACATGGAATTAAACAAACATACAGTAGAAAAATAAGTCTATATACAATGTGAGCAAATGAGGTGAGATAGGGGAGGTAAAGGAAAAATAAAATAAAAAAAGGGCTGCCATCAGTCAGGATGTGGCCCAGAAGTTAATTGACAGCATGCCAGGGTGGATTGCAGAGGCCTTGAAAAAGAAGGGTCAACACTGCAAATATTATCTCTATGCATCAACTTCGGGTAATTGTCAATAAAAGCCTTTGACACTTATGAAATGCTTATAATTATACTTCAGTATTCCATAGTAACATAGTGACAAAAATATCTGAAGACACTGAAGCAGCAAACGTTGTGGCAATTAATTAATTTGTGTCATTCTCAAAACTTTTGGCCACGGCTATAGATATTCCATTAAAAATCAGCCATTTCCAGCTACAATAGTCATTTACAACATTAACAATGTCTACACTGTATTTCTGATCAATTTGATGTTATTTTAATACATATACAAAATTCTTAATATGCAAATAAATGTTTTAATCATTTGGCAGCCCTAATTTTGATGTTAAAACTAGTAATCCTATCTTGTTAAATGAAAAAAGACTCCAACTCCAATAAACCCTGTACTACTGTAGCCCCACCCAGTTACTGTAGCCCCACCATTTAGTGTGCCTCTCAAACCCTCCAACTTTGTTTAACTCTGTGAACAGGAGCCATCCACCTGCTATTCCAACTGGACTTTGGGAAGCAGTGTCACGCCTACTCCCTCTCCCACATTACGCACACCTGGCAACCATCATTACACACACCTGCTCCTCATCGTCATCCACACATGGTCTTCCTCATTACCTTGATTACTTCCCCTTTTCTGCTTACGGTTGAAGTTGTGGATCTCAACCAAGACCATAACCCACTGAACCAGAGGACAGCCTACTGAGGACAGCCTAAGTTGACAAACAGGTGACTCCTGTTTGTCAACGTCCTGGTTTAAATAGACTCAACATCTGTCAGGGTTGAGGTTCATGGGGTCAGTAAAATGAATATTCATGCAAGCCCTTATTCAAATGAAAGAGGAAGTAACATGACCCTTTAGATATTCCTTACAAACAGTGAGGCCTCCATTAAGTTTTTATACTATACTGAAGAAAAATAGAAAGGCAACATGCAACAATTTCAAAGGTTTTACTGAGTTACAGTTCATATAAGGAAATCAGTCAATTGAAATATAAATTAGGCACTAATCTATGGATTTCACATGACTGGAAATACATATATGTATCTGTTGGTAACAGATACCTTAAGAAGAGGTAGGAGGCTGGATCGGAAAATCCGTCAGTATCTGGTGTGACAACAATTTGCCTCATGCAAAGCGACACATCTCCTTCGCATAGGGTTGATCAGGCTGTTGATTGTGGGATGTTGTCCCACTCCTCTTCAATGGCTGTGTGAAGTTGCTGGATATTGGCGGGAACTGGAACAAGCTGCCCGTACACATCAATCCAGAGGATCCCAAACATGCTCAATGGGTGACATGTCTGGTGAATATGCAGGCCATGGAAGAAATGGGACATTTTCAGCTTCCAGAAATTGTGCACAGATCCTTGTGACATGGGGCCGTGCATTATCATGCTGAAACATGAGGTGATGGCAGCGGATGAATGGCATGACAACGGGCCTCAGGACTTCGTCACAGTATCTCTGTGCATTCAAATTGCCATTGATAAAATGTCCGTAGCTTATGCCTGCCCATACCATAACCCCACCGCCACCATGGGGCACTCTATTCACAACGTTGACGTCAGCAAACCACTCGCCCACACAACGCCATACGGATGGTCTGTGGTTGTGAGGCTGGTTGGACCTACTGCCAAATTCTGTAAAACAACGTTGGAGGAGAAATGGTAGAGAAATGAATATTACATTCTCTTGCAACAGCTCTGGTGGACATTTCCTGCAGTCAGCATGCCAATTGCACGCTACCTCAAAACGTGAGACATCTGTGGCATTGTGTTGTGTGACAAAATTGCACATTTTAGAGTGGCCTTTTATTGTCCCCAGCATCAGGTGCACCTGTGTAATGATCCTGCTGTTTAATCAGATTTCTGATATGCCACACCTGTCAGGTGGATGGATTATCTTGGCAAAGGATAAATGCTCACTAACAGGGATGTTAACAAATTTGTTCACAACATTTGAGAGACATTTGTGGGATCTTTTCTTCCAGCTCATGAAATATGGGACCAACACTTTACATGTTGCATTAATATTTTTGTTCAGTGTAGATACAACCTTAAACTAAATACTAACCCTGTAACAAAATACTAACCCTGTAACTTAATACTAAATACTAACCTTGTAGCTATCATTGTCTTACTTAAGATAGCCTGACGACTCGGTCTCTACTGAGTTCATGGCAACGCAGTCATGTTAAAATGACACTATCTGTCAGAAGACAATGTATATGTTATGCACGTGAGTGAGGACCCAAAAGCGGTTTAACAAAAACAGAGTCCTTTAATGTCAAAACACAGGTAAGACATAGATCCTCTTCAAATGTATATGATGGCAAAATAAACAACCCGCAGAGAGGGCGACAAATGAAACATAAAGTCCTTCTGAATATCACAGAAGAGTTCCCCTTCTAGCAGCAGAGGAGAATAGCTGGGTTAGAGTCCCCTTCTAGCAGCAGAGGAGATTAGCTGGGTTGTAGAGGACAGAGGTACCTGATCACACGTAGCCTCAGATGAACAGGCAGATTCCGACAGGACAGGACAAGGTTGAAGCAAACGAGACGATAGTTTGGTTCTGGCATGAGAAACTCAAACGAGAATCTGACAAAGACAGAAGCAGGAACAGAGAGAGAAATAGAGACCTAATCAGAGGGAAAAAAGGGAACATGTGGGAAAAGGGTGAACGAGGTAGTTAGAGAAGATGAGGAACAGCTGGGGGAAGGAGGGGAAGAGAAGGTAACCTAATACGACCAGCAGAGGGAGACGGAGTGAAGAGAAAGAACAGGAACAAGACATAATATGACAATACATGACAGTACCCCCCCACTCACTGAGCGCCTCCTGGCGCACTCGAGGAGGAAACCTGGCGGCAACGGTGGAAATCATCGATCAGCGAACGGTGCAGCACGTCCCGAGAGGGAACCCAACTCCTTTCCTCAGGACCGTACCCCTCCCAATCCACTAGGTACTGATGACCACGGCCCCGAGGACGCATGTCCAAAATCTTACGGACCCTGTAGATAGGTGCGCCCTCGACAAGGATGGGGGGGGGGGGGGGGGAAGACGAGCGGGGGCGCGAAAACGGGCTTAACACAGGAGACATGGAAGACCGGGTGGACGCGACGAAGATATCGCGGAAGAAGAAGTCGCACTGCGACAGGATTAATGATCTGAGAAATACGGAACGGACCAATGAACCGCGGGGTCAACTTGCGAGAAGCTGTCTTAAGGGGAAGGTTCTGAGTGGAGAGCCAAACTCTCTGACCGCGACAATATCTAGGACTCTTAGTTCTACGCTTATTAGCGGCTCTCACAGTCTGCGCCCTATAACGGCAAAGTGCAGACCTGACCCTCTTCCAGGTGCGCTCGCAACGTTGGACAAAAGCCTGAGCGGAGGGGACGCTGGACTCGGCGAACTGAGACGAGAACAGCGGAGGCTGGTACCCGAGGCTACTCTGAAAAGGAGATAGCCCAGTCGCAGACGAAAGAAGCGAGTTGTGGGCGTATTCTGCCCAGGGGAGCTGTTCTGACCAAGACGCAGGGTTACGAAAAGAAAGACTGCGTAAGATGCGACCAATAGTCTGATTGGCCCGTTCTGCTTGACCGTTAGACTGGGGGTGAAAGCCGGAAGAGAGACTGACGGAAGCCCCAATCAAACGGCAAAACTCCCTCCAAAATTGAGACGTGAATTGCGGACCCCTGTCCGAAACGACGTCTGACGGAAGGCCATGAATTCTGAAAACATTCTTGATGATGATTTGTGCCGTTTCTTTAGCAGAAGGAAGCTTAGCAAGGGGAATAAAATGAGCCGCCTTAGCCTGTCTACGATACTGGTTCCCAATTGGGGATCAACCCTCCCACATTCAGCTGAAACGGTGGCGCATGGAACGCAAAAATATTCTTAAAAATATTTAACCTCCACACATTAACAAGTCCAATAGCTCAAATGAAAGATAAACACCTTGTTCATCTAGCCAGCAAGTCAGATTTCTAAAATGTTTTACGGCGAAAACATAGCACATATATATGTAAAACCACCACCAGACACAGCTCATTTCAATAGCCAAAACATGCAATCAACAAACGCAGGATTAAAAAATAAATCGCTCACTAACCTTTTGAAAATCTTCATCAGATGACAGTAATATGACATGTTACACAGTACATATTTTTTTCTTTCAATAATATGCCATTTATATCCATAAATGTCCATTTACAGTGAGTTCACGTTCAGAAATTACTCAAAAATGCCCGCAGGAAATCTATGTAGCGCGGCAAGATAACGTAAATAGACATCATAAACTTTGACTAAATATACATGTTCTACATATAGTTAGAAAGATACACTGCTTCTTTATGTAACCGCTGTGTTAGATTTATTTTTAACGTTACAGAAATCGCACACTATTCCATATGCTGAGACAGCGCTCAGTTCCAAGCTACATTTCCACGTAATGTTGGAGTCAACAGAAACACAGATTTAAGCATAAATATTCCCTTACCTTCGATGGTCTTCGTTCAGAATGTTCTGGAAGGCTTCATACTTACCCAATACATCGTTTGGTTTCAAGTCTTGCGTCTTTGTATTAGCTACTGCTAATAACATCAGCTGAAATGCACCCAAAACGTCCTCTGGTCCGGAAAAGTTGCGCATCAAAACTTCAAAATTACATATTATATGTCGACTAAACAGGTCAAACTAAGTGCAGAAGCAAGCTTTATGATGTTTTAGACACGCAAAACAAACTTCAATTCAATCGGCCATCGTCTGCCCTTCTCTTGAGTGCTGGAACAAAGGAATGGCTGGGACCAATTCGCGCCCATACGCACAGCCTATTCTCTCGTGGCACGCACTAATTTCACTCCCATAGGGTCAATTCTCGCGGGATTTGAACGATTCAAAGCTCTAATGAAAGAGGACATCTAGCGGAAGAGATAGAAAGTGTCCCCAGAATAACTGGTTGGGAAGGGTGGGGGCCATGACGTCAAAGTTGCTCCAACTTTCATGGCCACAAAAACTAGTTTGGAAGAATGCCTGCCCTGTGAGTTCTGCTATACTTACAGACATAATTCCAACGGTTTTAGAATCTTTAGAGTGTTTTCTATCCAATAATAATTTATTTGCATATATTAGCAATTTTTGACAGATTTTTTTTCCAGTTTACTAGGGGTACCCAATCTCTCCAAAGGGGGCGTATGTCTGCCATATCCTTAACAGGCTTTAGAGAACCTATCGACAACCGTAAGAGTAACAGTCTTCCCCGCTGACGAAGGCAGTCCGGTGATAAAATCGAAGGCGACGTGAGACCACGGTCGAGAGGGAATGGGAAGCGGTCTGAGACGGCCGGCAGGAGGGGAGTTACCGGACTTAGTCTGCGCGCAGACCGAACAAGCAGCCACGAAACGACGCGTGTCATGCTCCCGGGTAGGCCACCAAAAACGCTGGCGAATGGAAGCAAGCGTACCCCGAACGCCGGGGTGGCCGGCTAACTTGGCAGAGTGAGCCCACTGAAGAACGGCCAGACGAGTAGGAACGGGAACGAAAAGAAGGTTCCTAGGACAAGCGCGCGGCGACGGAGTGTGAGTGAGTGCTTGCTTTACCTGCCTCTCAATTCCCCAGACAGTCAACCCGACAACACGCCCCTCAGGGAGAATCCCCTCGGGGTCAGTGGAGGCTACTGAAGAACTGAAGAGACGAGATAAAGCATCAGGCTTGGTGTTCTTAGAGCCCAGACGATAAGAAATCACGAACTCGAAACGAGCGAAAAACAGCGCCCAACGAGCCTGACGCGCATTAAGTCGTTTGGCAGAACGGATGTACTCAAGGTTCCTATGGTCAGTCCAAACGACAAAAGGAACGGTCGCCCCCTCCAACCACTGTCGCCATTCGCCTAGGGCTAAGCGGATGGCGAGCAGTTCGCGGTTTCCCACATCATAGTTACGTTCCGACGGCGACAGGCGATGAGGAAAATACGCGCAAGGGTGGACCTTGTCGTCAGAGAGGGAGCGCTGAGAAAGAATGGCTCCCACGCCCACCTCTGACTCGTCAACCTCGACAACGAACTGTCTAGAGACGTCAGGTGTAACAAGGATAGGTGCGGATGTAAAACGATTCTTGAGGAGATCAAAAGCTCCCTGGGCGGAAACGGACCACTTAAAGCACGTCTTGACAGAAGTAAGGGCTGTGAGAGGAGCTGCCACCTGACCGAAATTACGGATGAAACGACGATAGAAATTCGCGAAGCCGAGAAAGCGCTGCAGCTCGACGCGTGACTTAGGGACGGGCCAATCAATGACAGCTTGGACCTTAGCGGGATCCATCTTAATGCCTTCAGCGGAAATAACAGAACCGAGAAATGTGACGGAGGAGGCATGAAAAGTGCACTTCTCAGCCTTCACAAAAAGACAATTCTCTAAAAGGCGCTGGAGGACACGTCGAACGTGCTGAACATGAATCTGGAGTGACGGTGAAAAAATCAGGATATCGTCAAGGTAAACGAAAACAAAGATGTTCAGCATGTCTCTCAGGACGTCATTGACTAATGCCTGAAAGACAGCTGGAGCGTTAGCGAGGCCGAAAGGAAGAACCCGGTATTCAAAGTGCCCTAACGGAGTGTTAAACGCCGTCTTCCACTCGTCCCCCTCCCTGATGCGCACGAGATGGTAAGCGTTACGAAGGTCCAACTTAGTGAAAAACCTGGCTCCCTGCAGGATCTCGAAGGCTGAAGACATAAGAGGAAGCGGATAACGATTCTTCACTGTTATGTCATTCAGCCCTCGATAATCTATGCAGGGGCGCAGGGACCCGTCCTTCTTCTTAACAAAAAAAAACCCCGCTCCGGCGGGAGAGGAGGAGGCGACTATGGTACCGGCGTCAAGAGCTACAGACAAATAATCTTCGAGAGCCTTACGTTCGGGAGCCGACAGAGAGTATAGTCTACCCCGGGGGGGAGTGGTTCCCGGAAGGAGATCAATACTACAATCATACGACCGGTGTGGAGGAAGAGAGGTGGCCCTGGACCGACTGAACACCGTGCGCAGATCGTGATATTCCTCCGGCACCCCTGTCAAATCACCAGGCTCCTCCTGTGAAGAAGAGACAGAGGAAACAGGAGGGATAGCAGACATTAAACATTTCACATGACAAGAGACGTTCCAGGAGAGGATAGAATTACTAGACCAATTAATAGAAGGATTATGACAAACTAGCCAGGGATGGTCCAAAACAACAGGTGTAAAAGGTGAACGAAAAATTAAAAAAGAAAGGGTTTCGCTATGATTACCAGAGACAGTGAGGGTTAAAGGTAGCGTCTCACGCTGAATCCTGGGGAGAGGACTACCATCCAAAGCGAACAAGGCCGTGGGCTCCCTTAACTGTCTGAGAGGAATGTCATGTTCCCGAGCCCAGGTCTCGTCCATAAAACAGCCCTCCGCCCCAGAGTCTATCAAGGCACTGCAGGAAGCTGACGAACCGGTCCAGCGTAGATGGACCGACAAGGTAGTGCAGGATCTTGAAGGAGAGACCAGAGTAGTGGCGCTCACCAGTAGCCCTCCGCTTACTGATGAGCTCTGGCTTTTACTGGACATGAAGTGACAAAATGACCAGCGGAACCGCAATAGAGACAGAGGCGGTTGGTGATTCTCCGTTCCCTCTCCTTAGTCGAGATGCGGATACCCCCCAGCTGCATAGGCTCAGCACCCGAGCCGGCGGAGGAAGATGGTAGTGATGCGGAGAGGGGGGCAACGGAGAACGCAAGCTCCTTTCCACGAGCTCGGTGACGAAGATCAACCCGTCGCTCTATGCGAATAGCGAGTTCAATCAAGGAATCCACGCTGGAAGGAACCTCCCGGGAGAGAATCTCATCCTTTACCTCCGCGAGGAGACCCTCCAGAAAACGAGCGAGCAAAGCCGGCTCGTTCCAGTCACTGGAGGCAGCAAGAGTGCGAAACTCAATAGAGTAATCTGTTATGGATCGATTACCTTGACATAGGGAAGACAGGACCCTGGAAGCTTCCTCCCCAAAAACAGAACGATCAAAAACCCGTATCATCTCCTCCTTAAAGTCCTGATACTGGTTAGTACACTCAGCCCTCGCCTCCCAGATTGCCGTGCCCCACTCACGAGCCCGTCCAGTAAGGAGAGATATGACGTAGGCGATACGAGCTGTGCTCCTGGAGTAAGTGTTGGGCTGGAGAGAAAACACAATATCACACTGAGTGAGGAACGAGCGGCATTCAGTGGGCTCCCCAGAGTAACACGGCGGGTTATTGATTCTGGGCTCCGGAGATTCGAAAGCCCTTGAAGTGGCCGGTGGATCGAGGCGGAGATGGTGAATCTGTTCTGTGAGGTTGGAGACTTGGGCGGCCAGGGTCTCAACGGCATGTCGAGCAGCAGACAATTCCTGCTCGTGTCTGCCTAGCATCGCTCCCTGGATCTCGACGGCTGAGTGGAGAGGATCCGAAGTCGCTGGGTCCATTCTTGGTCAGATTCTTCTGTTATGCACGTGAGTGAGGACCCAAAAGCGGTTTAACAAAAACAGAGTCCTTTAATGTCAAAACACAGGTAAGACATAGATCCTCTTCAAATGTATATGATGGCAAAATAAACAACCCGCAGAGAGGGCGACAAATGAAACATAAAGTCCTTCTGAATATCACAGAAGAGTTCCCCTTCTAGCAGCAGAGGAGAATAGCTGGGTTAGAGTCCCCTTCTAGCAGCAGAGGAGATTAGCTGGGTTGTAGAGGACAGAGGTACCTGATCACACGTAGCCTCAGATGAACAGGCAGATTCCGACAGGACAGGACAAGGTTGAAGCAAACGAGACGATAGTTTGGTTCTGGCATGAGAAACTCAAACGAGAATCTGACAAAGACAGAAGCAGGAACAGAGAGAGAAATAGAGACCTAATCAGAGGGAAAAAAGGGAACATGTGGGAAAAGGGTGAACGAGGTAGTTAGAGAAGATGAGGAACAGCTGGGGGAAGGAGGGGAAGAGAAGGTAACCTAATACGACCAGCAGAGGGAGACGGAGTGAAGAGAAAGAACAGGAACAAGACATAATATGACAATACATGACAGTATATCCTTAAAATGAAATACTAACCTTATATGTACACAATATATTACAGTGAAGTAATAGAATGTCTCGTTTTTGTAGAATTCTAATGATGACCCGCCTCAGTGTAGCCCTCCATACTAGTGCCGGTATATATTCCACGCTGAGGGAGTGGGGATACTGACTGTCAACTGTGAGGATTTGGACACACCCGGACAGAGCCTCACCTACAGCATTGTGGGAGGTGAGAAAATATCCCATTTCACATGTAGTGCACTATTTTTGACCAAGACCCATAGAGTTCCAGTCAAAAGTAGTGCACTATATAGGGAATGGGGTGCCATTTGGGACACATCCCATATCACATAATGTGCTCTATTACTAGTGATCAACTCCTTTTGGTTTCAGGTAGAACCTTTTTGGGTTCCTGGATCCAAAATGTTGCTCCTACGGGGACAGCCGTGGAACTATTTTTTTTCTAAGCAGACAGAACACACAAGATATAACCCCAGGTGCAGATGGAACACAGAACATTCAGCCCAGACAGAACACATTGTCTAGAAAGGACATACACAATTTTTTATTTATCTGTTGTTTTACCAGGTAAGTTAACTGAGAGCACATTCTCATTTGCAGCAACGACCTGGGCAATAGTTACAGGGGAGAAATGAGCCAATTGCAAACTGGGGATTATTAGATGATGGTTTGAGGGCCAGATTGGGAATTTAGCCAGGACACCAGGGTTAACACCCCTACTCTTATGATAAGTGCCATGGGATCTTTAATGACCTCAGAACACCCGTTTAACGTCTCTTCCGAAAGACGGCATCCTACACAGGGCAGTGTCCCCAATCACTGCCCTGGGGCATTGGGATATGTTTAGACCAGAGGAAAGAGTGCCTCCTACTGGCCCTCCAACACCACTTCCAGCAGCATCTGGGCTCCCATCCATGGACTGACCAGGACCAACCCTGCTTAGCTTCAGAAGCAAACCAGCAGTGGTATGCAGGGTGGTATGCTGCTGGCATACCACGATAGAACCCCATGTACAGACGGAACACAGAACATTCAGCCCAGAGAGAAATCATACAAATGATGGAAAATGCAGCCCAGAGAGAAAACAGAGCATTCAGCCCAGATGGAACAAAGACCTCCAAACCAAGACAGAATGAATCAGAGGGAATGTAATTCACCATCTGCTTGAATTGCAGGTAAATTTGATTAGATACAAACTACCACATTCCTGTTCTCCCAGGGAACACTAAACAACCGATTTACCACGGATGGAGCACAGCTGGTGTCCAGTGCCCAGTTCTCCTGTCACACCCCATGGTTTATGAGCTGCTGGTCAGGGCTCAGGACCATGGCATGCCTGTATGCTCCACTACTGTTACGGTCATTGCCAATGTGGTTCCCTGGACCACAACTCGACCAACAACCACCACCACGATCAAGGTAACTCACCACTTTTACACTGTCTATCTTACCTGCAGCTAGTAGGTATAAACAAACATAGTGTGAGTGCCTCTGCATGTTGTGTGTTATATGTGTGTCGTAACGTGACCATCATTAAATGAAGACGGTTATATTATCAAATCAATTCTCTATGTGTAATTCTTCCTTACGTGACTAAACTAATCATGTCAACTTTAATTAACTAGGAAGTCGGGGCATCACGGGATTTTTTTTGAAAGAGTCTCTATTTCCCGAATCTTATCCGTTACAGTCACTTATTAATGTCTTATTACCTCATCAGTCTCATTCCTGAACGTCGCAAACCCTTGGATATCTGATATCCGATATGACGGCTTGGTAGACAAAGGAAAGGGGTGAGGACAGGTAATAAAGAGGTGGAGAACAGAATGGACCCACTGCATACATACAGTTGAATAGGTTCATCGTAAATATGGACATTACTAGGAAAAACAATTCTCATTAGAATACTAAGATCACATTGTTATCTTTGCAAAAGTATTCTTATGCTTAATCATTTATTTTATACAACATTCAGATGCAAACCCCATAACTGAGGAGTGTATACAAACAGATATACAGTAATATGTGTCTCCTGTCCTTCGTGAGGTCATCAAATGAAACAAACTCAACATGACTCTTCCTTGATTTCCCACCAACCGATTCCACATTCTCAAAAATATAAATATTGTTTAGTTCTACAATTTTTGGGATGTAGGAGTTTTGGCAAGTCTCTCTCTGTGTCCAGAGGCCGAGTATTTACAACCTCCATAAAGCGACCTTCTCCCCCTCTCCCCCTCTGTGGGAGAGAGAGTCGCTGTAGAGTGGACCCACTGTAGCCTGATTCTTCAGATCTTTACAGGAAATTAATGACAGTCCCCCTCTGGTGGGGTCAAGTTGAAAGGATCCTGCAAGTTGCCACCCACCATAAGAATGAATCTCGGATATCCTGGTTGGGGATCAGCGTAGCAGTCCCCCTCTGGTGGTTGACCCGGGTAGGATTTTTGCAAATGGAGCAGGCCGCCACAAGGATGGGCAGCGGATGTCCGGATTGGGATCGCCAATCTGGTGGATCTAGGCAGTAATTTAGGCAGATGTTAACAACGCACACACACTCACAAAATACATAATTACATTTATTCCCAAATGAGTGGTGTTGTGGCACTAAGGGATGGTTGTATGGGGAACTTGTTTATGGCTCTATCAATTCCTAAGTGTCAAAGGAAATTAAATGAAAAGGAATGAAAGCATAAACAAAGATATACAAAATATAGTTATCACACCATAATCATCTAATTGGACTGTATTCTATATACGTCCAACGTTTTGGCAAAATGACCCTATCATGGCATTGTCTAATGTCATATCTAGGGCGTTCCTAATTTGCAGTGTGTTGCTAGAGCACTATCCTAAGTTGATAACTACATGATAAGTTTACATCTGTAAGGCACCAGTTTGGGGCAGTCTACAGGGATGACCTATGGACCTCTGTGGAGAAACTGGTGAGTATTGTAGCTGTAGAGTCAAATGCCTCAGAGTACATTTTCAACTTTACTAAGGCTGGTGTTTTGTTCTGACCCTAAAGTGATCCATTTGTGCTTACACAAGCGCACACGCCAAGGGAAATAAGCCAAGTATCCGGGTAGGCTGCAACCTGTTCCGATTGAGTCTGACATCATCAGATCATTTCCGGGTCAATGCCTGGAGGTTTAGTAACAATTGATGCCAACCTCACGACCTACGTTAAGGGGACCTGTAGTAGTTTTTATTACACGCCAATGTGTCTTACACCATTGTAGTGGCGATAGGAATGACGGAATCTATTTCATAGCTAAGTTATCCACGGAGGAGCTAACCTCACGACGGAAGTACTCTCTAAGCACTGAACCAGTCGTACGTGGTGTGATCACGGTTCATGACTTCTAATAACTTTCCTCCTGAATGGAGGGTTCTATTTATTAGTGGCATGTGTGTTAACCGTCAGAAGAGTGTTCTGGAGATTCCCTTACACGTGTTGCGATCTGAGTCACTACTAACTCCTCTATTGCTGTTCTCAATAGCAATTTGACTTGGGACCTTCATGATACACTAGCACATGATGCCGCACAGTGAAACACTGCTTCCAATTAATTTCAATGGAAGGAAAGCGGCGAGAAGCGGATAGGGCGGGGGACCTTTGGGCGGTGTGAAGGAGGTGTGGGAGGCCGTGAAAAAAGTGAACTTTTCCCAACTTTATGCAAATCACCAGCGGCGACCGCTGACCAACCAGGCTGTCGTCTTGTGAAACAGTGGATGTAAAGAATCTAGCTAGCTAAAGCATTTACTACAAATTGAATGTGCAATTTTGTAAGCTTGTCTTGCTGATATTTGCTGATATTTGCTATGCAATGCAGATGTATTAAATAACTATGTTCTTACTTATTGTGCAGTGGAGGATAAAAATACCTGTATGCCTATAGATGTGTAGCTAGCTATCTAGCCGATCTGTGTATGGACCCAAACATTTGGTATACATATTAGTTCAGAACCTAGCTATGAACCTCAGCTATCATATCCAGTTGTATCAACTTCAAAACAGTCTGAATGACATTAATGAAGCCAATGGATTGAGTAGAATATAATCTAACTTTGTGCCAAGGATGCAAGTTGAATATGCATGTAGTTATTACCATGCATGAGATCCCCACATTGTAGCCTGCCAATTTAATGTATTCCCTGATCATGTACTCTATCTTGGCAAATACAGGTGCAGTTCAGGTATGAATCTCTTCGAGATTATTTTTCAGTCATATGCAATACCAGGAGTATAAAATCCAGTCTTTGAATGATGCTCTGTCTGCAAGTATCTATTACAATTATACACTTCAGTGTTAACCAATCTTGGTCCTGGGACATCCGTGGTTACTCATTGTAACTAATAGACTACAAACAGGATTTAACTAGTTAAAGGCTGATTTGTAATTCATATATTCAGAAATAGAATAAAAAAAAACAGTATACTACACTTCCTATGCATCATGTAAAACTGGTTCATCTCAATATCTAATGCTCTTTATCTGCATTGATCTGATAAACACAGGATAGGTGTAAATGAGAGACTTCATTTCAACCACGAGAGAACATGAAAAGCTTTATTGAAAGAAGTTTATTATCCAAGTGTTATAAATACATGCATTATAAATATTATAATAGTAGTATTATAAATTCAACTTCAATCTGTACTTCAATGCACATCTGCTGTGCATTATAAAAACAGAGGAAGAAAGAGGAGGTGGCGAGAGGTGTAAAAGACAGGAAGGGAAAGAGCTAAGGACATAGGAGCAGAGAAGGTAGCATATGTGTCACGATCGTTGAATGAGGAGGACCAAAGCTCAGCGTGGGGAGCGTACATATTCCTTTATTTTCGGATGACGCGGACGAAAACAATAACCATACAAAAAAACAACCGTGAAGCCTAAGGGCTATAATGCTACAAACAAAGACAACTTCCCACACCCACAGGTGGGGAAAAGGGTACCTAAGTATGGTTCCCAATCAGAGACAACGATAGACAGCTGTCCCTGATTGAGAACCCTACCCGGCCAAAAACAAAGAAATAGAAAACATAGGACACAAAACATAGAATGCCCACCCCAACTCACACCCTGACCAAACCAAAATAGAGACATAAAAAGGATCACTAAGGTCAGAGAGTGACGATATGATTAATGAATCACAGTGCTACCCAAATATTCTCTCAGTTCATCACAATTACATAAGTGTCTCTAGTCGACCCGAAGGTTATCTTAAAAGTGGGTGAGGTGGCGATGATGGGTCTGGGGGTTGGCATCCTCTCTCACATCAAAACATACCTGCAGAGAGACAGATGGAGAGAGAGAGATAGCATGTTAAGCCTTGTTTTTTAAATATATTCTAACATTGTTAGTCATCATACTAATCAGGTGAAATGCAAAACTGACCTTGGATCATTAACTCTGGGACTACTGCATCTCTATCTGTATTTCAATGTAAAGCATGTCTTTAATAATACTTTCTGTTGAACTGACCAAGTGACCTCTCACCTCTGAACATGCCCTCTATGTTGCCAGTTCAGATGCGGGAGTGGTTCACCAACACAGCTGATATAACCTAGAGGATTTAGGGAGAAGAGGAGAGAGGGATGAAGTGGAGAGAGACTTATTGAGAAAATAAGATAGTTAAAGAGACAGTGTTCAACAGGAATCTGTGTGTGTGGCCTCACCTGGTATCCACACCACACTAAGTGGCAGCAGAGCACTTTATGCTGAAAAACATGAACGGACACACAAGGACAAACAATATTGCGTAGTTATGGAAATAATGAAGTGTCTTACTATTCTCCATGGTTGGCCCTCTTGCCTATTCTTTGAAGGTGGAAGAAGCCACACCTGAGCCTGCTTACTGCACAACAATCCATCAATCAATCAGATACATGACTGTGTAGGTGTGGGTTAAAGGGTGTCCAATTGTACTACATTTTTTCAATATGGGTGATTTAAAATAGCCTGTTTTGTTTTTGTACAGACATCACACCCTTACCTAAACAGCACCCTCACCTGATCAAAGGGAGAGAAACTGGGAGTTGAATAACTGCAGTTAACATAGCTAAGTAAATGGAATAATACTCTTATTGCATTGTGAATGGCTCTTAAAAGAGCCTTTGGGTGTGCATAGTGTAGTCTATGGTGTTGCCAGGGAACAGCGCCCTCTTCGAAGAAGTAGGAGGTGAAGATCTCCTGCACACAGATTGCCTCTCTTGCTGCGTTGTTGGACCCCATCCTTTTAACATCCTGCAGAGCAGCAGACTCCTCTGGCACAGGACGGCGAGCTGCAGATCCCCTCCTGGTCCTTGTGTCCATTCTCATGAAGTTATGCAGGACACAGGTAGCTTTCATACACCTGAATTCCTCCAGGAGGCAGTCTCAGGCGGGGCCCTGGTCACCCAACCTTGCAGTGCCCTACACATTAACTGTAGGCAATCGTTTTGAAGGAATCTCCAATTACAAGGTATCTGTAGGAATATGGAAGACAATGAGATTATTAGACTTTTACAACACCAGGTCATTGTGGATTACTAAAGTATGATATCCCTGATAACAAATCATGATAACATTGGATTGATAGATGCATGGGCACACATATGTGCATGTGACATTAACAGGATCATATCAAGGATAGCACCACAAATGAATACATAAATACCACTTGAAGCTTGATGATGAGTTGATTATTTGAATCAGCTGTGCAGTGCTAACGCAAAAACAAAATGTGCACCTCTTTGAGTCCCCAGAACCAGGACTGAGAACCACTTAATTGGGACCTCTTCATATGTAGACAGGCTTTCATAGCTCTCTTTATCTGAGGACAGAAAACCTCACAAGAAACGGACTTCATTATAGTCAAATTAGCTAGCTACCTACAAATGCATTTGTAGTTAGTTATTTTACAGTGATAAATACATCAAGATAGCTAGCTAAAATGAAGTTAGGTAGCTGGTGATATTTAATTCACTTTGCTAGCTATCTATACAGTATCTGAAGTTGGCTAGATAGCTATCTAGCTAGCTCATTTAGCAGCTCATTTGAGTTAGCCTGCACCTTAGCTAGTTAGCTAATAATACATTGGTTTTTTACATTTTCGAAATATATTTATTAACTTGAATAGGTTCTCCCAGCCATGTGGACAACTGGAAACAGGGCAGCAAAGTTTGTTTGTCACCAGAGCGTTTAGAGCACATTACTATTGAACTATCTACCCATTTAATAACCAGACCTTCATACAAACTTGCTATGATGAATTCTTGACGCACAACCGAAAAGCTGCTCTGTGCTGCCATATGCCGCTAGCACGCCCACAAACGAGTCACAATGGGTGGCCTACTCGGCACGCGGCAATTTAGATGCACCTTGAGGTCTCTAACATTCTTACTGATTGTGGTTGGACTGACTGTGCTGGCATTGGTACTGGTACTCAAGGGGACCAGTTATCCTATCAATTTATTCTGAAATGCCAACCACAACACATGATTAGAGCATGTTACTAGTTGCATTGTAGTGGAAACCACACATGGCAAGGAATTATTATTTTTGCCATTTGTTTTGGAGGTGCAGCATCCACTGGATGACCAGTGTGGTACAACTCAGTAATTATTTTAGATGTGTTCTAAGGTTATCCCAGTTATCCCACTGTTCTTATAGGGGAGTTTACAACTAGATTTGTTTTCTGCTCTAGCGGCCTCATACAGTGTTGCACGTAGTCTCGCCCCCCCTCCCCCACCGGCCTCGATAAGGCTCATCATGGACCCCCCAACAGTGGTTGGTGTTGGAATCCAAGGCACAAACGAAAAGGTCGGACCCTTATGTACGAGTTGTCAATGGCCATGTTGTTATGAGAATGACTGTAACCTTTCAACAAAATCTCCTGGTGTTTGTGCTTCAAACCGCTCAGTGGCTGTCGAGGCCTGTCAGTCACCACAGCATCCGCGTGTTGCAACATCTTCAGTACCTGCGAACTGAGACGAGGATATCTGTCTGTGATATCGCAAGTGTTTCACCAGTGGGAGTCATCGGGTCAGTTGAGGGACTGATGCCATTAGTGTCATTGTAAGGGGTGACAGTCCCCCACAAAGCGGAAGATGTATCATTGGAAGCAGAGTACACTCTGCACATCAATGTTTTTCTTGCTGATATCTCCTTGGATCGGATTCTGCATCAAGAAGTTTAGAAACGTCTATTTCCAAAGGGGTGCTTTCGACAGATACCCCTCATTGTTTCCAGAGACAAAACCTCTCTCATTGTCACTCAATGCCTAGGTTTACCTCCATGGTATTCACATCCTACCAAACCTTTGTCTGTACATTATGCCTTGAATCTATTGTTCCGCACCCAGAAACCTGCTCCTTTTACTCTTTGTTCTGAACGCAATAGACGATGAGTTCTTATAGCCTTTAGCCATACCCTTATCCTACACCTACTCTGTTCCTCTGGTCATGTAAAGGTTAATCCAGGCCCTGCAGCGCCTAGCTCCACTCCCATTCCCCAGGTGCTCTCATTTGTTGACTTCTGTAACCGTAAAAGCCTTGGTTTCCTGCATGTTAACATTAGAAGCCTCCTCCCTAAGTTTGTTTTATTCACTGCTTTAGCAAACTCTGCCAACCCGGATGTCCTAGCCATGTCTGAATCCTGACTTAGGAAGGCCATCAAAAATCCTGACATTTCCATCCCTAACTATAACATCTGCCAAAGGGGGCGGAGTTGCAATCTACTGCAGAGATAGCCTTCAGAGTTCTGTCATGCTATCCAGGTCTGTGCCCAAACAATTTGAGCTTCTACTTTTAAAAATCCACCTTTCCAGAAACAAGTCTTTCACAGTTGCAACTTACTTGTAACGGCTGTTGTCGGGAGAAGAAGGAGTAGACCAAAGCGCAGCGTTGTACGTGTTCATTTTGCCTTTCATAAACTGAACACTAAATACAAAAGAACAAGAGAATAAATTAAAACCGAAACAGTTCTGTATGGTGAAACACAGAAAACAACTACCCACAACCTATAGTGGGAAAACAGGCTGCCTAAGTATGGTTCTCAATCAGAGACAACAACAGACAGCTGTCCCTGATTGAGAACCATACCCGGCCAAAAACAAAGAAATACAAAAACATTGAAAAAAGAACATTGGACACCCACCCTAGTCACACCCTGGCCTAACCAAAATAGAGAATAAAAAGCCTCTCTTTGGCCAGGGCGTGACATTACTATAGACCACCTTTTGCCCCCAGCTGTGCCCTGGACACTATATGTGAATTGATTGCCTCCCATCTATCTTCAGAGCTCGTGCTGGTAGGTGACCTAAACTGGGATATGCTTAACATCCCGGCCATCCGACAATCTAAGATAGATGCCCTCAATCTCACACAAATGATCAATGAACCTACCAGGTACAACACCAAATCCGTAAACACGGGCACCCTCATAGATATCATCCTGACTAACCTGCCCTCCAAATACACCTCTGTTGTCTTCAAAAAGGAACTCAGCGATCACTGAAATGACCATCACCGTCAAACACTCCCTTATACCCTTCAGCGAGCAGGCCTTTCTATTCAACCTGGCCAGGTTATCCTGGAAGGATATTGACCTCATTCCGTCAGTAGAGGATGCCTGGTTATTCTTTAAAAGTGCTTTCCTCACCATCTTAAATAAGCATGCCCCATTCAAAAAATGTAGAACCAGGAATAGATATAGCCCTTGGTTCACTCCAGACCTGACTGCCCTTGACCAGCACAAAAACACTGCACACTGCATTAGAATCGAATATCCCCCGCGATATGCAACTTTTCAGGGAAGTTAGGAACCGATATACACAGGCATTAAGGAAAGCAAAGGCTAGCTTTTTCAAACAGAAATTTGCATCCTGTAGCACAAACTCAAAAAAGTTTTGGGACACTGTAAAGTCTGGAGAATAAGAGCACCTCCTCACAGCTGCCCACTGCACTGAGGCTAGGAAACACTGCGACCACCGATAAATCCACAATAATTGAGAATTTCAAGAAGCATTTTTCTACGGCTGGCCATGCTTTCCACCTGGCTACCCCTACCCCGGTCAACAGCCCTGCACCCCCACAGCAACTTGCCCAAGCCTCCCCATTTCTCCTTCACCCAAATCCAGATAGCTGATGTTCTGAAAGAGCTGCAAAATCTGGACCCCTACAAATCAGCTGGGCTAGACAACCCTCTCTAAAATTTTCCACCACAATTGTTGCAACCCCTATTACTAGCCTGTTCAACCTCTCTTTCGTATCGTCTGAGATCCCCAAATATTGGAAAGCTGCCACGGTCATCCCCCTCTTCAAAGCGGGAGACACTCTAGACCCAAACTGTATAGACCTATATCTATCCTACCCTGCCTTTCTAAGGTCTTCGAACAGATCACCGACCATTTCGAATCCCACTGTACCTTCTCCGCTATGCAATCTGGTTTCCGAGCTGGTCATGGGTGCACCTCAGCCACGCTCCAGGTCCTAAACGATATCATAACCACCATTGATAAAAGACAATACTGTGAAGTCGTATTCATTGACCTGGCCAAGGCTTTCGACTCTGTCAATCACCACATTCTTATCGGCAGACTGAACAGCCTTGGATTCTCAAATGACTGCCTCGCCTGGTTCACCAACTACTTCTCAGATAGAGTTCAGTATGTCAAATCGGAGGGTCTGTTGTCCGGACCTCTGGCAGTCTCTATGGACTAACCTCCAGACAAGCTTCAATGCCATACAACTCTCCTTCCGTGGCCTCCAACTGCTCTTAAATGCAAGTAAAACTAAATGCATGCTCTTCAACCGATCGCTGCCCCCACCTGCCCGCCCGTCCAGCATTACTATTCCGGATGGTTCTGACTTGTGGACAACTACAAATACCTAGGTGTCTGGTTAGACTGTAAACTCTCCTTCCAGACTCACATTAAACATCTCCAATCCAAAATTAAATCTAGAATCGTCTTCCTATTTTGCAACAAAGCATCCTTCACTCATGCTGCCAAACATATCCTTGTAAAACGAACAATCCTACCGATCCTTGACTTTGTCGATGTTCTTTACAAAATAGCCTCCAACACTCAGCAAATTGGATGCAGTGCCATCCGTTTTGTAACCAAAGTGCCGTCCGTTTTGTAACCAAAACCCCATATACTACCCACCACTGAGACCTGTATGCTCTCGTTGGCTGGCCCTCACTTCACATTCGTCGCCAAGCCCACTGGCTCCAGGTCATCTATAAGTCTTTGCTAGGTAGAATCCCACCTTATCTCAGTTTACTGGTCACCATATCAGCACCCACCCATAGCATGCTCTCCAGCAGGTACAGTGGGGAGAACAAGTATTTGATACACTGCCGATTTTGCAGGTTTTCCTACTTACAAAGCATGTAGAGGTCTGTAATTTTTATCATAGGTACACTTCAACTGTGAGAGACGGAATCTAAAACAATTAGATTTATTTGATACATCAGAAAAGCAGAACTTAATATTTGGTACAGAAACCTTTGTTTGCAATTACAGAGATCATACGTTTCCTGTGGTTCTTGACCAGGTTTGCACACACTGCAGCAGGGATTTTGGCCCACTCCTCCATACAGACCACTCCAGATCCTTCAGGTTTCGGGACTGTTGCTGGGCAATACGGACTTTCAGCTCCCTCCAAAGATCTTCTATTGGGCTCAGGTCTGGAGACTGGCTAGGCCACTCCAGGACCTTGAGATGCTTCTTACGGAGCCACTCCTTAGTTGCCCTGGCTGTGTGTTTCGGGTCGTTGTCATGCTGGAAGACCCATCCACGACCCATCTTCAATGCTCTTACTGAGGGAAGGAGATTGTTGGCCAAGATCTCATGATACATGGCCCTATCCATCCTCTCCTCAATACGGTGCAGTCGTCCGGTCCCCTTTGCAGAAAAGCATCCCCAAAGAATTATGTTTCCACCTCCATGCTTCACGGTTGGGATGGTGTTCTTGAGGTTGTATTCATCCTTCTTCTTCCTCCAAACACGGCGAGTGGAGTTTAGACCAAAAAGCTCTATTTTTGTCTCATCAGACCACATGACCTTCTCCCATTCCTCCTCTGGATCATCCAGATGGTCATTGGCAAACTTCAGACGGGCCTGGACATGCGCTGGGCTTGAGCAGGGGGACCTTGCGTGCGCTGCAGGATTTTATTCCATGACGGCGTAGTGTGTTACTAATGGTTTTCTTTGAGACTGTGGTCCCAGCTCTCTTCGGGTCATTGACCAGGTCCTGCCGTGTAGTTCTGGGCTGATCCCTCACCTTCCTCATGATCATTGATGCCCCACGAGATGAGATCTTGCATGGAGCCCCAGACCGAGGGTGATTGACCTTCATCTTGAACTTCTTCCATTTTCTAATAATTGCGCCAACAGTTGTTGCCTTCTCACCAAGCTGCTTGCCTATTGTCCTGTATCCCATCCCCCCCCAGCCTTGTGCAGGTCTACAATTTTATCCCTGATGTCCTTACACAGCTATCTGGTCTTGGCCATTGTGGAGAGGTTGGAGTCTGTTTGATTGAGTGTGTGGACAGGTGTATTTTATACAGGTAGCGAGTTAAAACAGGTGCAGTTAATACAGGTAATGAGTGGAGAACAAGTGGGCTTCTTAAAGAAAAACTAACAGGTCTGTGAGAGCCGGAATTCTTACTGGTTGGTAGGTGATCAAATACTTATGTCATGCAATAAAATGCAAATTAATTACTTAAAAATCATACAATGTGATTTTCTGGATTTTTGTTTTAGATTCTCACAGTTGAAGTGTACCTATAATAAAAATTACAGACCTCTACATGCTTTGTAAGTAGGAAAACCTGCAAAATAGGCAGTGTATCAAATTTATTGTTCTCCCCACTGTATATTTCACTGGTCACTCCCAAGCCAATTCCTGCTTTGGCCGCCTTTTCTTCCAGTTCTCTGCTGCCAATGACTGGAATGAATTGTAAAAATCACTGAAGCTGGAGACTGATATCTCCCTCACTAATTTTAAGCACCAGCTGTCAGAGCAGCTCACAGATCATTGCACCTGAACATAGCCCATCTGTAAATAGCCCATCCAACTACCTCATCCCCATATTGTTAGTTTTTTTTCTTTCTCCTTTGCACACCAGTATCTCTACTTTGCACGTTCATCTTCTGCACATCTATCACTCCAGTGTTTAGTTGTTAAATTGTATTTACTTCGCCACTATGGCCCTATTTATTGCCTTACCTCCCTAATCTTACATAATTTGCACACACTGTATTGTGGCATATAGCAGGTCAGCCACCAGGGGTAGACTTGTCGAGGCCTGGTGACAGACGGTGTATACGTCACGAGGCGATGGCTCCATCTGCTGGATGTGCCAGGTCTCGACTGGTTCTCCGGCCAGAACTAATTGGGGCTGATTGGGAGTTGGTGAGTAATCAAGGCCCCTAAAGCTGCCAGAAGGGCAACACACAAGGAGAGTGAGGGAAGGGGATGGTTACAGAGGTAACAGGAGTGCAGTTGCGATCCCGACAGGATACAGCAAGACCCGGAGCCCAGAAGACGGTATCCCAGAGAGGGTCTCAAAGGGGAGACCTATCCTTTTCTTTTCTTTTTGTTTTGATTTATTATTCAAATAAATACCCCTGAAACTGAGTTTATCCTACTCTGTCAGTGTCTGATCTGTGTAAACGTCTTGACCAAACCCCCTGGTCTGCCACAGTATATAGACTTTTCTATTGTGTTATTGACTGTATGTTTGTTTATTCCATGTGCAACTCTTTGTTGTTGTTTGTGTCTCACTGCTTTGCTTTATCTTGGCCAGGTCGCAGTTGTAAATGAGAACTTGTTCTCAATAGGCTTACCTGGTTAAATAAAGGTGAAATAAATACAAATAAATGGATGACTGGGTTGCAGCTAGCATTGGGGGAAGACAGTGTGGTCAGTGGAGAAGGCAGTGTGACCTGTGACCATACATGGTTGGTTTTCCAATCCATCAGTGGGAGTAACCGATCAATCAAGTCTGCTCCGAGTAGCAGGGGTTCAGATTTGAGGCTGTTGACATACACACGATGAACAAGCAATACGTCCTGGAAGTGTAGTTTCAGCATGAGTCTAAATGTGAGAGGCGTGGTAGTCTGAGTGACCCCTCGGAGTGTCCCGGTGCTCTTGACGGCCAATCCTCCACTGAACGTAGCGAACAGGTCAATTGTAGCTGTAGTCGTTTCGATGGCGACGTACTTTACAGTTATTTCAACTGTGGTGGTTGAGTTGTGGTTTCGTGGTAGAAACAGTTGTTGTGTCTCAACGCTCCAATACCTGATAATGCACCCTCTAATTGGAGTGAGTGCTCCTGGTCAAACTTCAAAAGCCATCCAATGCGTCCTCTATATCAGCTAGGAACGTCTCAGTATCGTTTGGCTGACTTAGAACGTGTTCAAAGGGGTTGGGACATTTTTTACGAGTTTGTCAAGGCGTTCCCTGCCAAGCGGGTGGAGAGGGTTTGCTTCATCCTGTGTGGAAATTGTGTCCGAAAGGCCAAGAGGAGAAGCAAAGCTTTGGCTTTGTTGGCGAAGAGGCGCATATTATTCAGTGCCGAATGGCCAAGAGGAGAAGACTGAGGGACACATGAGGGAGGCAATGTCTGAAACCTTCTATCATCGTCACTCCTTTGAGTACCGGGCTTGGGTAGTCACGTTGTAGCGCGTGACCGTTTTGGAATTCCACCAGATGGTACCTAAGGGTGGTATACTCGTGCATAGCAGAGTCCACTTGAGTGCTTAGAGTACAGATTTTAGACATGTGAGTGTCAAACTTGCTCCGTTCGGTCTCATACTTATCTGTCATGGTTTGGAGATAGAGGTCTTGAGTAGGGAGCGAGAGATTCAGTGATGAGATTTCCGCCGCTTGCTTAGAAATCAATATTTCCATCTCCATCACCTGAGTTCTCTCATCATTCATTAGGTCAGTGACTTCAATGAGTTCTGCTGATTTGTCATCCAACTTAGTCATTATATTAATCAGGTTGGTCAGCACATGCCCGGAGCACACGTCCTGGTAATCCTGGTAATCCGTCTGGCCCCGTAGACTTGTGTATGTTGACCTGTTTAAAGGTCTTACTCACGTCGGCTACGGAGAGCATGATCACACAGTCGCCTGGAACAGTTGATGCTCAGGCTGAGGTTTTGACTCTCAGGGTGCTAAAGTGGAGGCATCAGACCTTGTTCATAGCTCTCCTTGCCTTCATCGGAGCTCTGCTGATGGGCAGCCTGAGACTGCTGCTCTGGAAGCTGTACATATAGTGCCAGTCAAATGTTTGGGCACACCTTCTCAAGGGTTTTTCTTTATTTGCACTATTTTCCAGATTGTAGAATACTAGCGAAGACATCAAAACAATGAAATAACATACCAAAAAAGTGTTCTTCACAGTAGCCCCTCTTTGCCTTGATGACAGCTTTGAACACTCTTGGCATTCTCTCAACCAGCTTCACCTGGAATGCTTTTCCAACAGTCTTGAAGGAGTTCCCACATATGCTGAGCACTTGTTGGCTGCTTATCCTTCACTCTGCGGTCCAACTCACCCCAAACCATCTCAATTGGGTTGAGGTTGGGTGATTGTGGAGGGCAGGTCATCTGATGCAGCAATCCATCACTTTCCTTCTTGGTCAAATAGCCCTTACAAAGCATGGAGGTGGGTTGGGTCATTGTCCTGTTGAAAATGATAGTCCCACTAAGACCAAACCAGATGGAATAGTGTATCACTGCAGAATGCTGTGTTAGTCATGCTTGTTAAGTGTACATTGAATTCTAAATAAATCACAGACTGTGTCACCAGCAAAGCACCCCCACACCATCACACCTCCTCCTCTATGCTTCACGGTGGGAACCACAAATGCGGAGGTCATCCGTTCACCTACACGGCGTCTCACAAAACACGGTGTTGGAACCAAAATTCTCAAATATTGACTCATCAGACCAAAGGACATATTTACACCGGTCTAATGTCCATTGCTCATGTTTCTTGGCCCAAACAAGTCTCTTCTTATTATTGGTGTCCTTTAATAGTGGTTTCTTTTCAGCAATTCAACCATGAAGGAATGATTCCCGCAGTGTCCTCTGACCAGTTGATGTTGAGATGTGCCTGTTACTTGAACTCTGTGAAGCATTTATTTGGGCTACAGGCTCTAACTTATCCTCTGCAGCAGAGATAACTCTGGGTCTTCCTTTCCTGTTGAGGTCCTCATGAGAGCCAATTTCATCATAGCGCTTGGTGGTTTTTGCGACTGCACTTGAAGAAACTTTAAAAGTTCTTGAAATGTTCCAGATTGACTGTTCCGGATGTCTAAAAGTAATGATACGGTCGTTTCTTTTTGCTTTTTTGAGCTGTTCTTGACATATGGACTTGGTCTTTTACCAAATAGGGCTATCTTCTGTATACCACCCCTACCTTATCACAATACAACTGATTGGCTCAAACTCATTAAGAAGGAAAGAAATTCCACAAACTAACTTTTAACAGGGCATACCTGTTAATTGAAATTCATTCCAGGTGTCTACCTCATGAAGCTGGTTGAGAGAATGCCAAGAGTGTGCGAAGCTGTCATCAAGGCAAATGGTGGAGATTTTGAAGATTGTCAAATATAAAATACATTTTGAGTTGTTTAACACGTGTTTGGTTACTACATGATTCCATATGTGTTATTTCAAAGTTTTGATTCTTCATTATTATTCTACAATGTAGAAAACAGTCAAAATAAAGAAAAACCGTTGAATGAGTAGTTGTGTCCAAACGTTTGACTGGTACTGTACGTATGTCCAGACAGACAGACACCTAACTGCCTATTACAGATTATATTCTTGTAGCTCCCTCCAGTAACCACAAGCACAACCGTTCCTTGAGTTTAACTGGCGGCTTTATTCTGTAGATTTAGTCAGAATTATCACCTTCCGTGAGAACTATAAAGTAAATGAAAAATGCAGTTGAGCACACTCTTACAACCAACCTCCTTATCTTACGAGTGACTTCTTAGCGTGGTATAACTCTGAAGTGCTTACATACATAAACAGTGGCGCTTCAACAGTATCAGATTAAACACATGAATAAAGGAAAAATACCTCATTGGCTGCTTATTACAGAAGGGAGGAAATCAAACTTCACACTTATTATTCCTGCCATGAATTCACACTTCATCCTTAATTATTATAACGTCACCATCCTAACATACACGCTTCAACCTTTATGAACTACACCCGATGACATGACAATTTAGCTAACACAGCGTGGGATTGCCTTCCCTCCAAAAGTGTGTTGCTACAATACTGTCCCCGTTACGACAGTTATTAGCTACGTAGTTCCGCTTGTTTTATCATTTCCCCCGCATAGCGAACACGTAAACAATTCAAACAAAAAACTACATAGACTTACAGGTTACTTGTCAGTTACAATTCTGTCTCTCTCCATAGTTTGTCTCTCTTTCTATTTTTTTTCAGGCTCTCCTTCTACACACATGCTCCTTTTAAACATGACCCCAACTCTCTTGCTAAACATGTGAACAAAGGCATTTGTTATTGTATATGTTGTGGTCTATGGACCATTCTGGCTTGGACAAGGCTTTCTAAACTCTGTAGTAGAATAATAATATATTGTCCAAATTGCTCTATCAGAGTTAAGTCTTCTGGTCCAGAGGTTTGACCCAGGTATGACCCAGGTTATGGGCATACAGTAAGTGTTTCTGAAATGCCTTAACATGGCGATGTTTAAGTCATCATAGCCAGTTCCTGAAACCCAAGGGACACAATCAGGCTCATGTTTGTTACCCATCAGCCCCCCTCCCTCCATGCTCTGTGCTGACAACCCCACTGGGGGATGATGTTGACGATGTGTTGTGTTCTGACTCGCCCTGTCTGTAGTGATGATGGGAAAGGTGACAAGCAGAGGAGGCAGAGGAGAAGCCCAACATACCCCAAGTGAAGGACCCAGAGGAGGAGGAAGATCTAGAGGAGAACCCCTTTACCACGTTTAGCCTGACAACGTCTAACTGTCTACCTGTCAGTGATGACACTTCACCAACAATGAAAAATACTTTTGTAGGCCTTCAGGAAAGAGGTCTTCTGACACAAAATAAGAATGTGTCATAGCACACACCATCTGACGTTTGATTGATTGTAAATGCGAGGCCACGGTTCCAAGCATCTCACTGCCTGGCAGTAATGATGTCACTTTATTGATTTACTGACTGATTTACTCATAGAAATGGAAAGATAATTCATTTTAAGTCTATGGATTTACGGGTTATGACTGAATGACTAAGACAATTATTTTTGTCATTCACGCTCGAAGGTTCAACAGCAGGGCTCACGATCCAGGTGATGATTTGTCTTTAGATTCCGTTAGCCTGGTCCCAGATCTGTTTGTGCTGTCATGCCAACTCCTAATTTCATTGTCGTGTGACAGCATAAAAAGATCTGGGACCAGGCTAATACCTACACCCTTTCTCTTTATATGTCTCTGAGGTACCATCTCTAACAGTGTCTTTCTTTCCCGTCTGTTTGCTTGTTATTTGCTCAGACACTGGGAGAGCAGACCTCTTTATCTCAATCTCTTTGTTCAAAGACTCAATCATGGACACTTACTGACAGTTGTGGCTGCTTCGCATGATGTATTATCGTCTCTACCTTCTTGCCTTTGTGCTGTTGTCTGTGCCCAATAATGTTTGTACCATGTTTTGTGTTGCTACCGTGTTTTTGTCATGTTGTGTTGCTACCATGGGGTGTTTTCATGTGTTGCTGCCATGCAATGTTGTTGGCTTAAGGTCTCTCTTTATGTAGTGTTGTGGTGTCTCTCTTGTCGTGATGTGTGTCCTATATTTTTATTTTTAATCCCAGCCCCCGTCCCCACAGGAGGCCTTTTTGCCTTTTGGTAGGCAGTCATTGTAAATAAGAATGGGTTCTTAACTGACTTGTAGAGTTAAATAAAGGTTGAATAAAAAATGTAAAAAACAACGAGATGATGGAGAGATGCATTAACAGAAACCAGGACGATGTGTGATTGTTTGTGTGTGTATCCTATCATTATCACTGATTACTGAAGATAATTACTACCCAACAGAACCTGCTGAGAATGTTCAGTGAAGAACACACTATTCAGGGGAGCTCATCGTCAACCACCAGAGGCCAGCAGAGAGCTAATTGAAACAGTCACAGACATTGAATCAGCCAGCAGCCCTAAATATGTCCACATGAATTACACTAACTTTAGTAAGCAAAAGGGAGGGGATGAAAAATGAAAAAGTGGAAGAGAGAAACAAAGGTTTGCCTCTCCCGCCTGTCAATCACAGACCCCGGCTCGTCCGATGTGCTTGTCTTGTGTGAGATTCCAGTAGACTGCATAATGTCTGTGCCTCGACCTAGGTTGAGCAAAACTAAACATGGAGGTATTCGCCTTAGCAATATCACTAGAAAAAAGACCTCCTCCATTCCTGCCATTAATGAAAGAGATCGTGATACCTCACATCTCAAAATAGGGCTACTTAATGTTAGATCCCTCACTTCAAGGCAGTTATAGTCAATGAACTAATCACTGATCATAATCTTGATGTGATTGGCCTGACTGAAACATGGCTTAAGCCTGATGAATTTACTGTGTTAAATGAGCCCTCACCTCCTGTTTACACTAGTGACCATATCACCCACGCATCCCGCAAAGGCAGAGGTGTTGCTAACATTTACAATAGCAAATTTAAATTTACAAAAAAAACGCAATTTTCGTCTTTTGAGTTTCTAGTCATGAAATCTATGCAGCCTACTCAATCACTTTTTATAGCTACTGTTTACAGGCCTCCTGGGCCATATACAGCGTTTCTCACTGAGTTCCCTGAATTCCTATCAAACCTTGTAGTCATGCCAAATAATATTCACATTTTTGGTGACTTTAATATTCACATGGAAAAGTCCACAGACCCACTCCAAAAGGCTTTAGGAGCCATCATCGACTCAGTGGGTTTTGTCCAACATATCTCCGGACCTTCTCACTGCCACAGTCATACTCTGGACCTAGTTTTGTCCCATGGAATAAATGTTGTAGATCTTAATGTTTTTCCTCATAATCGTAGACTATCGGACCACCATTTTATTACGTTTGCAATCGCAATAAATAATCTGCTCAGACCCCAACCAAGGAGCATCAAAAGTCGTGCTATAAATTCTCAGACAACCCAAAGATTCCTTGATTCCCTTCCAGACTCCTTCTGCCTACCCAAGGACGTCAGAGGACAAAACTCAGTTAACCACCTAACTGAGGAACTCAATTTAACCTTGCGCAATACCCTAGATGCAGTTGCACCCCTAAAAACTAAAAACATTTGTCATAAGAAACTAGCTCCCTGGTATACAGAAAATACTCGAGCTCTGAAGCAAGCTTCCAGAAAATTGGTACGGAAATGGCGCCACACAAACTGGAAGTCTTCCGACTAGCTTGGAAAGACAGTACCGTGCAGTATCGAAGAGCCTTCACTGCTGCTCGATCATCCAATTTATCCAACTTAATTGAGGAAAATAAGAACAATATTTTTGATAGTGTCGCAAAGCTAACTAAAAAGCAGCATTCCCCAAGAGTGGATGGCTTTCACTTCAGCAGTAATAAATTCATGAACTTCTTTGAGGAAAAGATCATGGTCATTAGAAAGCAAATTACAGACTCCTCTTTAAATCTGCATATTCCTCCAATGCTCAGTTGTCCTGAGTCTGCACAACTCTGCCAGGACCTAGGATCAAGGGAGACACAAGTGTTTAGTACTATATCTCTTGACACAATGATGAAAATAATCATGGCCTCTAAACCTTCAAGCTGCATACTGGACCCTATTCCAACTAAACTACTGAAAGAGCTGCTTCCTGTGCTTGGCCCTCCTATGTTGAACATAATAAACGGCTCTCTATCCACCGGATGTGTACCAAACTCACTAAAAGTGGCAGTAATAAAGCCTCTCTTGAAAAAGCCAAACCTTGACCCAGAAAATATTTTAAAAACTATCGGCCGATATCGAATCTCCCATTTCTCTCATTTTTTAAAAAAAAAGCTGCTGCGCAGCAACTCACTGCCTCCCTGAAGACAAACAATGTATACGAAATGCTTCAGTCTCGTTTTAGACCCCATCATAGCACTGAGACTGCACTTGTGAAGGTGGTAAATGACCTTTTAATGGCGTCAGACCGAGGCTCTGCATCTGTCCTCGTGCTCCTAGACCTTAATGCTGCTTTTGATACTATCGATCACCATATTCTTTTGGAGAGATTGGAAACCCAAATTGGTCTACACGAACCGAACAAGTTCTGGCCTGGTTTAGATCTTATCTGTCGGAAAGATATCAGTTTGTCTCTGTGAATGGTTTGTCCTCTGACAAATCAACTATAAATGTTGGTGTTCCTCAAGGTTCCGTTTTAGGACCACTATTGTTTTCACTATATATTTTTACCTCTTGGGAATGTCATTCAAAAACATAATGTTAACTTTCACTGCTATGCGGATGACACACAGCTGTACATTTCAATGAAACATGGTAAAGCCCCAAGGCTTCCAGCGAGGGCAGTTTGTGTTTCAGACATAAGGAAGTGGATGGCTGCAAACTTTCTACTTTTAAACTCGGACAAAACAGAGATGCTTGTTCTAGGTCCCAAGAAACAAAGAGATATTTTGTTGAATCTGACAATTAATCTTGATAGTTGTACAGTCGTCTCAAATACAACTGTGAAGGACCTCGGCGTGACTCTGGACTCTGATCTCTCTTTTGACGAGCATATAAAGACTGTTTCATGGACAGGTTTTTCCATTTACTTAACATTGCAAAAATCAGAACTTTTCTGTCCACAATTGATGCAGAAAAATGTATTCATGCTCTTGTCACTTCTAGATTAGAATACTGCAATGCTCTACTTTCCGGCTACCTGGATAAAGCACTAAATACACTTCAGTTAGTGCTAAATACGGCTGCTGGAATCTTGACTAGAACCATATTTCTTTAATCATATTACTCCAGTGCTAGCCTCTCTACACTGGCTTCCTGTTAAGGCAAAGGCTGATTTCAAGGTTTTACTGCTAACCTACAAAGCATTACATGGGCTTGCTCCTACCTATCTTTCCGATCTGGTCCTGCCGTAGATACCTACACGTACGCTACCGCCACAAGACGCAGGCCTCCTAATTGTCCCTAGAATTTCTAAGCAAACAGCTGGAGGCAGGAATGGTCTGCTTACCCACAAGAGAGACGCAGACTTGGTCTCAACCTTTAAGTCTTTATCGAAGACTCATCTCTTCATTTAGGTCCTATGATTGAGTGTTCATGCTTTTATTTAGAACTGAACACTGAATCACAAAACAACAAAGAGAATGAAGAAAACTGAAACAGGTCTGTCTGGTGCAGAAATACACAAAACAGAAAACAACTACCCGCAAAACCCATGTGGGAAAAAGCTACCTAAGTATGGTTCTCAATCAGAGACAACAATAGACAGCTGCCTCTGATTGAGAACCACACCCGGCCAAACAAAAAAGAAATACAAAACATAGAAAATGAACATCGAATGCCTACCCTAGTCACACCCTGGCCTAACCAAAATAGAGAATAAAAGCCTCTCTATGGCCAGGGTGTGACAAGCTGATGTAAGGAGGGCTATATAAATACATTTGATTTGATTTGATTTGATAATCAATGCCTATCGCTATGATAATTAAACAATCCTTTACCCCCGTTCTCCCCATTTCTCTACGCTTTCTTAAGAGGCTTGTTTTACCCCGGAAATGGGAATCATTGCTGTCTGGACTGCAGGGGGGTTTAATGGCCCTCTGCAATGTATTGATCGTCATGTCAAGGAAGTGAAAAAGAACTGGATTAACGGGGCCGGTGACAGAATGTGGACGGGGATACATTGCAAAATCTCACTGTCTACATTCCAAATGGCCCTATGGGCCCTGGTAAAAAGTAGTGCACTATGTAGGAAATAAGGTGCCATTTGGGATGCACACTCTGAATAACTCCATAGGGCCTGTAATAGATGGGAGCTAAAGAAAGTTCTGACCTGACTATATACAAACAGTACAATGCTATTGCACTGTGTTTCCTGATTGAGATTTCATTATAGATTGTGACCAGCGTGCCTTTTACTGTCAGCCTGTGAGCTGTCAGCTCTGTTTTGATTAATTGGTTCTAATAGATTAATGAATGTGTGATTAATGAACAGGTCCCTCTCCACTTCTGTGGTGTGTGTGTGTGTGTGTGTGTGTGTTTGTGTGCGTGTGTGTGTTTGCATGCTAGCATGTGTGCGTGTGTACGTGCATGTGTGTGTGTGTGTGTGTGTGTATGTGTGTGTTAAACTGATGCTGCTGATGCTCCTCTCTCCTGGGCCTGTCCCTGTCACCGCCATTCATCGTCAATGTTTGCATCACAGTTATAGCCCTCGGGCCTTCCAGGCCCTAGCATATCGGGACAGCTCATAAAGAGAGAGAGACGGAGAGAGTGTGTGTGTCTGTGAGTGTGTCTGTCAGTGTGTGTATCTGTGTGTCTGTGTGTCTGTGTCTGTGTGTGTGTGTGTGTGTATGTGTGTGTGTGTGTGTGTGTGTGTCTGGCTGTATTGGAGGGGTGAAGGTGGTTGTATTTTAGGCTGTATTTTGTTTTCAACATCAACATATCTCACATCCTCAGGAGAGCCAGGAAGGTTCAGTTATAGTGATGTCATTATGTGTGATGTAAGAGTAATGCACTCAGATTGATTTAACGTGTGCTGGGTTGCCGTGGCAAAGGCAGCTTAGTTTCTCAGTCAGTCCTGGATGTACACAGGAAGGAAGGAACCTGGGCTGACATCACCATGACGATGGGAGAAGCCATCATGTGATTAACGATGCCAAGGCATGGCTGGGAGAGAGAGGCGCTGGCTGAGTCACTGGCTTAAAGGACAAGGACAACCACAGCCAGGAACCACCTCCAACCCAACCCATGAGAAAGAATGTATTTCATCATCCTATTACACCTTGCACGCACGTTAACGACCACCCATGCCTCATAAACAAACAACCAGATTGTATTGTGTGTTGATTGTGATTCCTTGGTGTCGGAAAAAGATCATCCTCCTATCCCAACAAGATGTTTCATCTCCTCCATACAGGGGTTGCTTTGAGAACATTCCTGTCCTTCACTGCATCTCTCTCTTCTCCTGTTCCGTTTTCTCTCTCTCTGCTCTCCCTGCTAAAGTGGGTGGCAAAACATCTGTCTTTGCCCCACCTCCATCCATTCCCAGTACGACTGAACAGTTTCCCAAAGGGACATTGCTTTTTCCATTCACTGAGTTAAAGACTCATATCTCCAGAGGCATTTTCCCACAGTGAGGATTCTCCCCACACCTCCACACAGAGCCCCATTGGAGCGTGTGGGGTTGGACCCTACGGGCCCTGGTCAATAGTAGTGAACTATATACAGTTGAAGTCGGAAGTTTACATACACCTTAGCCAAATACATTTAAACTCAGTTTTTGACATTTAGTAGTAAAAATTCCCTGTCTTCGGTCGATTAGGACCACCACTTTATTTTAAGAATGTGAAATGTCACAATAATAGTAGAGAGAATGATTTATTTCAGGTTTCATTTCTTTCATCACGTCAGTGGGTCAGACGTTTACATACACTCAGTATTTGGTAGCGTTGCCTTTAAATTGTTTAACTTGGGTCAAACGTTTCCGGTAGCCTTCCACAAGCTTCCCACAATAAGTTGGGTGAATTTTGGCCCATTCATCCTGACAGAGCTGGTGTAACTGAGTCAGGTTTAAAGGCCTCCTTACTGGCACACGCTTCTTCAGTTCTGCCCACAAATTTTCTATGGGATTGAGGTCAGGGCTATGTGATGGCCAGTCCGATACCTTGACTTTGTTGTCCTTAAGCCATTTTAATACAACTTTGGAAGTATGCTTGGGGTCATTGTCCATTTGGAAGACCCATTTGCAACCAAGCTTTAACTTCTTCACTGATGTCTTGAGATGTTGCTTCAATATATCCACATAATTGTCCTGCCTCATGATGCCATCTATTTTGTGAAGTGCACCAGTCTCTCCTGCAGCAAAGCACCCCAACAACATGATGCTTCCATCCCGTGCTTAATGGTTGAGATGGTGTTCTTCGGCTTGCAATCCTCCCCCTTTTTCCTCCAAACATAAGGATAGTCATTATGGCCAAACAGTTCTATTTTTGTTTCATCATACCAGAGGACATTTCTCCAAAAAGTAAGATATTTTTCCCCATGTGCAGTTGCAAACCGTAGTCTGGCTTTTTTATGGCGGTTTTAGAGCAGTGGCTTCTTCCTTGTTGAGCGGACTTTCAGGTTATGTCGATATAAGACTCGTTTTACTGTTGAAATAGATGCTTTTGTACATGTTTCCTCCAGCATCTTCACAAGTTCCTTTGCTGTTGTTCTGGGATTGATTCGCACTTTCGCACCAAAGTACGTTCATCTCTAGGAAACAGAGCGCGTCTCCTTCCTAAGAAGTATGACGGCTGCGTGGTCCCATGGTGTTTATACTTGCATACTATTGTTTGAACAGACCAACGTGGTACTTTCAGGCGTTTGGAATGTGCTCCCAAGGATGAACCAGACTTGTGGAAGTCTACAATTTTATTTCTGAAGTCTTGACTGATTTATTTTGATTTTCCCATGATGTCAAGCAAAGAGGCACTGAGTTTGAAGGTAGGCCTTGAAACACATCCACAGGTACACCTCCAATTGATTCAAATTATGTAGATTATGTCATAACGAACTGTAGGCCTGGTGCGTGGTGCGCACCTCAGGACACGCACCTCAGGGCGAGTGCGGGGAGGAGGCACAGGATACACTGGACCGTGGAGACGCATTGGAGATCCAGAACATAGAGGTGGCTCAATACGTCCTGGCTGGATGCCCATTCTAGCCCGGCAAATGCGAGGAGCTGGAATAGAGCGCACCGGGCTAGAATAGCGCACTGGAGACACCGTGCGCATCTCTGCATAACACGGTGCCTGACCGGTTACACGCTCCCCACGGTAAGCACGAGGAGTTGGCTACCTGACTCATGCAATCTCCTCATGTGCCTCCCAATTTTTTTTATTGGGGCTGCCTCTCGGGCTTCCGTGCTAGCCGTGTACCTTCATATCGTCGCTGTTCCTCTATTCTCCGGTATTTATCGTAGTATCGTCGTTCCGCCTTCACTGCCTCTAACTCCTCCTTAAGACGGCGATACTCCCCCGGCTGTGTCCATGGTCCTGCTCCATCTAATATCTCCTCCCAGGTCCATTAAGTGCTGTTCCTTCTTTTCACGCTGCTTGGTCCTGGTTTGGTAGGTTATTCTGTCACGTTCGTCATAACGATGAGACCAAGGCGCAGCGTGATAAGCGTACATTCTATTTATTAAACGAATGCAACACTGAACAAAACTATACAAAATAACAAAACGAACCATGAAGCAATATGACTAGTGCAAATAGGCAACTAAACATAGAATAATAACCCACAAAACCAAAATGATAAATGGCAACCTAAATAGGATCCCCAATCAGAGACAACGATAAACAGCTGCCTCCACCATAGACCTACATATACCTAGACATACTAAAACCACATAGATATACAAAAACCCTAGACAGGTCATAACACCTAAACAGGACTAAAACACCTAGACAATACAAAAACTAAACCAACCACCCTTGTCACACCCTGACCTAACCAAAATAATAAAGAAAACAAAGATAACTAAGGTCAGGGCGTGACAATTAGCCTATCAGAAGCTTCTAAAGCCATGACATCATTATCTGGAATTGTACAAGCTGTTTAAAGGCACAGTCAACTTCGTGTATGTAAACTTCTGACCCACTGGAATTGTGATACAGTGCATTATAAGTGAAATAACCTGTCTGTAAAACAATTGTTGGAAAAATTACTTGTGTCATGCACAAAGTAGATGTCTTAACCGACTTGCCAAAACTATAGTTTATTAACAATACATTTGTGGAGTGGTTGAAAAACGAGTTTTAGTGACTCGAAACTAAGTGTACGTAAACTTCCGACTTCAGCTGTATATACAGTGCCTTGCGAAAGTATTCGGCCCCCTTGAACTTTGCGACCTTTTGCCACATTTCAGGCTTCAAACATAAAGATATAAAACTGTATTTTTTTTGTGAAGAATCAACAACAAGTGGGACACAATCATGAAGTGGAACGACATTTATTGGATATTTCAAACTTTTTTAACAAATCAAAAACTGAAAAATTGGGCATGCAAAATTATTCAGCCCCCTTAAGTTAATACTTTGTAGCGCCACCTTTTGCTGCGATTACAGCTGTAAGTCGCTTGGGGTATGTCTCTATCAGTTTTGCACATCGAGAGACTGACATTTTTTCCCATTCCTCCTTGCAAAACAGCTCGAGCTCAGTGAGGTTGGATGGAGAGCATTTGTGAACAGCAGTTTTCAGTTCTTTCCACAGATTCTCGATTGGATTCAGGTCTGGACTTTGACTTGGCCATTCTAACACCTGGATATGTTTATTTTTGAACCATTCCATTGTAGATTTTGCTTTTTGTTTTGGATCATTGTCTTGTTGGAAGACAAATCTCCGTCCCAGTCTCAGGTCTTTTGCAGACTCCATCAGGTTTTCTTCCAGAATGGTCCTGTATTTGGCTCCATCCATCTTCCCATCAATTTTAACCATCTTCCCTGTCCCTGCTGAAGAAAAGCAGGCCCAAACCATGATGCTGCCACCACCATGTTTGACAGTGGGGATGTTGTGTTCAGTGTGATGAGCTGTGTTGCTTTTACGCCAAACATAACGTTTTGCATTGTTGCCAAAAAGTTCAATTTTGGTTTCATCTGACCAGAGCACCTTCTTCCACATGTTTGGTGTGTCTCCCAGGTGGCTTGTGGCAAACTTTAAACGACACATTTTATGGATATCTTTAAGAAATGGCTTTCTTCTTGCCACTCTTCCATAAAGGCCAGATTTGTGCAATATATGACTGATTGTTGTCCTATGGACAGAGTCTCCCACCTCAGCTGTAGATCTCTGCAGTTCATCCAGAGTGATCATGGGCCTCTTGGCTGCATCTCTGATCAGTCTTTTCCTTGTATGAGCTGAAAGTTTAGAGGGACGGCCAGGTCTTGGTAGATTTGCAGTGGTCTGATACTCCTTCCATTTCAATATTATTGCTTGCACAGTGCTCCTTGGGATGTTTAAAGCTTGGGAAATCTTTTTGTATCCAAATCCGGCTTTAAACTTCTTCACAACAGTATCTCGGACCTGCCTGGTGTGTTCCTTGTTCTTCATGATGCTCTCTGCGCTTTTGACGGACCTCTGAGACTATCACAGTGCAGGTGCATTTATACGGAGACTTGATTACACACAGGTGGATTGTATTTATCATCATTAGTCATTTAGGTCAACATTGGATCATTCAGAGATCCTCACTGAACTTCTGGAGAGAGTTTGCTGCACTGAAAGTAAAGGGGCTGAATAATTTTGCACGCCCAATTTTTCCGTTTTTGATTTGTTAAAAAAGTTTGAAATATCCAATAAATGTCGTTCCACTTCATGATTGTGTCCCACTTGTTGCTGATTCTTCACAAAAAAAATACAGTTTTATATATTTATGTTTGAAGCCGGAAATGTGGCAAAAGGTCGCAAAGTTCAAGGGGGCCGAATACTTTCGCAAGGCACTGTATATATTGTATTGTATTGTATTGGGAATAGGGTTTCATTTAGAATGCAAAAGGCAGCCAAGCCAATCAGAGCACTCACAATGCAGGAGCTTAGAATAAAATGGGCCTGAGATCCTTCAGCCAATCACCACAGACTATTCTGCATCTGTGACATTTAGAAAAGGTCATATAATTAAGCACACAAATGACAAGAGTTATAGGGGATGGCATGCCTTGATGAATTGCAATCTCTGGTTGAACACAGTTAATGATGGTGCTTAATGGTAGATGATGGCACAGCGGCTGTGAAATTAGACTAGAGGATGACTTACTAAGACTGTGAAATGTGGTTGTCTTAACTATAGCTACCTTTATGCACTAACTGTAAGTTGCTATAAATAAGAGCTTCTGCTAAATGACTAAAATGAAATGTAAATGTAATCATGAGGGGTGTTGGTTCGGAGTGGGTTCAGATTTTGTCACATTTTCCACCTCTCAGATACCTAATACTTCAACCAATTAAACCTGAAATTAGACTGGATTTTCAATGCTGAAACTCCTGAAACCTTCACCATCCATACAAACGTGAGGACTGTGACCACAAAGAGCTAGGAGGATAAGGATGGAAGTCTGAGTTTGTGAGTTGAATTGTGAGATTTCGATGTTGTGATTCCACACTTAAAGTCACGTTTCTATGATTGAGTCCATCCATTCTGCTCGAGACTCTCTTGGCTGTCCCTTTAACAATCAGACTGTGCAGCTCCCTTGCGGGTAGGGGGAGAAATCGCGTGTCCGCTACCCAATGACAGTGCAGGATGCTGAGACCGGTGTGAATGGAGGCTGGAAGACGCCACTGTCTCTGGATGGTGATGGAGAGGAACTAATGGTAGAAAAAGGTACATTTCTATTTTGATTCATTCAAGATCAACGCAAATACGTATGATAGAGAACGGCACCGAATCCCCACATGCCCGAAATAGTGAAGTGTTTTCGATATTATGGGGTTGACGGTTCTCTTTCGATTAGACGGATTGAGGGAATGCATCTGTGCGTAAAATATCACTCCCAATTCATTCGTTGGATTGCATAGTAGATGAATGCATGGGAAAAACATACTGTAAGCTAATTTGTAGAAGTCAATATGTGTTTTTATCTTGTATATTTCAGTCATTCGATTCGGTTGAAAATCGAATTGGTTTGTGAGTTCATTTCAAGTAGAATTGATATCAAGGAAAGCTGAAACGAATTACATATCTCTATTTAATTTTCAATATAAAATATTTCTAGGGCTTTAGAGTCGTATTTCATCCTAAAAGCGCCTAATCCTATGGAATGTATGTGACGTTATCTATAGTGGCCAGCTGTCATAGATTCTCACATTGCATTGGAGAAGAATGATGTATTCCCATGAAACACGAGACATCAAGGGCAGTAACAATTCGACATAAGAAACGTCTGTAATGCCTCAGGCTTACATTATGTAATATATTTCCTTATTAGGGGAATTCAAGAGGAACATTTTCGGAGATGCTGTCATTATGAATAAGAAATATTATGCAATATCGACACCAGGATCATATTTATAAATAATTGAGGCTATTCGGCTACTAAACATTAGCGTGTTATGTTCCAATAATTTCAATAATCGATTGAGAAGAACCCGAAAAACCCTCAGCTACATGTGTCCCCTTCAAACGAACGAAACCCCCTTCGGAAATTGACGTTTCATTTTGGCTAACTGACAGAGGCGACAGCCACTCGGAAAAGCATGTTTGTACTATCTGATCCTCTCAACCAATCATGAAAGGCAAGGGGAGGGATTTTAATTGTGGGGTGTCTTGTCAGCAGCAGGGCTTGTTGATGGTCATTCAGTATTTTCTACTTAAGTAGACCATATGCATCATTTCCCCCGTGTTATTATGGTCAAGTGACAACCTGCTGCACTGTCTCATTGGAATGATTGATCTCCAAACATGTCCCTGCCTCCGCTCAGATAGGATTTCCTTCATGACCATTCTGCACACTAGCCTATGCAGCTGACCTTTTGCCGCAAGAGTTGTGCGGATGTGGAGTGAATTTGAAATTATGTTCAGGTGTGCGTGCACAAGTTTGTTTTCGCACTCTAGCCCACGACACTGTATTGATGTATAAAAGATGGACCATTTGTGACTGCAATGATGATGCCACATTGATGTGTATAATTGATGTGTATAATTATTGATTTCTAATGACATTTAGAGAGACACTGCTATGATCTTTTGTGTATTTCGATTCCAACAAGATGGCAAAGATAAAGGACACTATAGGCCTAATAAAGGGTTTCTAAGGGATGGACTTAAAGGTTGCATTTGGTTGATTAAAGGGAAATGACATGGCCTTATAGAAATGCAGCCAGCACCAGAACCTAAAGCGCTATTAATTGGCACAGAAAGGGTGAAAGTCATGCTTTCAGAGCATCTGTAAGGCCTATCTGCGCGAAAATGTCCATGCCACTAGGCCCATCTAATAGTTATGTTGCCCCTCGCAATCACAGCAGGTTACGCTTATCTACCCCATATTTATTTATCCCACGTGCATTTACTAGTCCAACAATATTATCATCGTTGGGCAGGTTGATTGAACCCCAAAAAAGTGTAAATATACAAATACCAGTAGGCTAGTGGTGCGCAGATCAGCTGTTTTTTTCACCAACACCTGCCCGCAATTGTAAATAACCCATCCGCACTACACACTGATCATATAGGCCTACAAAACATTAGGAACACCTGCTCTTTCTATGACATAAACTGACCAGGAGTGTGCAGGGGAATGCTAGGATCCTTTATTAATGTCACTTGTTAAATTAACTTCAATCAGTGTAGATGAAGGGGTGGAGACAAGTTAAAGAAGGATTTTTAAGCCTCGAGACAATTGAAGTATGGATTTTGTGGAGTGGTGGGAAAAAGTTATTGTCCCCGCTGTAGACATCTATATCGGTCCGCAAATAGAGCAATATTAAAGGCCCAGTGCACTAGTTTTGTGAAGAAAAAAAATTAAGAATAAAAAAGTATTCTGTATTCTGATTTTTCAGTGGGTGATGCAGCACCCATACTTCCCGCGATATTTTATGTGGTTGAAATACTATCAGCCGGTATTGAACTGCGCAGTCGCATTCTCTCAAGATGCTGAAATATATCATATTTCTCCACTCTTGTTCCCGAGTATCATTTTACTGCAAGAAATGCTTATTTTTTGCAAGAGTTAATGTTAAGGCTATGTGAGAGGGTATAGACCTAGAGTCAGTGTCCAGATTTTAGTTTCCATTTAACCCATCTGAACAGTAGGCTACAGTTCTCTTAACGTGCCATAGGCCTATTTGACACCGTCGATATCCGCGGTTATAAACCCAGGGTGTTATGTCTTTATTCAACCGACCCGCCCTTCATCCACACAATGTATATAAGCGCGGGGACGGCAGTTACTACGGTAGGCTACTATGCAATGTGTTGATTGAGTCTTAATTCAGCACCATGGACAGCACGGCAATTGGTGGATTCAGCGCTATGTTTGGGCGATTCAGCACCACAGCCCTGGACAGCAATACATGAGAGAGGATGTTTGCACCAAGGGGCAGACCGGCCATCCAGCATTTCTTGAAAAAGCCAGATGGGCTGGTCCATTTTGTTTTTGCCAGCTGGGTGGGTCTAACTTTTTTGTTGTTTCGCAAAATGATAATTATCTTGCTAATAATGGGGGCCTCAAGGGAAAAAATGGGCCAGTGTGTTACAGAGCCAATTTATGGTCCCAGTCCATCACTGTGTTGGTGTGGCTTCACAGACAGAAAGCCTAGACTCTTAGAATTTGGTGTCATTCGAGGAACCCTGGAGATTCTCAAGGAACCATTGCAGTCAATGGGTTAATTTTTGCACCATTGGTTAGTTGAGGGGTTCTTGGAGGAACCTTTCATGTTTTCAATGTTTCCTGGAGGAACCTTTTTGCTGGCACATGCAAAGCACTATAAATAAATCCATATATAACATTATTTCATCATTGGATTTGTTGTGCTGCCAGACTCAGAAGAAAATGGAAAAATGTGGCTTTTGGTGATGGCTTTATGCGATAGCTAGCAACTTGTAAACAATATCCCATTCCTATTTGAATACTATTTGAATTGCAATGTTGAATAATACAACATTGTCTGTCATGCCAATTGTATTATATGACTGTAGCCTCCTGTTTTACTTCCAAAAAGTTTGTTGTGATGGTAATGATGTTTGTTTATGATGATATTTATTTGGAGTTGTCTTAGGTCACCAGTTAGCTACAGTATTTTCATCCTAGCCTACACTCTTGGTTGTTTGGATTGGTTGTTTGGATGACCTATCTGGGTTGCAGGCATTGTTTCACTTAGTTGGGTTGTTTTCTTTAAAAAGAGCCAGGTTGGGTGGTTGATGTTAGGTTATTGATGCTGGATTATTAACCCTGCATTCATAACCAAGTGGGAATGTGGTATTTACCACAAACGACTGGGAAACATCCACTTGAACGCCCCTCCAACTGGTAATCACTAGTGGGAAACCTTTGACATCACCTAAAAAGGAAATTACCTCGAAAACAGAATTTTCGGCAAGCAATCTATTATACAGTTTTTTTTAACATTAGAATTTGTTTACAAGCATGATAGCTGTACTTTTAGTTTATGGTTGACACAGCTTGTTTTCTATTAGCCAATCGTTGTACGTCATCAAGTTCAAAGCACGTGAATGCATCCAAATTGTATTTACTACTTCACAACTGAAAATTGCCACCTTCCCACTTGGTTGTAAACACAGCATAAGATATGACTCAGTGGTTCAGATGAGAAGAATGGGGGCGTTGCTTAGTAAGGGCGTGTCATTCACATAATTATGTTTGGCCACCCGTGAGAGTGAATTCCTTCCTGTTAATCTTTTCTGTTGTATTGTCATCTCATGTTAAGGTTGAACACTAATGTTTTTGTAGCATCAATGAGGCTTACAGACATGTATGAGTTCCTCAAGAGCCTATGCAAATCCCAATGTTGGATTTGTTACCACTTTATTACTATATAAAGAAGTTATTGCATTTGGATGACTGTCAATGCTCTATATGTAGTCAGCAATGTTAATATTGGATTATGAAAAATGCATAAACATTCAAGGAAAATAGACATTTGTATTGTACAAACTTTCAACTTTATATGATAAACAGAAATGACATTTATTCTTACCAGTAGGCAAAAATAACTATCTGAAAGCCGTGCCTCTAATCTTCTGATAGGCTGCTGCTGCTGCAATATTTTATTAAAAAGGTAAATATTTAACTTTTTTCCCCATCACAAAAAGGTTCCTGTTTGAACCTTTACATAGGCAGCCCAGTATCAGCATATAAACGTCAATCTGTGACATTTTTGCGAAAATATATGCATCATGGCACAGGGGTTCCTCGAGGAACCTTTGTGACCAGAATAGGTTCCCCCCTGAGTGACAATTTACCAATTCGCAAAAGGTTCTTCCAGGCTCATTCACTTCTAAGAGTGTTGGCTTTAGCTCAGCGGGATTGAAAAGTCTTGTTGGGCCCAGGAGACCCGGGGTCTAAACTCAGCCGGCCACATGCAGTCCTTGCCGCTTTTCCCAACATTTTCACTCCAGACTTCACAAACACTGCAGCCATTGCCAACCAATTGAAGATAATAATTGCAGAACTTCCTGATACAGTATGTGTGTTGTATAATTCGTTTGAGTTTAATGAGCTACAGTCTCTCAGAGGGACTGGCTACTGAAAAAGCAACTTGTTTGGCTAATGTTACACCCGCTCCACTTCTTTCAGCTAATGTAGGCTGACATATTACATCCCTTCCAGCGGATTTTTTTTCATTCACTTCTGCCATTTTGTATTTGTAACACTCCTGTCCCATTTTAAAGTTTTTTGTTGCAACAAACTGAAATTATAGTTATTACTGAACTCCCTGTCTGCTCTCGCCTGTCATTGTATCATTGTAATTGCTTCTGTTGAAGTGTTTTCTCGCAGGTATTTCTTCAGCATTTCTTTCTTGTCCCAAAAATGCTTAGCCTGGTCCCAGATCTGTTTATGCCATCTTGCCAACTCCCATGGTCATTGTAATTGGCTACAAAATGCTTTCCTTACCTCAAATACCCTTTATAGACTGGTGGGTTGTCATATCACAAAGCTATCTGACTCTGAATGGTGGAGTGTTCCTGTAAAGATATTGGCAAAGTCAGGTATTGTGTGAGTTCATAAGACAGCCATTCAGCCATGTCACATCGTTGATTCTGAAAGGGAGAGGTGGCACAGTTCTATAGGCAAAGTCAGGTCTGGCTGTAGGACATGCGGATAATGGCTCCAAAAAGCTAGTGGCCATCTTGTCCCCACCCTCACCCTCACCCTGGCCCTGGCATGGAGACAAGAGTGTGTGGCACCGATGAGCAGACCATCTGTTGTCAGTCACTCATCACTTTTCCTTTTAACTTCCTCTATCCACCCGCACCGGAATTCATAGGAATACATTTTTTTTCTCCCCTTTTGAAACTTAAGTTACAGTGATGTAAGAGGACTGCCAAAACCAGGTGCTTTATCTCTGTGAGCCCAGACACTGCAGTCTCTATGGAAACCGTGTCTTCTGAGAAGACGATGCAAGGGTGGCCCGGAAGGAAGGAAGAATACAGCCCAGCTATCCCCAAAGACACGCTGCACCACCACTATCCGTTTAAAAACAGACGTTCATCATTAGTTTTTTTTTCAAAAGAACCCTCCCGTACTATCCAGTACCATCCTGTATCCTGCTGTACCCTCTTGAGTCCTCCTCTGATAACACTGGGGTTTTATCCCAAAGGGCAGCTATTCCCTATGGGCCATATATGCCCTGGTAAAAATGAAAAGAAAAAAGAATGTATTCAGACCCCTTGACTTTTTCCACATTTTGTTACATTACAGCCTCATTCTAAAATGTATTAAATTGTTTTTTTCCTCATGAATCTTCACACAATACTCCATAATGACAAAGCAAAAAAACGTTTTTTATACATTTTTGCAAATGTAAATATCACATTCCCATAAGTATTCAGACCTTTTCATTCAGTACTTTGAAGCACCGTTGGCAGCGATTACAGCATCAAGTCTTCTTGGGTATAAAGCTACAAGCTTGGCAGACCTGTATTTGGGGAGTTTCGCCCATTATTTTCTGCAGATCCTCTAAAGCTCTGTTTGGTTGGATGGGGAGCGTTGCTGCACAGCTATTTTCAGGTCTCTCCAGAGATGTTCAATTGGGTTGAAGTCCAGGCTCTTGCTGGGCCACTCAATGACATTCAGAGACTTGTCCTGAAGCCACTCCTGTGTTGTCTTGGCTGTGTGCTTAGGGTCGTTGTACTGTTAGAAGGTAAACCTTTGTCCCAGTCTGAGGTTATGAGTGCTCTGGAGCAGGTATTCATCAAGGATCTCTCTGTACTTTGCTCCGTTCATCTTTGCCTTGATCCTGACTAGTCTCCCAGTCCCTGCCGCTAAAAAACATCCCCACAGCATGATGCTGCCATCACCATGCTTCATCGTAGGGATGGTGCCAGGTATCCTCCAGACGTGACGCTTGACATTCAGGCAAGATAATTTAATCTTGGTTTCATCTGACCAGAAAATCTTGTTTCTCATGGTCTGAGAGTCTTTAGGTGCCTTTTGGCAAACTCCAAGCAGGCTGTCATGTGCCTTTTACTGAGGAGTGGCTTCCGACTGGCCAATCTACCATAAAGTCCTGATTGATGGAATGCTGCAGAGATGGTTGTCCTTCTGGAAGTTTCTCGCATCTCCACAGAGGAACTCTAGAGCTATGTCAGAGTGACCATTGGGTTCTTGGTCACCTCCCTGACCAAGGCCCTTCTCCCCTGATTGCTCAATTTGCCTGGGCGGCCAGCTCTAGGAAGAGTCTTGGTGGTTCCAAACTTCTTCCATTTAAGAATGATGGAGGCTACTATGTTCTTGGGGACATTCAATGCTGCATACATTTTTTGGTACCCGTCCCCAGATCTGTGCCTCGACACAATCCTGTCTCGGAGCTCTACGGACGATTCCTTCGACCTCATGGCTTGGTTTTTGCTCTGACATGCACTGTCAACTGTGGGACCTTATATAGACAGTGCCTTTCCAAATCATGTCCAATAAATTGAATTTACCACTGGTGGACTCCAATCAAGTTGTAGAAACATCTCAAGGATGATCAATGGACAGCACCTGTCCTGAAACAGGACGCACCTGAGCTCAATTATTGAGTCTCATAGCAAAATACTCACGTACATTGGGTATTTCTGTTTTTATTTTTTATACATTTGCAAAATAAAAATAAAAACTGTTTTCACTTTGTCATTATGGGGTATTGTGTGTAGATTGCCGAGGATTTTCTTTTATTTAATACATTTTAGAATAAGGGTGTAATGTAACAACATTTTTGAAAAAGTCAAGGGGTCTGAATACTTTCCGAAGGCAATGTACATACATGTATGCGATGGCCAGAAACGTGACTGCCATTTTAAAGTCTCTGGTGTTTAGTGACTCCACAGGCAGTTGACTCCTACTGGGCAACACAATCTGGCCAACTTTAGCAGTAGCCTACACAATAAGTATTATACACACACTGCTCTGTACGGTTTCATGGATGGGAAATACAAATGATTTGCAATACACATAAATGTAGCTATAACATAAGAGGTGGATGCTATATTTATTTATTTTATTTACCTTTATTTAACTAGGCAAGTCAGTTAAGAACAAATTCTTATTTTCAATGATGGCCTAGGAACAGTAGGTTAACTGCCTGTTCAGGGGCAGATTGACAGATTTGTACCTTGTCAGCTCAGGGATATGAACTTGCAACCTTCCGGTTACTAATCCAACGCTCTAACCACTAGGCTACCCTGCCGCCCCTAAGGCACACCTGTATGATGTAGGTCTATAGTTGAACAATGAAAATACAGTTGTTCTGCTCTTTGATGATAAGGAGTCAATACAACAGCATAAGTTCCATTTGTATGTACAGTATACTTTCTGCCTCCCCCTGGGTCATATTCATTAGTGCAAAATGTAGCAAAGCGTTTTGAAACGGAAAATGAAAATGAGTGTTTCTTATTGGACAAGATCAAGGTAGTCCCTCCCTGTTTCAGTCCATTTGCTTCATATTGGGGTCTAGTGAATATGACCCTGGTGTGTGGAATGATAGGAGTGATTGTGTGATTACATGTGGCTAAGTGCTCCAGAAGAGGAAATGGAAGCATGCACAGCTGAACTCTGGGGGATGTATTCTTGAGGTTCCTGCTTATTGACATGTATTATATATGAATATAGTGTTTGTATTAGTGTATTGATATAGAGCAATCCTGGGATTTAATAGTACTGCATTTGAAATCTCTTCAAATACTTTGAGCATTTGCCTTGGCATGCCAGATGGGCATGATACTTGGTTCTATGCATAGAGTATATGTGATATTGTGGTTGCTATACTAGATGTACTAAATACTATGCACAGTGAGGTAGGTGTTCTCTGCTTCCTGATGGGGTCAGCACTAATAGGACTGGGATGAGTGCCTGGGCCGGGGGAAGCCAGGGTGATGCTGCGATTCCCAGTGGGTTCACTTAGAATTGGAATCCCTCCCTGCAAAAGAAGCCCACAGAGCCACAGGCTGGTGTGACTCACTCACCCAGCTCTCAATGTGAACAGGAGGAGAGGAGCTGCTTCTTATGACACTACACCTACCAAATGCTGTAGAAGGAGTGTGGGATGTGTGTGTGTGGGTGGAGTGTGTGTGTGCGTGTGAGAGAGAGAGAGAGAGAGAGAGAGAGAGAGAGAGAGAGAGAAAGAAAGAGAGAGAGAAAGCAAGAGAGAGAGAGTATGCTGTGTGTTCTTGACAGATAAAATATGCAGCATATTTCTTGTCATTATTATGACAAATTGCTCTTTCCCCAGATCTGTCGATGTCGAGGTCCTTCACCCACACAGGCATGCAGTGAGCCGCCCATGTGTGTTACAGAGTGAGGGTGCACTGTGATCGTCGCAGCGTGCCCCTGGTAAGGACTCCGTGGCAAGCGTCCGGCCGGCCCAGGCCACACCTCCCACACCCAGGACATGTACGGCAGCGCCAGAGCGGTCGGCCACATCGAGAGCAGCCCTGCACGGTCCCCGCGCCTGCCTAGGTCCCCCAGGCTGGGCCACCGGAGGGCCAACAGTGGGGGCGGGGGCGGTGGAGGGGGTAAGACGCTCTCCATGGAGAACATCCAGTCACTGAACGCTGCCTACGCCACGTCCGGGCCCATGTACCTAAGCGACCACGAGGGAGTGGGCTCAACCGCTACCTACCCTAAGGGCACCATGACGCTGGGGCGAGCCTCCAACCGGGCCATGTACGGGGGCCGCGTCACGGCCATGGGCAGCAGCCCCAACATCGCCTCGGTGGGGCTGGGCCACCACGCTGACCTGCTGTCCTACAGCGACCTGGGCTCCCTGTCCATGCTGCAGCACCACCACCACCACCCTCAGGGGGTGCCGTCAGCCCTGTTGCGGCAGGCTGTGCGAGGCAGTGGGGGGGAACTCCTGGAGATGCAGGCCACACTCCGGGACATGCAGCGGGAGAACGACCTGCTGAGGAGAGAGCTGGACCTGAAGGACAGCAAGCTGGGCTCGTCCACCAACAGCATCAAGAGCTTCTGGAGCCCCGAGCTGAAGAAGGAGAGGATGATACGCAAGGAGGAGGCGGCGCGCACCTCCGTCCTCAAGGAGCAGATGAGGGTGACTCACGAGGAGAACCAGGTTAGAACACAACATGTTTTCTCCCCTCGTCTCCCCCTATGCTGCTACTTGATAGTGTACACTTCGTAGTGCACACTGGATAGTGTGTACTTGGATTAAAGGAAAATCTTTTGGTATTTGTTTCAGTAGTCCATTGTTGATTGTCCATTGTTGTCAGCAATCAAGTTTTGAAGATATATAAACTTTCAAAATACAGAAATACAGACGGTATGATGCTTTTTGCACCATATGATACAAAACGCAGCATCATACTGGCTGTATTTCTGTATTTTAAAAGTTATATACACTACATGACCAAAAGTATGTGGACACCTGCTCGTCGAACATCTCATTCCATAATCATGGGCTTTAATATGGAGTTGGTCCCCCCTTTTCTGCTGTAACAGCCTCCACTCTTCTGGGAAGGCTTTCCACTAGATGTTAGAATATTGCGGTGGGGACTTCCACTCAGCCACAAGAACACTAGTGAGGTCGGGCACTGATGTTTGGTGATTAGGCCTGGCTCACAGTCAGCGTTCCAATTCATCCCAAAGGCGTGGAGGCCAGTCAAGTTCTTCCACACTGATCTCGACAAACCATTTCTGTGTGGACCTCGCTTTGCGCACGGGGCATTGTCATGCTGAAACAGGAAAGGGCCTTCCTCAAACTATTGCCACAAAGTTGGAAACACAGGATCGTCTAGAATGTCATTGTATGCTGTAGCATTACAATTTACATTCACTGGAACTAAGGGGCCTAGCCCGAACCATGAAAACAGCCCCAGACCATTATTCCTCCTCCACCAAACTTTACAGTTGTCACTATGCATTGGGGCAGGTAGTGTTCTCCTGGCATTCGCCAAACCTAGATTCATCCGTCGGACTGCCAGATGGTGACGCGGGATTCATCACTTCAGAGAACGCATTTCCACTGCTCCAGAGTCCAATGGCGGCAAGCTTTACACTACTCCAGCCGACCCTTGGTATTCCGTATAATGATCTTAGGCTTGTGTGCGGCTACTGAGCCATGGAAACCCATTTCACGGAGCTCCCGACGAACAGTTCTTGTGCTGACGTTCCAAAGGCAGACGATTTTTACGCACTTCACCATTTGGTGCCGTTCTGTGAGTTTATGTGGCCTACCACTTAGCGGCTGAGCTGTAGTTGCTCCTAGATGTTTCCACAACAACAGCGCTTACAGTTGTTGGAACGGTAGCATCCTATAACGGAAAGTCACTGAGCTCTTCAGTAAGGTCATTCTACTGCTAATGTTTGTCTATGTAGATTGCATGGCTGGGTGCTCGACTTTATATACCTGTCAGCAATGGGTGTGGTTGAAATAGCCAAATCCACTAATTTGAAGCCGTGCCCACATTTTGTATTTGTAGTGTATCATGAAAACTTGATCATTGACACGCAAAACATTTTAGGACAATATCAACAATGGACTATTGAAACAAATACCAAAATATCGTTTTTGGGTGGAGTTTTCCTTTAAAGTCCGCCACTAGTCAATCTCCCTTTTACAACTCACACAGACATATGTCTCCTCTCTCTCTCTCTATCTCTCTCCCTTCCTGTCACAGTCTCTCACTGTACTCCCTCCTGTCTCGTCACTCTAACTATTCTATTTTCCTCCCAAGGTACTGTCTCCACTCCCTGATGTCGAAGAATTATCCCACTGTCATGTTTATTTAATACATCTGGAAACCTTTTTGGAAAGAGGTGTTGGTGGTCATAAATGCTTCATCTTCCACTCGTACTATACCTCATTTCTAATAGTCCCCAGAATGAATAAGAGAGGGGGAGGGAATGAGGGATGGAGGAAGAGAGGGAGGTTGAAACGAATACTGTAAGAAGCATACATGAAATATTCATGTGATTTTTCAAATGATCTAGATTCTACTGTGTCTTACTGTGGTAAAAAATCATCATTCAGTACAACGCTCCCGTCTTAGCGCAGCGCACCGCACAGTGTATTAACACATCAAATTCCGCCCTTTGTAAAAGCGTAATGCTTACCCTGGTTTATCATTTCGGTGGCTTATTTAGGTTGCGTCCACAGGTGAAATGTGAATATTACAACAACAATATTACAACAAGTGATAAGACAACAAGTGGCTACAGAAAGGCCAGAGGTGATTTCAGGGCTATGGCCACCTCAGTGGTGGCTGGTGGGCGAAGATATAGGAAGACATGCTGATTGTAATGGAATGAATGGAACAGTATCAAACACATGGTTTCTTTTCAATACATTCCATTCCAGCCATTACAATGAGCCTGTCCCCTTGTATCTTTGCCCACAAGCCATCACTGGGCCACAGGTCGATCCTGTTCGGGCTTTGTCCACAGTCACACGCAATTTCATTTTGTTTCTGTGCCTTTCCCCTGCGTCTCTGTGTGTTAGTTGTAAAGGGGGTGGAGTGAGCGGCCTAGTTAAATCACTCACACGTCTCCAGTCTGCAGTCTGCAGGAGGTTCAGGGCCTGGAGAGGAATGTCAAGGACAAAGCACTGTCTGAGAGTCTCCCGCTATCTCTGTCTCTCCCCGTCTGCCCTTCTCCCTCTCGATCTATTTAGCTTACTCTCACTCGCTCTGTCTTTCATTTTCTCTTCCTGTCTACCCCTATCTATCTCCCCCCCATTCTCTTCTGTCTCCGTGTCCGTCGCTCTCTCTCTCCCTCTCTCTCTCTCTCTTGCCCCCCCCCCCTCTCTGTCTCCCTCCCTCTCTCTCTCTCTCTCTCTCTCTCTCTCTACCACTCTATATCGCCCCTTTCCTTTCCCCTCTCCCTCTTTCTTTTCTCTGTGTCCTGCAGGGCACCATATGGGATTTCTCTGACATACATTATCAAATGAAGGTTGATTAGATGGAAATAGATAGATCTGTATACCTAATTAGGCAGGCAAAGCTAGATGGTAATTACATAATATCTACCATACCGGATAGGATGTCTTGTCTTGATACAGTGCTTTGAGGATGGATGTGGTGACCTTGTCAGTAGGGCATTGACATGAAAGTGGACAAGGGAGGCACACTTGTATGTTGTATAGATTTAACTTATACAGAAGGCACAGTATAAGATGAATAGGGTCCATTATGGTAGAAGTTAGGCTTACATACAGTGTGTGCTGTATAGTTAAACATTAGTAACATCCACAATGTGTGACATGTAGTGTGTGCGTGTGTGTGTGATGTATAGTGTGTTTGTGTGTGTGATGTATAGCGTGTGTGTGTGTGATGTATTGTGTGTGTGTGTGTGATGCATAGTGTGTGTGTGTGATGTATAGTGTGTGTGTGTGTGTGTGTGTGATGTATAGTGTTTCTCTCTGTGTGTGTGTGTTATGTATAGTGTGTGTGTGTGATGTATAGTGTGTGTGTGTTATTTATAGTGTGTATGTTTGTGTGTGTGTGTGTGTGTGTGTGTGTGTGTGTGTGTGGTGTGTGTGTGTGTGTGTGTGTTTGTGTGTGTGTGATGTATAGTGTGTGTGTGTGTGTAATGTATAGTTGAAAATGAGGCCCACCTATAGTATCTGACATATTGTACAGTGATGTATAGGACCCCAGTGAAGTCACACCAGATCAAAGGAGGCTGCTGAAGGGAGAACGGCACATAATAATGTCCGGAATGGAGCAAATAGAATGGCATCAAACACTTGGATTCCATTTCACTCATTCCGCTTCAGCCATTATTATGAGTCAGAAATTGACGTTCATCCAGGTTCCCAGAACGTCGGGAGATGACGTGAATAATGGCCACTAGGAGCAAAACAGACTCAAAACTAGTGCCTGGCAGCCAGAGGTCGGGCATAGACCAATCCGCCATCCCCGTCCATAACATTCTAGCACGCCGCGAGCATACATTGCTAGGCACTCGTTATTATAATTTATCTATCCAAACCTCAGCCCTTAACTTAACCAGTCAATTTCTTTCTGTTTTATACAATGGGTGGGTCTATTCCTGGATGCTGATAGGTTAAAACCTCGTTCCAGCCGGTGTCTAATCCACAAATTATGATGTTGAAATGCCTATTCACTATTTCATCTGACTGCGAGATCCACTGTTCCGTTAGCCCAGCCAGGCAATTTATAAACTTGATCTCCACTTTAAAAAGCATCTAGACATTATCTCCCATTTCTTTTATACTGGCGTTTGGTTTTCAACATCAGAGATTTGTATTAACCTCGATTGTTTGTCACTCTGACATTTGTAACATTGTTTCTATATTGAAATTAGATTTCCAGCTGTCCCATAGTAATGAACGTGTCAGGAGTTGGGACGAGACAGACAGGCAGGCAGCATGAATCAGCATCATTTTGTTGGATATATACAAAGAAATGTCAATAAAAAAAACGAAATGCAGCTAGTTTGCTGTCATTCCAGCTTCAATTTGATTGATCAATCAATTGATTGATTGTGTTAGCTGTGTAGTTAGCTAGCTCCTCTGAACAGTGTCCCGGCGAGAGAGCAAATGTTCTATGCCAGTCGAAATCGCGAATCATTAGCTCATTGTTTGTGGATGTATACAAAAAAAATCACTTGAAAACAGCTGAAACAAACATTAAGGCAGCAACTTTTCTGTTATTCTGGCTGCACTGTTTGATGTGACCCTGTTAGCCGAAGTTGGCTAGCTAGCGAGCAAGGGATAAGAATGTTGCCAGCCGTCATGGTAACGGAAACATTTAGAACGAACGACTGTGTCACGTCCATCGATTTATAACAAAAAGACTTAACGACTAGGTCACGGCTCTGGCAACTGAACTAATAGAACGAACGACCAGCCGGCTTGGGTAGCAACCCTAGATTTCTGTCGGGCCTATATCTTATGGAAGGATGAAATAGTATATATAAATTCTTCAAAATAACATGTTTAATGAAAATATGTAAATCATTATTTGAATATGTTGTTAACCCGTTGTATAAAATCAGTACTTAAAAAATGGCCCATAGGCCTCTGGTCAAAAGTAGTGCACTATGTAGGGAATAGGTTGCCATTTGGGAGGCAGACTGGCTGACCACATTTAAAATACCCAAATGCGGGAAAAATAGCTGATTATGTGGGACAGCTTATATACATGTTTTGGGCAGCACCACCTCCACCACACAAAAATCTCCTTCCCTCCTTCCCTCTGCATTGAAGCTCTCCGAATTTCCGATGAATTTGTGAAATGGGAGACCAATGTGTTTTCTGAAAATCTGGGAATATTTGGCCAAGGAAACATTTCTGGTTGGTCTCGGGGAAGGTAGAACAGTTAGGAAGGGAGACTTTGGAAACTGGATTGAATGAAGTAGCAGCAAATATGTCGAATGAGCAATGAGCATTGGACAGCCTCACAAGTTTTGACGAAATGTGGTCACCCTAGACGCAGTGTGTGTGTCATAGTGAGCTCCTCTGATGCTCTCTCCTAGCGGCCAACAGGTCCCTCCCTCATCATTACTCACAGACAGGATACAGCCACACAGTCTCAAGGTTACAGCAGGACGCTGTCTGCCTGTCTCCCACTGGCTGGGGCTCCAACCTGTGTGTTTGTGTGTGTGTGAGCGTGAACGTGCTTGTGCGTTTCTGTGTGTGCCTTGTGCCCAAATGAGTTTGTGTTTCTGCACCCATTTAGTTTAACCTCTAGAGTTGTGTGATTGTCTTGTCTGTGTGTGTGTGTGTGTGTGTGTGTGTGTGTGTGTGTGTGTGTGTGTGTGTGTGTGTGTGTGTGTGTGTGTGTGTGTGCGTGCGTGTGTGTGTGTGTGTGTGCGTGCGCTATAGTATCCCATTGAGGTTGAGATTGAAACCGAAGGAAGTCTCTTTGTGCTGTTCAGTGGAGCCAGGAGAGTCTGCAGTGCCCTGGCTCAGTGGCTCCACGGTTCTCTGGAGCTGTGCCACGCTGCCACGCTGCCTGGGGGAGAGATACCCAACATCCTGACCTGATGGTATCACCACCCTCCATCCTCAGTCTGGGATCACTAGAAGGGAACTGGAGGGGAGAGGGGGTAGGGGGGTAGTACCCTCGGTTTTACGTTGCACAAGTTGAAGGTCTTTTCATTTGACCCGCCCAAGTATAAGAGGACCAAGCCTGCGTCCCAAATGGCACACCATTCCCTATCTAGTGCACTACTTTTGACCCTAGGGCCCTATGGTGAGAGGGGAAAGTCCCGCTGTACCTTCCATAGAGAATGTGAAGAAAATGGAGCACGTGTGGTAACATCAGGTTTGGTCTGTGTGACTGAGTAACGTGTGAGAAGAAATACAGTGTGGGGGGACAGGAGTCCATTTTGATTCTCTGCCTTGCCCTCATGACAGTTCGGTCTTGCTCTGATTGCTGTGAATGATATCTCCCTCCCTAGAGGCAGAATAAGCCTACATTAATAAATGTGCGTTTGGCTAACACAAAGCAGCTGTGTCTTGCCACTCTAGCTCTTACTGTAATTGCTCACTTGTATCTCGATTCACAGGGTTGTCTTTTGGGCGTAGCTAGGGCGTTGTGAGGCAAACACCCACCCAGACACACGTGCACGCGTATGTGCATAGGAGGAATGCACAGGAACATGCCCACACACGTAATCAGTGTGAGGTCATAATTGTAAGAAGGCACGCGTGGATTTGAAAACCCAGCATTCTGAGCAATCTTTTGAATCATTAGGACATGTACACGCCCTCGTCGGCGTTCTGGTGATGTAGCGTTCTGGTGATGTAGAGCCTCTTCAGCGCGCGTGAAGTGTGTTAGGAACAACTGAATGTAAGCGTCTTAGAAGTGGTTTTCACAGACTAACTTTGTATGACCTGACCCCCGAAACAATACGTTCGCTGTGGTAGAACGTTTATTTTCGACGCCGTTTTTCTGCCATCGGGGTAGCCGGATTTCAGGTGTGTCCATGCAAACCGGATTCTTAGGGAGATTGTTCTTGCAAATGATGTGCATGTTTTCATCAAACTATTACATGAATCTGACTGTCCACAATAGTTGTGTTATTGTGTGCATTGAACTGCGCTCACACGCGCACCAATCCAAAGGTTCTGGAGAGGGGAAGGTTTCCTCACCCCAAATAATGGTAGGCTTGTTGAGCCTCTGACTGAAGAGAAAATGACCATATTAATTATGAAGTATTCATTTCTGACCCGTCTGCGTCCAGCTCAGTCTGTCTACTCTGGCAGCAGCCCACTGCAATCGCCCCAGGTGCCTACATCTACTATTAGCCGAAGCAAATATCCGACATTATTTATATACTGAAAATATAGCAAGAGCGTGATCTTTCTTGCGTGACAGTTTTAGGGGAGAAAAGCCACTCAAACGACTTAATGCAAGGTTCAAACCTACTCCAACGCCCCGACGCAAGATTCAAACCCACTTAAACGACTCACAATTAGCCTATATCTGTTTATTTGAACTGCTAGTTTTCTACTAACGGTATCTTGTCATTAAAACATGCAGTTGGCTGATGATCTTAGCTGACCTGAAAGGCACTGCTACTGTAGCTGCTTTGGAGACGGCATTTTGAACACGGACCAGTGTGATCGTTGTTTAGCATCGGCTTGGTTGACTGTCATTCAGTTGAGTTGAGCACGCAGTCAAACACTGCCATCCCAACTCATAACGGTGTGTGTTTTTGTGCGCGCGTGTGAATGTGTGTGTATGCGATGTGATAGCTGGGCTGGAGGCTGCTCTCGGCCTTAGCGTGTGATATCCGACTGAGTCAGGAGCAATGGAGGCATAGACTCACATCCCCACATCACTGCTGTGTTTATGCTCAGACACGCCACAGAGACGCAGTTTCCACAGGTGTGAGATTGTTGGTTCCTGCTAAACAGCCATTTTTCTGATCTCTGATCTTCTGTTAGTCGTCTCATCTCTTCTGGTGAAGACACCCGCAAACACACAGACATGCACAGACATACGCACGCACGCATGCACACTCTCAGTGTTAGTCTTACAGCAGTTGGAGCTATTTTTTCCAGCCAGGTCATTCAATATTGATGTTGAAATGGACGTCTATCCATGTCCAGAGGAGGTTGGGAAATGCTTTCAAAACTATCCACTAGGGGCAACAGTGAGTGCTATTACCATCAAGTAGGCTTGGGTTTTGGGGGTGGTGGATGGTCGTAATCCCATGACTCTGGATCAAAAGGTTGTGTGTTCGATCACAGTCGTGTACATTATTTAATGAGTGCCTAAACTTCACCCCTAACTTAGAAATGTGATGTTTGGAGAAATGGAATGATATAGCAGCAGGAGCAACAAAAACACTGACAAATTTGGAGGAACTTTAAAATGTTATGTTTGGGGAACATGGATGAACGTTTAATTCTGCAGTGAGACTGTGAGAGCTTGTTGGTTTACTCACTCCTGTTGGGAGTTCTGCATTCTAATGGCCAGCCAGCCCCCTAGCTCAGCCTCAGAGCTCCTTAGATCCAAACAGCCTGTATCCTCCTCCCAGGCTGTGAGAATGTGTGTGTGTGTGTGTGTGTGTGTGTGAGAGAGAGAGAGAGTGCGTGTGTGTTTGGAGTGTGTATTTGTGGGTTTGGTGTTTGTGTGTGTGTCTGTGCGTGAGTCTGTGTGCGTGTGCGTTTGTGTGTATGTGGGAGCAGGTTGGTGACAAATGTGTTGCTGTGCCCACTGCTTGCTTGGGAAATATTATGTGGCCAATTTCTCTCTGAGCTTTAGAGGAGAGGCCTTATTAGAGTAACATATTGGCCCCATATCACAGACAGGGTTTTAGTGTGGCTCAGAGGAGTGGAAGATGGATGGAGGAGTGGAGGGGAGGGGAGGGGAGGGGATGAGTGGAGAGGAGGGAATCAGTGGAGAGGAGAGGAGAGGATGAGTGGAGAGGAGGGGGGAAAGTTGACAGTTCACTAAGGATGATATATGAGAAGAGTGTAAATAGGAAGAGAGAGAGAGAGAGTGAGAGAGAGGGGGAGAGAGAGAGAGAGAGAGAGGGAGAGAGAAAGAGCGGGGGGAGAGAGAGAGAGAGAGAGTGGGAGAGGGAGAGAGAGGGAGAGAGAGAGAGGGGGAGAGAGAGGGGGAGAGAGAGAGCGAGAGAGAGAGAGAGAGGGAGAGAGAGAGAGGGGGAGAGAGAGGGGGAGAGAGAGAGCGAGAGAGAGAGAGAGAGAGAGAGGGGGAGAGAGAGAGAGAGAGAGAGAGAGAGAGAGAGAGAGAGAGAGGGGGGGGGAGAGGGAGAGAGAGAGGGGGAGGGGGGGGAGAGGGAGAGAGAGAGGGGGAGAGAGAGCGAGGGGGAGAGAGGGAGATAGAGAGGGGGAGAGAGGGAGAGAGGGAGAGAGATATACAAGATAAATCGGCTAGATATATAGACTGGATATAAGAGCAGATTAGTCCAAGCAGGCCAGATCAGCTTGTGTTAGGTGTACAGCATCTCCTTGTCCATCTATCCAGTCAGTATAGCTGAGACATGAGACAATTGGACTGAACAGTACATTCCTAGAGCCAATAATCCCGATCTGGGATTATCAATCCTGGAGCGGCGCTCAGCGTTCCCAGAGCTCCCTGGCTTAACGAGGTGGAGTGGAGCTGTCAGTGTGTTCCGGATGGTAACGTTCCCCTGTGTCCGGTCCGACGTTCCAGTCGGCTCCTAGCGAATGATCAGCCAGCCGTCGCCACAGCAACAGAGTCACAACGCGTGTCATGGCTTTTAGGCTAATTCAGCCATTTGTGTGTATATAAGATTTGTCATCTCACTGATTACAGATATCTAGTTTTAGTCAGTTTCTTTGAGCTGAGCCAAGGCAGGGAAATTACTTGTATTTTTGATTCCTTCCGCTGGTGAGGATTATACTGCTGAGTAGAAGTCAAGTGGTAAGCATGAATAGCTATGTGGAAGCAGATGACTGTGTCTTTCACCTGATCCTCAAAGGCCTCTGCTTCATCACACACACACACACACACACACACACACACACACACCTTCCTCACATCAATGACGTAAATGAGGTGGGAGCCGAGCGATCGCTATAGGTGTCGAGGGATTTGTGAGTGAGATGATGATTTTACACTTAGTGGGAGGGAGAGATATTAGTGTTTGTGTGTGCATTCGTGTAGTATGACAGTGTGTGTGTGTATGTGTGTATGTGCGTTTGTGTAGTATGACAAACGGTTAACCCGGTATAGATGATGGCCATGTCATGTAGCGTCATTTTTCTGCTACAGTATATCTAGGACAGGAGTCTTCAACCTTTTCTAGCATGAGACTTTTAAAAAAATTCAACATGTCGCAAAAATAGAATTGTTTGGCCATAATGACCATCGTTATGTTTGGAGGAAAAAGGGGGAGGCTTGCAAGCCGAAGACCACCATCCCAACCATGAAGCATGGGGGTGACAGCATCATGTTGTTGGGGTGCTTTGCTGCAGGAGGGACTGGTGCACTTCACAAAATAGATGGCATCATGAGGCAGGACAATTATGTGGCTATATTGAAGCAACATCTCAAGTCATCAGTCAGAAAGTTAAAGGTTGGTCGCAAATGGGTCTTCCAAATGGACAAAACAAGGTATTGGAGTGGCCATCACAAAGTCCTGACCTCAATCCCATAGTAAATTTGTGGGCAAAACTGAAGAAGCGTGTGCGAGCAAGGGGGCCTACAAACCTGACTCCGTTACACCAGCTTTGTCAGGAGGAATGGGCCAAAATTCACCCAATTTATTGTGGGAAACATATGGAAGGCTACCTGAAACGTTTGACCCAAGTTAAACAATTTAAAGGCAATGCTACCAAATACTAATTGAGTGTATGTAAACTTCTCACCCACTGGGAATGTGATGAAAGAAATACAAGCTGAAATAAATGATAAGTGATACTAACTGACCTAAAACAGGGAATGTTTACTAGGATTAAATATCAGCAGTTGTATAGATTAAATATCAGCAGTTGTGAAAAACTGAGTTTAAATGTATTTGGCCAGGGTGTATGTAAACTTCCGACTTCAACTGTATCTTTCATACTTCCCTTGCCTTCACTCTTCTGTGCCTCCACTATCTCAGTACCCTTTATGTCATTCTCTCCTCGGCTCTCCCTCACTTCACTATCTCCTCTTCCCCATTCCACTGCCATTCCCTGTTGGCCAACGCAGGCTGAATGATTATTCATGCAATGCTTACATGGCAGGGCTGATAGTGGGTTCGAAACACGCACACACCCACACAACCACACTGCTGTGAGCGGTTTATTTGTGTTTCTCTCTGACTCAGCGCTTTAGCTCCAGTCCATGTGTCAGATATGAACAGAGGGAGAACACACACACACACACACACACACACACACTACCCCCCCAACACACTCTCAGGGGGACGCAGCTGCTACCGTCTCTGCTGCCTGGCACAACCACGTCAGTGTGTTTACGTGTGTCTGCCCCCTTAGCCCATGTCCAAACGCTAACCAATCATTTACACTCCGTTGCCAATTATGAGCCGTTTTTAAGGAGAAATGTTCTATCTCTGTTGTTGATGATCACGTTGGCTCAAAAAGGTGCTATAGAAAAGCACCCAGACCCAGTAAAGTAGTAATAATAATAATAATAATAATAATAATAATAATAATAACAATATATGCCATTTAGCAGGTTCTTTGATCCAAAGCAAAAACACATTTTATGGGTGGCCCCAGTAGGAATCGAACCCACAATTCTGCTGTTGCAAGCACCATGCTCCACCAACTGAGCCGTAGTAAGGTGTATGTTGACATGCCTCCTCCCTGTCCCCTCCTCCCAGCCTTCTCCCTCCTCCAATATCTGCTGAGTCACGACTGACAGGCCAGGGCCCCTGTGGGTAATCAAAAGAGGACCATTGCGCCCTCCCAGAAGCTTGGCTGGTTTGTAAAACCTGCAAATTCAGACAAATAACAGGTGTAATGGGTCTGCACTCAAAAGTATGTTGCATAGTGCTTACTTCATTCAATGTATTTTTTTGTGTGATTTTCCCCACGTCAGGGATAGTGTACACAGACATCTCGGCTTTGCATCCTGCTTCAGCGTGTAGGTACACATTTTCAGTCAAAACAGCATATGTAGGGAACACAGATGAGCAACCGATGAGCAGCACGTGCTTCTAATCAGGTTTGCCACTCATCTGCCAATCTGGGTGTGGCTTCTCTGGTCTACCTGTATTGAAGTTGGCCCCGAGATAGAGCCTGGAGTAGAGAGGGAGACGGGGACAGTAGAGGGAGATGGGGACAGGAGAGGAGGATGGGGACGGGAGAGAAGGATGGGGATAGGAGAGGAGGCTGAGGACAGGAGAGGAAGATGGGGACAGGAGAGGAGGATGGGGATAGGAGAGTAGGATGTGGATAGGAGAGGATGGGGATAGGAGAGGAGGATGAGTACAGGAGAGGAAGATGGGGACAGGATAGGAGGATGGGGACAGGAGAGGAGGATGGGGACAGGAGAGGAGGATGGGGGCTGGAGAGGAGGATGGGGATAGGAGAGGAGGATGAGGACAGGATAGGAGGATGAGGACAGGAGAGGAGGATGGGGACAGGAGAGGAGGATGGGGGAAGGAGAGGAGGATGGGGATAGGAGAGGAGGATGGTTGCAGGAGAGGAGGATGGGGATAGGAGAGGAGGATGGGAACAGGAGAGGAGGATGGGGGCAGCAGTGGAGGATGGGGATAGGAGAGGAGGATGAGGACAGGAGAGGAGGATGGGGACAGGAGAGGAGGATGGGGCAGGAGAGGAGGATGGGGATAGGAGAGGAGGATGGTTGCAGGAGAGGAGGATGGGGATAGGAGAGGAGGATGGGAACAGGAGAGGAGGATGGGGGCAGCAGTGGAGGATGGGGATAGGAGAGGAGGATGAGGACAGGAGAGGAAGATGGGGACAGGAGAGGAGGATAGGGCAGGAGAGGAGGACGGGGCAGGAGAGGAGGATGGGGGCAGGAAAGGAGGATGGGGTTAGGAGAGGAGGATGGGGGCAGGAAAGGAGAATGGGGATAGGAGAGGAGGATGGGGACAGGAGAGGAGGATGGGGATAGGAGCGAAGGATGGGTATAGGAGAGGAGGATGGGGGCAGGAGAGGAGGATGGGGACAGGAGAGGAGGATGAGGATATGAGAGGAGGATGGGGATAGGAGAGAAGGGTGGGTATAAGAGAGGAGGATGGGGGCAGGAGAGGAGGATGGGGACAGGAGAGGAGGATGGGGGCAGGAGAGGAGGATGGGGACAGGAGAGGAGGATGGGGATAGGAGAGAAGGATGGGGATAGGAGAGGAGAGGAGGATGGGGCCAGGAGAGGAGGATGGGGACAGGAGAGGAGGATGGGGACAGGAGAGGAGGATGGGGGCAGGAAAGGAGAATGGGGATAGGAGAGGAGGATGGGGACAGGAGAGGAGGATGGGGACAGGAGAGGAGGATGGGGATAGGAGAGAAGGATGGGTATAGGAGAGGAGGATGGGGGCAGGAGAGGAGGATGGGGACAGGAGAGGAGGATGGGGACAGGAGAGGAGGATGAGGATATGAGAGGAGGATGGGGGAGGAGTGGAGGATATGGACAGGAGAGGAGGATGGGGACAGGAGAGGAGGATGGGGACAGGAGAGGAGGATGGGGGCAGGAGAGGAGGATGGGGGCAGGAGAGGAGGATGGGGACAGGAGAGGAGAATGGGGATAGGAGAGGAGGATGGGGGCAGGAGAGGAGGATGGGGACAGGAGAGGAGGATGGGGACTGGAGAGGAGGATGGGGGAGGAGTGGAGGGTAGGATGGGGGAGGAGAGGAAAGGGGATGGGGGAGGAGAGGAAGGGGGATGGAGGAGGAGAGGAGGGGAAGGGACGGAGAGGATGGTTGGAGTAGAGGAGTGTAGGATAGGATGATGAAAGGAGGGGAGAATGGGTATAGGAAGGGAGGATGAGGAGAGAAGAGGAGGGGAGGAAAGGAGGGGAGGTTATGTATGGGAAGGGATGAAGGGGAGAGGAGAGGATGTTTGTTTTAACCCTGTATGAAAAATGTTTTATTGGACCGCATCCTCCAATTCTGTTCCAACAGGTCAGAATATTGATCATGAGGGAGAGAGATAAGTAAAGAGAGCTAGAGAGATAAAGAGCAAGAGAGAATGATATAGAATGAAATAAGAAATGACAAAGTGGAGGGAGGGAGGGATAGAGAGAGAGAAAGATAAATGTGCAATGGCCCTGCTGAACCCCCTGACAGAGAGAAATATAATCTCTTCTGGCTTTCTGTGTTTCTGTGTAGCTGTGTGTGTTTATTTGAAAATTGCTGTGTGTGAGTCTGTACTTGTATGGTAGGAGAATCAATGACTGTGTGTACAGAGGAGGTCCGAGTCTTTGAGTGTTTAGGTGGATGATTGATTTGCATGGGGGTGCTGTTCATCCAATATAGTATGTGGATGTGTAGTCCATTGTTCAGCTTGCTTGTGTAACAACATGTGATATAATGCATAGTCAGAGAAAGCAAATGGTCACAGACAGTCATACTGTACAGTCCTAAGTGATTGCACATAATGTGTGTGTGTGTGTTTGTGTATGTGTGTGTCTGCGTGTCATAGATTATGATTCACATAGCTGCTGTAGCGACTCCAGGCGTTGTTGCTTCACTGCAAGGCCACGACTTCATCAACCTCTTTCCCCGGCTAATACATCATGTTACTGACTAGCTGGGAATATTAATATGAATTAAAAAACGTCAGAAATCAGGAGAAATTCATTTCAACTCAGCGAGTGAATGTTACTTACCGTGCATTCGGAAAGCATTCAGACCCATTCACTTTTTTTCACATTTTGTTGCGCTACAGCCTTATTCTAAAATGTATAAACATTTTATTTTTCCTCTACAATCTACACACAATACCCCATAATGACAAAGCAAAAACAGGTTTTTAGAAATTTAGAAAATTTATTTAAAAAAAACAACTGAAATATCACATTTACATAAGTATTCAGACCCTTTACTCAGTACTTTGTTGAAGCACCTTTGGCAGAGATTACAGCCTCAAGTCTTCTTGTGTATGACGCTACAAGCTTGGTACACCTGTATTTGGGGAGTTTCTCCCATTCTTCTCTGCAGATCCTCTCAAGATCTGTCAGGTTGGATGGGGAGTGTCGCTGCACAGCTATTTTCAGGTCTCTCCAGAGATGTTTGATCAGGTTCATGTCCGGGCTTTGGCTGGGCCACTCAAACATTCAGAGACTTGTTCCGAAGCCACTCCTGCGTTGTCTTGGCTGTGTGCTTAGGGTCTTTGTCTTGTTGGAAGGTGAATCTTCACCCCAGTCTGAGGTCCTGAGCACTCTGGAGCAGGTTTTCATCAAGGATCTCTCTGTACTTTGCTCCGTTCATCTGTCCAACATGCTTCACTGTAGGGATGGTGTCAGGTTTTCTCCAGACGTGACGCTTTGCATTCAGGCCAGAGAGTTCAATCTTGGAGTCGTTTAGGTGCATTTTGGCAAACGCCAAGTGGGCTGTCAAGTGCCTTTTACTGAGGAGTGGCTTCCGTCTGGCCACTCTACCATAAAGGCCTGATTGGTGGAGTGCTGCAAAGATGGTTGTCCTTCTGGAAGGTTCTCCCATCTCCACAGAGGAACTCTGGAGCTCTGTCAGAGTGACCATTGGGTTCTTGATCACCTCCATGTCCAAGGCCCTTCTTCCCCTGATTGCTCAGTTTGGCCGGGAAGCCAGCTCCAGGATGAGTCTTTGTGGTTACAAACTTCTTCCATTGAAGAATGATGGAGGCCACCGTGTTCTTGGGGACCTTCAATGCAGCAGAAATGTTTTGGTACCCTTCCCCAGATCTGTGCCTCAACACAATCCTGCCTCGGAGCTCTATGGACAATTCCTTCAACTTCATGGCTTGGTTTTTGCTCTGACATGCACTGCCAACTGTGGGACCTTATATAGACAGGTGTGTGCCTTTCCAAATCATGTCCAATTAAGTTAATTTACCACAGTTGGACTCCAATCAAACTGTAGAAATCTCAAGGATGATCAATGGAAACCGGATGCACTTGAGCATCATTTTGAGTCTCATAGCAAAAGGTCTGAATACTTATGTAAATCATGTATTTCTGTTTTTTTAATTATGTATACATTTGCAAATATTTCTGAAACAATTTTTGCTGTCTCATTATAGAGTACTGTGTGTAAATTGATGAGGGAAATATATAATTTAATCTATTTTAGAATAAGGCTTACAAAATGTGGAAAAAGTCAAGGGGTCTGATTACTTTCCGATGACACTGTAGTTAAAAACATGCATCATTTTGATATGTTGAATATTCAATGGATTATTATTCAGCACATGACTTATGTTTAAACATAAATCTTATTTAGCACTCTCTCTACATATTTACTTTAATTGTCCCCTTTAATTGGCGTTTTAGCAACAATATGGAATCCATATTACGTCTATCATGGTGTCTGCTGCCTTGTGTGTTTGTGTATCAATGTTCGAAAGAGAGAAAAAATAACATAGGGAGAAAGAGAGGGAGGAAAAGAGGGCGAGAGAGATTGAGGGAGATAAAGAGTGTGAGTAAGAGAGGATGGTAGGGTGAGCGTGTGTGAATGTAGTTTTGTGAGCACGAGTAAAGATTTGAGAGGCTTTAAGTGGTTTGAGCGTACTGGCCCAAAAAGACTGCGATGCTTACATAAGTGAGTGTTGCCCAATGCAGTGGAAGTGAAAGGCACTGGCACAGTCCAGTAGAGACAGACTAAGAGACAGCACCCTGCTAGAGTGATCACTGCCCTCTGCTGGGTGGAATAACACACTACCACAGCACAGGATATATGGGCTGTGGCCCAGGCACAGATTAAGCCTAGCCCTGGATTTTAAAGTACTTTCATTGAGCTTTCTTTTAATCCAGGGCTAGGCTAAATCTTTTCCCCGGAAACCGTGCCCCATTGTACCACACCTATTCTTTATAAATCACAGTACTGTGTAATGATTCACCTGGTGTGTGGTTACTAGTGTCAATTTGCAATGCCTTGTATGTATTCCAGACTGGAATATGTTCTGGGATTCATCCAATGTCATTGAGGAGTTTACCACATCAGTCACCGGCTTCATTAATAAGTGCATTGACGACTTGTCCCCACAGTGACCGTACGTACATATCCCAACCAGAAGCCATGGATTACAGACAACATCCGCACTGATCTAAAGGCTAGAGCTGATGTTATTGATGTCAATACTGCTGTACTTTCTGTCTGCTGTAATCTGTTTTATTTATTTTTATAAAGCTGCCGCTTTCAAGGAGTGGGACACTAATCCGGACTCTTATAAGAAATTCTGCTATGCCCTCTGATGAACCATCAAACAGGCAAAGCATCAATGCAGTACCAAGATCGAATCCTACAACACCTGCTCTGACGCTCGTCGGATGTGGCAGGGCTTGCAAACTATAACGGATTACAAAGGGAAACCCAGCCGCAAGCTGTCCAGTGAAGGGAGAGTATTAGACAAGCTAAATACCTTGTATGCTAGAAACACTGAATCATGCATGAGAGCACCAGCTGTTCCGGACGACTTTGTGCTCACGCTCTCCGTAGCCGATGTGAGTAAGACCTTTAAACAGGTTAACATTCACAAGGCCGCAGGGCCAGACAGATTACGAAGACGTGTACTCAGAGCATGTGCTGCCCAGCTGGCAACTGTCTTTACTGACATTTTCACCCTCTCCCTGACCCAGTCTGTAATACCTACATGTTTCAAGCCGACCAGCATAGTCCCTGTGCCCAAGAATACCAAGGTAACCTGTCTAAATGACCAACACCTCGTAGCACTCACCTCTGTAGCCATGAAATGCTTTGAAAGGCTGGTCATGGCTCACATCAACACCATCATACCAGACACCCTGGACCCACTCCAATTTGCATACCACGCCAACAGATCCTCAGACGTGGCAATCTTTATTGCACTCTTTACTGCCCTTTCCCAACTTACCTTTTCCCTTCGCTTGTGGACTTCAGTGCACAATACACCAGCTGTCTGTGACCAGGTGAAAAAACCTTTCCAAGCCAAGCTTTAATTTCCTAACCGCTAATCACTACACTCAGCCGACATTGTTGCCAACATATTAGCTAACGTTGGGAATTCTAAATCTAGCTAGCTCGCTCTCTATTTCTCTCTCACTCTCTCTTGCTTCTCCTTAATTTTTGAAAAAATGTATTTGTTCGAAACTGTTCAACTATTGTCTTTCTCTCTCTTTGAGTCAACTACTCATCACATTTTATGTACTGTAGTTACAGCTAGCTGTAGCTTTTGCTATCAGTACGAGATTCATTCTGTGATTCTTTGATTGAGTGGACAACATGTCAGTTCATGCTGCAAGAGCTCTGATAGGTTGGAGGACGTCCTCCGGAAGTTGTCATAATTACTGTTTAAGTCTATGGAAGGGGGTGAGAACCACGAGCCTCCTAGGTTTTGGATTGAAGTCAATGTACCTAGAGGAGGATGGAAACTAGCTGCCCTCCGGCTACACCATGGTGCTACCCTACAGAGTGCTTTTCAGGCTACTGTGGACCTTCATTTCAAAACAGTGTGATTTAATCAATTATTTGGTGACATTAATATATTTAGTACATTTTTCTCAAAAAATTAGAACTTTTTTAATGTTTCATTATTTACATTTTTCTGAAATTCACTGAGGAGGATGGTCCTCCCCTTCATTTGAGGAGCTTCCACTGGTGAGAATGCTGTTCATTGACTACAGCTCAGCGCTCAACACCATAGTACCCTCCAAGCTCATCACTAAACTCAGGACCCCGGGATTAAACACCTCCCTATCTGCATTGACCATTTTTGCACTAACTCTTTTGACTCATCATGTATGCTGCTGCTACTGTTTATTATCTATCCTGCCGAAACACTGTATCCCATACATATCAACATAATTTACTTCGTACCACTGCACATCGACTCGGTACTGATACTCCATGTATATAGCAAAGTTATTGTTACTCATTGTGCATTTATTCCCTCTGTCATTTTTTTTCTTCATGTTTCTATTATGTATATTTGTTTGAATTATCTTTGCGTTGTTGGGAAGTAAGCAAGCATTTCACTGTTAGTCTCCACCTGTTTTTCACGAAGCATGGGACAAATACACATTTGATTTGATTTAGATTTGATTTGGTGAGACTTAATGCCGAAAGTGTTCACCACTAAATAACCTCACCTTCTTTTTCCAACAAGGTTTCCTTTATGTTTTAGACTGATTAGACTGATATGTCTTTGTGTGAGTTTGTGACGTTCCTCACCACACCACAAGGTTCTACACTGTACCATGAGGTTCTCTACTGTACCATGAGGTTCCTTAGTGTACCAATTCCATCAGAATGGATAGAGATAAATGATTTGAGGGTTGGATGGATGGGATAACCAGACACATCCTCACATGTTCCTCACACATTTTCCTCGTGTCCTTCACGGGAGCTCTCACTGTAGCTCACGGTCTCCACGTGCGCTTCATGCTTTGTACTGTTCTGACGCTGTGTTCTCCGTTGCGCTATGTTTCTCTTCTGTTGGCTCCGCCCGTGCTACTCCAGCTGCTGGACGCCAGGAGAACCAAGGTTTGTCCCTATGTTTGCAACCGCTGCCCTGGCTGCCGTGTCTGCACAACATAGAGTCACCACCAGAGTGACGTCGTCGTGTGTCTTCAGTGCCCCCAGAGACCTGGCAGTCCTGTTCCTCTGCCCCCCCCCACCCCCCCCCCCCCCCACCCCCCTGGGCTGTGTCGGAAATGCACCCTATTCCCAATGTAGTGCACTACATTTGACCAGAACTTGTGTGCTCTGGGTAAAAGTAGTACACTAGGCCTATGTTGGGAGTAGGGTTGCCATTTTGGACACGCTCCGAAGTGGACCCCCATACACACACCAGCAAGAAGTGTGATTGGTTTAGCCTGCACTGTTCCCTAAGCCCTACCCGCGTCCGTCAGACCCTCTCCCTGCTCTTACACACTGCCGAGTAGAATTCTTCTGTGTTCTCCCTTTACTGGGTGTGGCTCTACTATAGGGGTGTGGCTGCTGTGTGACCCTTGTGACCCTATAGTATACTCTAAAATAGGCTGTGTTTTGTTCAATTTCCCCGCCCCCTAAACCTCAACACCCAGGCTACGTTCCAATATCCATACTAGTGTAGCACTAAGAATGCATGGCCCAATCAGTGTATAGTGGCATGCTAGGGTGGATATTGGAACAGAGCCACTTATCTCCTTCTTATTTCTTCCTATAGTGGATGTCTTTTTTTTCTTCTCAAGTAATGTACAAGTAATGTCTTTGTCTCTTTGTATGCGCACACACATGCATACGCCACAGGAGGTTGGTGGTACCTTAATTGGGGAGGACGGGCTCATAGTAATGGATGGAAGGGACATAATGGAATGGTATGGAACTCCATGTTTGACACCGTTCCATTGACTTCATTCCAGCCATTACTATGAGCTGTCCTCCTCTCAGCAGCCACCAGTGGCACACGTACACACGCGCACCCACCTCCCTAACACACAGCATAATGGATGGGCATGGACCCAGAGGTCCACTGAGTCTACTGCTGTTGGGTGGCTACCAGCTCTTAGTGGGAACACTGTTTACTGCGCTGTGCACGGATCTCTGCTGCTCGCCACTCGGCAGCACGGACAGCACATACACACCCCCTACAGTAATGATAGATAATGATCACTAATGCTGCAACAATCAAGCGTTCTGTTGAAAGTGCAAGCTGTTGAACGCGAGCCGTCCAACTCTGAACACTTGACAGGGATCGGTCAAAACTGTTATCGAAGGATCACGGTTCTACAAGTTCTTCACGTTCCCCACGATACAGGGAAGGATTGTGCACTTTCAGTTGCACAATCGGTCTCTCCCAGCAACACAACGATTCAGTCATTCACTGGATGGCTTTGTTTAAATGTGGCTCTCGTAGTATTCCTACCGTCAAAGCTTCAAGAGAGATTCCTACAGATTAGATTGCTGATGCACGGTACTGCACATAGATAACCGTTTACAGTACACCTTACTCACCCTGAAAATAGTTACAGAAGGTGGAAAGCAAGTCGATCACGGATAGTATGTAAAAACCACTTGCCTTTTATTTAACGTCTTCTCATACTGCCATACTTTGTGTCATTTGTATTTTTTCTTTTTGTCTTTCATGCCATAGTGAGGTAAGTCCTCAAATTCCTCTCCAAGTGTGTTTGGCGGGAACTGTATTTCCCCAGAGGTTGAATAGATTACGGCGTGTGTTTCTGAGTTTGTGTGTGCTCTTCGTAATACACATCTCCTTTCCGCAGGGCCACCTTCAAAATCCCCCCCCCCCCCTCTCTATAAGATGTATTGGTGTCTGTGAGTTTGCGTGTGTGTCTGAAAATGTCCCTCCATATGTACATATTCAGTGACCCATCCTAGTCTGATCTGTCATTTAATTGAATCCACCCTAGACTACGTGCTGCGACCCTACCAGATTGAGACTCCTTGACGTGTGTGTGTGTGTGTATGTGTGCGCTTGCATGTGCATGTGCTTTCATGTGTGTGTGTGTGTGTGTGTGTGTGTGTGTGTGTGTGTGTGACCCCCACAGCACCTGCAGCTGACCATCCAGGCCCTACAGGACGAGCTGCGGACCCAAAGGGACCTGAACCACCTACTGCAGCAGGAGAGCGGCGGCCGCTCTGGGGACCACTACACCAACATCGAGCTGACTGAGGAGAACTTCAGACGGCTACAAGCCGAGCACGACCGCCAGGCAAGGAATCTTAATAAATTACTCATAATAAATGAGTGATTAAATAAATGAGTTTGGCGTTAGTTCCAGGTTTTTATGACCAGGATCTTGGTTGTAGGATTTTGAATTCCGTGATACTTCCCTCTGGAAATTTAGAGAATCTTCCAACTGGGATTTCTGTATCTTCTTCCATTCTGGACATTTTGGAAAGTTCCTGAATTTTAGCTACCTTAAAAATGACCCAATTGACACTTCCTTCCTTTAAAATTCCTTACAATTCCTTGCGTTCCGGCAGGCCAAGGAGCTGTTCCTCCTGAGGAAGACCTTGGAGGAGATGGAGCTGCGGATCGAGACCCAGAAGCAGACACTGGGGGCCAGGGACGAGTCCATCAAGAAGCTGCTGGAAATGCTCCAGAGTAAGGGTCTGCCTGGGGGGCCAGGCAGGGTCAATGAGGAGGAGGAGCAGGAGAGAGCCAGGCGCATTGCTGAGGCCGAGGCTCAACTTGGACACCTGGAGGTCATCTTGGACCAGAAGGAGAAGGAGAACATCCACCTCCGAGAGGTACAAGAGTACATGTCTGTCCCAAATGGCACCATATTCCTGTGTAGTGCCTTACTTCTGAACAGGGCTCTGGTCAAAAGTAGTGCACTATGTAGGGTTTATGGTGCTGTTTGGGATGTAGTGCTTACGGTTAGTATATGCCCTTATACTACTGTATGGCCACAGCAGATTCAGAGTATATGTAGCGCTATTAAACGGCTAAGTGTCTAGTCTCAGAAATCCCACACTGCTTTACTAAAATTGCATTGGCCAATACAGTACTGTAATACATGCCCTTTCCCAGAGCAGACACTTTCATCCAAAGTGTCTACACAAGAGTCTACACATGTTGGTATGTGACCCCAGTGGGAATTGAACCCACAACTCTGCGGTTGCTAGTACCGTACTCGTATGAACTGAGCCACTTACAGGACGACTACAATACCTAACTACAATAGAATACTGCAAAATACAATGGACAATTACAATACAGGTGGAAGATGTAGGATTGCCATCCCCATGAGCGTGCCACCCTCCTTCAGGCCGTGGATGAGGCATGCAAGCATTTCAATCCAGACCTATGTCAGGCTTGGATTCACCATGCCAAAAGGCTTTCCCCAGGTGCATGAACAATGAGGACCTTTGGCCAAGTGCTCAAGACAGGTTTGATGCAAACTAATGCCAGCTAAACACGCTGTTTCTTTCATTTGATTACACTGTGAAAGTTGTCTTCAAGGATCACACCATTGATCACACATGGGATAGAAATGATGGATATTTTGTGTTAATTCAATTTGAATGGCTAGTGCACGTGTGTTGCTTGCTGTTTGGGGTTTTAGGCTGGTTTTCTGTTTAGCATTGTGTGACATCGGCTGATGCGAAAAGGGCTTTATAAATGCATTTGATTTGATTTGAATTGATTGCCTAATGTGAAAACAGTGTAATGTACTGCCATTTGCATTCAAAGGGCAATTTTAAAATATGTATCTTCAATATTTTGCTATTGGATTAACTGAATGTTAAAACAACGACATTGAGAACACATCATCATGTTGTGTTTTGGTGATTAAACCAATGTACTCGTGACATTTCACAGTCAAATGTCAGACCAATGGCTGTGTGTTGAAAGAGGTCTACAAACAAAATGCACAATGAAAAGTTTTGAATGTAACACTGGCTGTGTTTACAAGTGTTACCAGGTTGGAGTTTTGCACTAAGAGTTGAGAAAATTCAGGAAATACTACCAAAGTGATTAAAAAGAAAACTGTAAATAGCCAAAACTATGTAGTTACTATATGGCCACAGTAGACCTGGTCTCACCTGTGTTTGAGGTGTTACTGAAAGCGCAGAGACATGTTGATTGTTCGGTACTGCTTTTAAAGCATACGGTTTTTGGGACTTCCAGGCAATTTCCACAATTTTCTTCTAACCTACAGTGTATGCCCATCAACACTAGAGGGCAATACTGGCCTTCTCTTTGTGTACCTACAGTGCTCTGACTGCAGTGTTCAATCTGTGTACAGTGTTATTGCCAGGGGAGAAGTATATATATATGACTGATGTAATGGTAGTGCAAGTAAATGTAACTCATTTCAATGCTGTCGCTCTAGTATTGAGCTAGGTTAAGCTAAGTCATTACCCATGCATTTGGAGAGATTCAGGGCTCATATTTATGAAGCATCTCAGAGTAGGTGTGCAGATCTAGGATCAGGTTCCTTCTGTCCATGGTGATCTTATTCATTGTGATCTAAAAGGCAGAACCGAACCTAGATCAGCGCTCCTATTCTGAGATGGTTCATAAATACAGGCCCATTTGCACTAGGTCCTAAAAGAGGCGACATTTGATGCTTGTCTTGTCCATTTCATATCAACTGGTGTTCTCCCAGGAACTGCACAGGAGAAACCAGATGCACCAGGACCCTGGCAAAACCAAAGCCCTCCAGACCATCATAGAGATGAAGGTAAGAACCATGGGGAATTATGGGTAGTGTAGTACACCTGGCTGGCACCATTGATGAGACCAACCATGTAATCAGATGAAATATGAAAACCTTAGAGTTCGGGAAAGCCAGATTTAGCTTGTATTGAATTAACTTTGAGTCTGTCGATAGCTTCAGACGCCCAGGCTCATTCAACGACACAAGATTTGGAAGGATGACCTCGTGAGACTAGTCGGTGGATGATGTTGTAATGTTACATCACATGCAAAAGCTATGAAAAATGTATTCAAAGCACTAATTGAGCCACTGTAGAGCCCAACGGCCCACTGCAGAGCCCATCGGCCCACTGTAGCTGCAGAGCTGTGATATCACTTCTAAATATAAAGCATGCGCTCACAGCCCGACAGCATGCCTCTCGCTCACACACCACATCATCAGACGGAGCTGGATTGGTGCTGAGCAAACCCCAGCATCCCCTAGCACGGTCACGTGACTCTCCTCTAGCGTGGTCACATGACACGCTGGCTCCTGGAGGCTCTGGATTTTCATACAGAGCAGAGCCCCTCTCCCTTCCATCCTCGGTGGAGGACCTCCCCGCTTCTCTCTGCTCTCTCCAACAGACGTGTTGGTGCTGATGTTAGCATGAGTAATGCTAACCCCCCTCTCTCTACTCTCGCTGTCTCTAGGATCTCTTTCTCTTTCTCTCAATTTCTTTCTCTCCTTATCTCACTCTGTCTTTCAATCTCTCTCTCTCCCTCCCTCCCTCACCCACGAGGGAGAGCACATTCTGCCTGCTGCTACCATGGAAACAGGTGTGGTTGTTTACGACAGCGAGGCCAGTGGCACAGGGAGGAGAGAGAGAAAGGGATTCAGATAGAAAGAGAGAGAGAGAGAGTGAGAGAGAGAGTGTTCATGAGAGCGTCACATCCTCTGCTTGATCAGCTTGATCTGCCGTAGCAGTGAAATCATTTGGATGGCATAGCATCTCTGACCCATTGAGCTACGGTATGTTGTCGTCTACACTATGTCGTCTCCACTGTATACTATGCTATGTTCTCTCCGGTGGTTAGTTAGCGTCTTGCTACAAGTCATAGAATAGCGATGCATTGACGAAGCACATGGCCATGATAACAGCGTTCACACGCTCACGTTAACCCCTTAGATCCAGGACCATCTGTTGTTAACTCTCAGTCGACCTAGGGACAGCCTCGCATACAGAGCTGGATTTCCTAGTTTTCCACTGCCTGCTGGATGACCCTGCTAAAGCTCTAGCCACAGAACCACAAGTTCACAAGTTCAGAACCAGTCAAAGGTATAGATAGAGGGAAAGAAGGAGGGGAGACAGAAAGGAGAGAGAGGGAGTGAAACCAGGTTCTTGCTCGTTGCTCTGCAGGTGAAGTGCATGTGAGATAGACCATGGCTAATCTTAAAGACATTGTATTATTTATTTAAAAACTCTGCAAAGCCAAAGCTCCACTCGGAGGTGCAGTCGCAGTCCATGGACTGGCTCCTGCATTGATGTGCGAGCGACTACAGAGCAGCACGGCTCCTCTTCCTCTTCCTGCTTCTGCTTCTTCTCCAGGCGTTTCTCTCTGGGCTGGTCCCTCTCAAAAGGCTGGCTGTGATGTGTGCCGCTCAGTATTTCCAAATGGTGATTAATCCACTGAGAGGCTGGCTGTGAGGGAGCTGCTGCAGCCGGAGAAGGAGGAGGCTTTTGATTTTACCCCAAGATACTGCAGAGGCTCTCCTCTGTACTACCTCAAAGAGCTCTTCCTTTCTCTGACACTTACTCTCTTTCCTCGTCTTCCGTCTCTCTCTCTCTACCCATCTTCTCTCCTTCCCTCTTTCTTTCACTGTCTTTCGCTCTCTCTTCTCTCTCTCCCTCTTTTTCAGGTGTTTTGTGTTTTGTTCACTGGTCAAGCTTTGGAGATGTTCTAGTACTGAATTATAAGTGTGGCTCAGCAACAGTACAGCACAGCTGGTGTGTGTGTGTTGGGCAGGACACCAAGATGGCATCTTACAGCTGATGTGTGTGTGTTGTGCAGGACACCAAGATAGCATCTTACAGCTGGTGTGTGTGTGTTGTGCAGGACACCAAGATAGCATCTTACAGCTGCTGTGTGTGTATTGTGCAGGACACCAAGATAGTATCTTACAGCTGCTGTGTGTGTGTTGTTTAGGACACCAAGATAGCATCTTACAGCTGGTGTGTGTGTGTTGTTTAGGACACCAAGATAGCATCTTACAGCTGGTGTGTGTGTGTTGTTTAGGACACCAAGATAGCATCTTACAGCTGGTGCGTGTGTGTTGTGCAGGACACCAAGATAGCATCTCTGGAGCGCAACATCAGGGACCTGGAGGATGAGATCCAGATACTGAAGGCTAACGGCTTGCTGAACACCGAGGACAGAGAGGAGGAGATCAAACAGATGGAGGTCTACAAGAACCACTCCAAGTTCATGAAGACCAAGGTACACACACATACAGGAAAACACAGACACACTATATGCACACACACACACACACACACACACACACACACACACACACACACACACACACACAGACACACGTGCGTACAGTACTGTAGTAGTCTATAATGTGGCAAACACAGTCACTCACACAATCTAGGGTTTGCTGAGCACGTTCAAAGTGAACAGAACAGATTAGAGCTGTCTGTCTGGCTGACAGTAAATGAGCTAGCTTTAGCATTACATTAACTGTTTTCATCAGGGAAGTGCTTCGCTGGCAGCTATACCTGACTGGGAGATGCTTACGCGTTGTTTTGTTACTGTACACTTAGCAGAGAGAGCAGAGGAAGACCATAAAGAAAACCATTCCTATGTTGTTAAAATTGATATTTTATTGTCCTCCGTAGCCTCGTCAATATGTTCGTATCCATCTAGCGTGATTGATTGTATTACCATTGGATCCCACTGTCAGAAACTCTGGTTACATTTAATTTCCTCATCAACCGTTGCACATCTTATCCAGTCAGTCCAGCTTTGACTTGCTCAGTCATATTACACAGTCCGTCATCAGTCGTCTTACGGTCAGGTTCCCAGCCTCCCTCCCAGCCTCCCTCCCAGCCTCCCTCCCAGCCTCCCTCCCAGCCTCCATGCCTGTCTGGAGTATTGTGTCTGTGTGTTTACATCCATGTGAGGATTAAACCAGCGGGAGTTTTGTTGTTTTATTTTTAGAAAATGATTCATCAATCATAGATAGGGTCTGATGTATAATACATGAATAATGCAGGGAGCCAGATGCATCTTTAATGAGAGGAGAGCCTGGCTACAATGAACACAGTGGATGAAGGTTCACTTTACCCACTGTCCCTCTGTTATGGTGAGAGGCGTTTCTACCAAGTGTCCACCGCACAAAGTTCACCCGTGCACAGACACCTAATACCAACACGCAGGTACGAAGGCACAAACACACCTGCCAGGATGCCCGTTAGCCGACGCCGATGGCGACAGCTCGTCCTACTGGGGTCCGATGCGTAACGAAAAAGACATTGCAGACAAAAAAAACATCAACATGTAATGTGTGTGTGTGTGTGTGTGTGTCTATCAGTTACAGATACATGTCAGTATGTACACACAACAAGCAGGTCACATGGGTTGGAGAGGCGTTGTGCCGTGAGGTGTTTCTTAAACCAGGTTTGCTGTTCACTTGCACTGGAAGGGAGTTCCCTGCACTCATGGTCCTACTTTTTAGCTGCCAACTTCACACGAGTTAGTTGTGACAAACCCTGTTGTGTGTGTGTGTGTGTGTGTGTGTGTGTGTGCGTGCCTGCCTGCGTGCCTGCCTGCCTGTGTGCGTGTGTGCGTGCGTGCGTGCATTCGCATGCGTCCCCCCCCCCCCCCCCCCCCCCCCCCCGACAGATTGACCAGCTGAAGCAGGAGCTGTCTAAGAAGGAGTCTGAGCTGCTGGCCCTGCAGACCAAGCTGGAGACCCTGAACAACCAGAACTCGGACTGCAAACAGCACATAGAGGTGCTCAAAGAGTCTCTCACTGCCAAGGAGCAGCGCGCCGCCATTCTGCAGACAGAGGTGGCTACAGCACACACACACAGACACACACATCCTTGCACACATGCATATATGAACACACCCGTGTGCACACATAAGCCCACACACGCATTCCTGCACACACGCATATGAACACACACACGCCCACACATACAGTATGCCTAACGAAGACGCCTACATGCTTACAGTAAGATACACTCCCGGATGTGCACAGAATCTCCTTGTATTCATTGATACACCAGATGTATGTTGGTCCTTGTACACTGTTTTTTTACACATTTAAGGAAACACTGTATCACCGTCTCCCTGTATTCTGCTGCATACACTTACATACCCCCTCCCCTCTTGCTTTCTACCTGAAGCTTGTATTGCAAATGTCAAGCATCTCGGAGAGATGTACAATTCAGGGTTTATGCCAGGTCACTGGAAAAGCACTTTGTGTCAACTGCTGATGTAAAAAGGGCTTTATAAAACACATTTGATGGAATTTGACCTCCGAACTGTGACATTTGACCTATGACCGCTCCCCTCCCAGGTGGACGCCCTGCGCCTGCGTCTGGAGGAGAAGGAATCCTTCCTGAACAAGAAGACCAAGCAGCTGCAGGACCTGACGGAGGAGAAGGGCACGCTGGCCGGAGAGATCCGTGATATGAAGGACATGCTGGAGGTCAAGGAGAGGAAGATCAACGTCCTGCAGAAGAAGGTTAGGGGTCAAGGGTTAAGGGTCAGGGGATAAGGGGTTTAAGTGTCAAGGGTGTATTTAGGTGGAAAGTAGTAAAGGGTAGCCTGGGCATGCTCACAAGTTTGTTTAATAAATGGATTTTAAAAAACACATCTCTGACCAACACTGTGTTCTCCTACCATTGCTTACAGAACTATAGATGGGACAGCCTAGCTCTGCTGTTCCACGCTAAAAGAATTTAGGCATAACATGTTTGGTAGTAGAAATACTGGTAACGGATGCTGACTCGGGGGCCTCAGCGACTCGCCTATGAGCAAATTTGAGGGAAACACTGGAAAAAGGGATACACTTGTAGACTTAGGTTTACAAGAAAACTCACCTCTGGATTGAGAAGAATTCATCAGAATTGTTACATAATGTAGAACCTAAATGAGAGCTTGCTGTGTGTGGTTATAGGTTAGGTATAGGTTAGGTATAGGTTAGGTTAGGTTGTATGGATGTTTGGTTCCCTGTCTTATTCCTGAGACCCGGGCTGCTTCCCTAATGACATCATATTCACAATACATTGCACTACTTTTGACCAGAGCCCTTTGGGCCCTAAATAGGGAATATGGTGTCATTTGGGATGCACACCTGAGTTGGTTGGTCTCTGAGGATACGAAGCGAGCATGCACACACACACACACACACACACACACACACACACACACACACACACACACACACACACACTCCATCTCTCTCTCTCTTCACTTTATATTTCTCTCAGTCTCTTCTTCTGATGTTTCTCTACTCTGTCAGTGCACTGTGTCTCTCTCTGTCTCTTCTTCAGATGTTTCTCTACTCTGTCAGTGCACTGTGTCTCTCCCCGTCTCTTCTTCAGATGTTTCTCTACTCTGTCAGTGCACTGTGTCTCTCCCTGTCTCTTCTTCAGATGTTTCTCTACTCTGTCAGTGCACTGTGTCTCTCCCTGTCTCTTCTTCTGATGTTTCTCTACTCTGTCAGTGCACTGTGTCTCTCCCTGTCTCTTCTTCTGATGTTTCTCTACTCTGTCAGTGCACTGTCTCTCCCCGTCTCTTCTTCTGATGTTTCTCTACTCTGTCAGTGCACTGTGTCTCTCCCTGTCTCTTCTTCAGATGTTTCTCTACTCTGTCAGTGCACTGTGTCTCTCCCTGTCTCTTCTTCTGATGTTTCTCTACTCTGTCAGTGCACTGGCTCTCCCCGTCTCTTCTTCAGATGTTTCTCTACTCTGTCAGTGCACTGTCTCTCCCTGTCTCTTCTTCAGATGTTTCTCTACTCTGTCAGTGCACTGTGTCTCTCCCTGTCTCTTCTTCTGATGTTTCTCTACTCTGTCAGTGCACTGTGTCTCTCCCTGTCTCTTCTTCTGATGTTTCTCTACTCTGTCAGTGCACTGTGTCTCTCCCTGTCTCTTCTTCTGATGTTTCTCTACTCTGTCAGTGCACTGTGTCTCTCCGTCTCTTCTTCAGATGTTTCTCTACTCTGTCAGTGCACTGTGTCTCTCCCTGTCTCTTCTTCAGATGTTTCTCTACTCTGTCAGAGCACTGTGTCTCTCCCTGTCTCTTCTTCAGATGTTTCTCTACTCTGTCAGTGCACTGTGTCTCTCCCTGTCTCTTCTTCAGATGTTTCTCTACTCTGTCAGTGCACTGTCTCTCCCCGTCTCTTCTTCTGATGTTTCTCTACTCTGTCAGTGCACTGTGTCTCTCCCTGTCTCTTCTTCTGATGTTTCTCTACTCTGTCAGTGCACTGTGTCTCTCCCTGTCTCTTCTTCTGATGTTTCTCTACTCTGTCAGTGCACTGTGTCTCTCCCTGTCTCTTCTTCAGATGTTTCTCTACTCTGTCAGTGCACTGTGTCTCTCCCTGTCTCTTCTTCAGATGTTTCTCTACTCTGTCAGAGCACTGTGTCTCTCCCTGTCTCTTCTTCAGATGTTTCTCTACTCTGTCAGTGCACTGTGTCTCTCTCCGTCTCTTCTTCTGATGTTTCTCTACTCTGTCAGTGCACTGTGTCTCTCCCTGTCTCTTCTTCTGATGTTTCTCTACTCTGTCAGTGCACTGTGTCTCTCCCTGTCTCTTCTTCAGATGTTTCTCTACTCTGTCAGTGCACTGTCTCTCCCTGTCTCTTCTTCAGATGTTTCTCTACTCTGTCAGTGCACTGTGTCTCTCCCTGTCTCTTCTTCTGATGTTTCTCTACTCTGTCAGTGCACTGTGTCTCTCCCTGTCTCTTCTTCAGATGTTTCTCTACTCTGTCAGTGCACTGTGTCTCTCCCCGTCTCTTCTTCAGATGTTTCTCTACTCTGTCAGTGCACTGTCTCTCTCCCTGTCTCTTCTTCAGATGTTTCTCTACTCTGTCAGTGCACTGTGTCTCTCCCTGTCTCTTCTTCAGATGTTTCTCTACTCTGTCAGTGCACTGTGTCTCTCTCCGTCTCTTCTTCTGATGTTTCTCTACTCTGTCAGTGCACTGGCTCTCCCTGTCTCTTCTTCAGATGTTTCTCTACTCTGTCAGTGCACTGTCTCTCCCTGTCTCTTCTTCAGATGTTTCTCTACTCTGTCAGTGCACTGTGTCTCCCCGTCTCTTCTTCTGATGTTTCTCTACTCTGTCAGTGCACTGTGTCTCTCCCTGTCTCTTCTTCTGATGTTTCTCTACTCTGTCAGTGCACTGTGTCTCTCTCCGTCTCTTCTTCTGATGTTTCTCTACTCTGTCAGTGCACTGTGTCTCTCCCTGTCTCTTCTTCTGATGTTTCTCTACTCTGTCAGTGCACTGTGTCTCTCCCTGTCTCTTCTTCTGATGTTTCTCTACTCTGTCAGTGCACTGTCTCTCCCCGTCTCTTCTTCTGATGTTTCTCTACTCTGTCAGTGCACTGTGTCTCTCCCTGTCTCTTCTTCTGATGTTTCTCTACTCTGTCAGTGCACTGTGTCTCTCCCTGTCTCTTCTTCAGATGTTTCTCTACTCTGTCAGTGCACTGTGTCTCTCCCTGTCTCTTCTTCAGATGTTTCTCTACTCTGTCAGTGCACTGTGTCTCTCCCTGTCTCTTCTTCTGATGTTTCTCTACTCTGTCAGTGCACTGTCTCTCCCTGTCTCTTCTTCAGATGTTTCTCTACTCTGTCAGTGCACTGTCTCTCCCTGTCTCTTCTTCAGATGTTTCTCTACTCTGTCAGTGCACTGGCTCTCCCCGTCTCTTCTTCAGATGTTTCTCTACTCTGTCAGTGCACTGTGTCTCTCCCTGTCTCTTCTTCAGATGTTTCTCTACTCTGTCAGTGCACTGGCTCTCCCCGTCTCTTCTTCAGATGTTTCTCTACTCTGTCAGTGCACTGGCTCTCCCCGTCTCTTCTTCAGATGTTTCTCTACTCTGTCAGTGCACTGTGTCTCTCCCTGTCTCTTCTTCAGATGTTTCTCTACTCTGTCAGTGCACTGTCTCTCCCCGTCTCTTCTTCTGATGTTTCTCTACTCTGTCAGTGCACTGTGTCTCTCCCTGTCTCTTCTTCAGATGTTTCTCTACTCTGTCAGTGCACTGTGTCTCTCCCTGTCTCTTCTTCTGATGTTTCTCTACTCTGTCAGTGCACTGTGTCTCTCCCTGTCTCTTCTTCTGATGTTTCTCTACTCTGTCAGTGCACTGTGTCTCTCCCTGTCTCTTCTTCAGATGTTTCTCTACTCTGTCAGTGCACTGTCTCTCCCTGTCTCTTCTTCAGATGTTTCTCTACTCTGTCAGTGCACTGTGTCTCTCCCTGTCTCTTCTTCTGATGTTTCTCTACTCTGTCAGTGCACTGTGTCTCTCCCTGTCTCTTCTTCAGATGTTTCTCTACTCTGTCAGTGCACTGTCTCTCCCTGTCTCTTCTTCTGATGTTTCTCTACTCTGTCAGTGCACTGTGTCTCTCCCTGTCTCTTCTTCAGATGTTTCTCTACTCTGTCAGTGCACTGTCTCTCCCCGTCTCTCTGTATTTTTGATCTTTCTTTCTCAGATATCCCTCTTTCGCTTTCTTTACCTCTGGCTAGACTATCTTGTTTTATTTCTTACTATCTTTGAGAGACATCTAGCTATCTCTCTGCTATTCTTGCTCAACAACAACGAGCTCATAACCTTCTACCATATGTTTCTCTGTAGCCTTTATAGTCCCATATGAAAACAGACACTACACGTAGCCATTAACGTCGAAACACACTACTCTGTCTTCTGTCCTCCCTTTTCCTTGCTTCTCTCGCTCTTACCCTCTCTCTCTCTCTCTCTCTCTCTTCCCAAATACCAGCCAATCTTAAAAAGCTTCTACTAGATGAGATTAGACTGTATTTGATGTATTTTGCTAAAATAATAAAGGCTTCCTCTTCCAGGCGTCCCTTTAAGGAGACACAATTACCCTGCAAACATCACACACACTAACCCCTAACTCACACTCCTAGCTTTTAATGCAGTTTCTCTATCTACAGTTCTTTTGACCTCATGCTAATTCCCTCCCTCCCTCCTCCTCTCGCCCAGATTGAGAATCTGCAGGAGCAGCTGCGTGATAAGGACAAGCAGTTGGGGAACCTGAAGGACAGGGTGAAGTCCCTACAGACTGACTCCAGTAACACTGACACGGCCCTGGCCACCCTGGAGGAGGCACTCTCTGAAAAGGTACAGAAAGACCCAGAGCTTTACACCCGGAGGACTTAGAACCAGAACCCAAACAATGAACTTTGAACTAATGTCCATGTGTGTGTGTCTCTAAGGAGCGTATTATAGAGAGACTGAAGGAGCAGAGAGCGAGGGAGGACAACGAGAGGATGGATGAAGTGGAGTCTTATAAGAAGGAGAACAAGGACCTCAAGGAGAAGGTCAACACCCTGCAGCTGGAATTAACAGAGAAGGAGGTCAGTGTAAAATAAGATAATTGATTGTATTATCCCCACGGGGTACATTTTTGTTGCGGCTCTGGGCATGCATAAAAACACAAAGACATTTCAAATACATGGGATGCTGTTCTCTCTGGAAGTATGACCCAATTTGGCCTGTTCTCTATTTTTCTACTGTGCTGTGCCTCCTGGTCTGGTACTGACTGTCCTCGCTGTTCCTGTTTGTCCCCATGTAGTCCAGTCTCATTGACTTAAAGGAGCACGCCTCATCCCTGGCCTCCTCCAGCCTGAAGAAGGAGTCCAAGCTCAAGTCTCTGGAGATGGCCATCGAGCAGAAGAAAGAGGAGTGTAGTAAGTTGGAGACACAGTTACAGAAGGTAGGTCTCCTAACACTTCATCATGTAAAAGTGTTAATGGAATTTGGGTTTACATGGCTGGGATTCAAAGATGCACTCTAAATAATGACTCTTCTTAACTGATTACAACTAAATGACATTTGTTGAAACCAAATGTTTGATTCAATACCAATTGTTAGATTTGATCATTAACAAACCTATATTTCAAGTTGAAACCTATTTCTTGCAACACTCAAATTACTTTCCCCCCTTTGAATAAACTTAATAAATAACATAAATGTAAATTAATATACATTGCTTGCGGAAAGTATTCAGGCCCCTTGACCTTTTCCACATTTTGTTATGTTACGGCCTTATTCTAAAATAGATTAAATTGTTTTTTTCCCCTCATCAATCTACACACTATACCCCATAATGATAAAGCAAAAACAGGTTTTTGGAAATCTTTGCAAATTTATTACAAATAAAAACAGAAATATCACATTTACTTAAGTATTCAGACCATTTACTCAGTACTTTGTTGAAGAACCTTTGGCAGTGATCACAGCCTTGAGTCTTCTTGGGTATGATGCTACAAGCTTGGCACACCTGTATTTGGGGAGTTTCTCCCATTCTTGGCTGTGTGCTTAGGGTCGATGTCCTGTTGGAAGGTGAACCTTTGCCCCAGTCTGAGATCCTGTAGCAGGTTTTCAAAAAAAGGAACTCTCTGTACTTTGCGCCGTTCATCTTTCCCTTGATCCTGACTAGTCTCCCAGTAGGTGCCGCTGAAAAACATCCCCACAGCCTGATGCTGCCACCACCATGCGTCACCCTAGGAATGATGCCAGGTTTCCTCTGTTTTAGTACCCTTCCTCAGATCTGTGTCTCGACACAATCCTTCAACCTCATAGCTTAGTTTTTGTTCTGACATGCACTGTCAACTGTGGGACCTTATATAGACAGGTGTGTGTCTTTCCAAATCATGTCCAATCAATTGAGTTTAGCACAGGACTACTCCAATCAAGTTGTAAAAACATCTCAAGGATGATCAATAGAAACAGGGTGCACCTGAGCTCAATTTTGTCTCATAGCAAATGGTTTGAATACTTATGTAAATAAAGTATTTAAAAACATTTATATATATTTATATATATTTGCAAAAAATGTCTAAAAACCTGTTTTCGCTTTGTCATTATGGGGTATTGTGTGTACAATGATGAGCCTTTAAAAAAAAAAAGTTATTTGAATAAGCCTGTAACGTAACAAAATGTAACTTTCCGAATGCACTGTATATACAACCCATTTTATCATGTTGTACCGAGTAGATTTGTCACATTGGAATTCCCTATCCAAATGTCTTAAATTGTGTTACAAGCAATTAAATCAATTTCCTGTTCATCAAGGTATTAAGTTAAGTTAACATTACAACCAAATAGTGACCAACTCACCAATAGAAACCTTTCCAGGTTCTTTAGTATCACAGTACTTATGCAGATATAATTTAAGATTCAGTGCTGGCAGTGAACATTCAATCATACAAAATTTTTAAAAAACGGAACACATTACATGTAATGACATTCACTTTCACGGGCGGGCAAAAATAACAAACGTAAAGTCACGCCCACAATAGGCCACGCCCACAACTCTTCTGACAGATTGCTGCCTCTATATTGCACCCACCGCTATGTAATGCGAATGGGCATGAGGTGTTGAAAGCAATTTAGAAGCTTTCATTCAATTAAATAAATCCCAGTGATCTGTCAAAATTGTTATTTGATTTCAGACAAATTTAATAGAATAGGTTGAACGGTGGGCCTCCCGAGTGGCGCCGTGGTCTACGGCACTGCATCGCAGTGCTTGAGGTGGTGTCACTACAGACCCGGGTGTGTCGCGGCCGGCCGCGATCGGGAGACCCATGAGCTTGGCGGTCCGGGCGCGTGCACGCTGACTTCGGGTCGCCAATTGTAAGGTGTTCCCTATGACACATCGGTGCTGCTAGCTTCTGGGTTAAGCAATCAGCGTGTCAAGAAGCAGTGCGGCTTGGCTGGGTTATGTTTCGGAGGATGCATGGCACTCGACCTTCGCCTCTCCCGAGTCCGTACGAGAGTTGCAGCGATGGGACAAGACTGTAACTACCAATTGGGGAGAAAAAGGGGTAAAAAGTACAAAAATAACGACCCAAAGTGACATTTTGGACCACACCAATCAGAAAAAGCACTTCAGATGAACAGCAGTGCCGTCCCACTTTTTACAGTGTGCAGCACAGGAGGTTGGCGGCACCTTATTTTGGGAGTTCGAGCTCATAGTAATGGCTGGGGCGGAATTAGTGGAATGGTATCAAATACGCCAAACACCTTCCATGTGTTTGATAACATTCCATTCGCTCCTTTATAGCCATCATTATGAGCTGTTCTCTCCTCAGCATCCTCCACTGGTGTACATTGATGTTTATTATGCAAACTAGCGATGACAACCTGAACAACTCATTTGGGACGGCCTCAATGTTTAAGTCCGTCACAGTTAAAATCACTGTTAGAATCACTGTTAAAGCGATGACAAGGAGTTAAATGAACATTGTTAGGTTCAAAAGCTTACTTATGTTTGATATTTGAGAGAAACTAAAGTCCATTGTGCACAGTTCTGCCAGTAAATGGTTAAATGGTTCAGTGAACCAAGTGGAAGAGATCTCTTTTATACTATCATAATCTCCTTTACTAATCTGCTTCTCTTCGGTTGCATTCTTACAATTCAATCTAAACCTGCAGTATGTAGACAGTGTTATGCCTGTACATCTGATGAAGACTTTTAATTGACCATGCATCAAGTCCAGCTGGTAGGCATAGTCACACGAAAGGTGATGTTCAGTATTGCACAGTTGCCCCTATCACATCCATTCTATTTGATTTCGCTAGCTGTGGCCAAGTCAGTGTAAGTTTGTAGTGGCTTTTTAAAGAAAACCGAACCATGGATTACAGATTCTCCTGGCCCATAGACGACATTCACTATTAGGAACCATCTAACATTAAGTTGGAAAATACTCAATTTCCCCTTTAAATCAATTATTATTCAAGCATATCCCATTATGGAAAAATTGCTTCACTAATCTTAAATGCTACTGTATAATACAACAACATCATCCTCAATCCAAGACCATTTTGGTTTAAATCTGGTTATATGTGCTATCCCTGCTGGTTACTGGACTTGAGTGTGGTAAAACCTGCCATGTTTTATCTGTCATGGAGGATAACTCTGAAGCATTCTCTACTAATAAGCATGTCTGATATATACCCCAGTCCCTGCCAACACACACCCTTTTCACAATGCTGCTGCTGCTACTATTAGCACACACATACACAACGCTCCAGTAACATTGTGAAAATGTCCAATCCCTCATTTGAATATGCTGCTTGTTTAAACCCTCTCATCAGCGACAACAAACACCTGTTCATATAAATTCCTCTAGTGATAGAATGCGAAAACTGGATCAGAGTTAATAACGTTCAGATAAGGATCCTACAACACCGTAGAACCACTGAGATGGGGAGCAAAGATGTCCATCAGATCTCCCCCGTGTGTCTCTCTGTCCCATAACCACCCATACTGTGTCCTCCTCCTCCCTCTGTTCCTCTCCAGTGGTCCTGGCTGTCTCAACCATAGAAATAGAATTACTAGAACGGGAATCCCCTTTCAAGTCAATGTTCCACGATGGTTGGACCGGCGGCCATATTGTGTGTAATTCTGTTTCTATGGTCTCAACATACTGTTCAACATATACAGTAAAGGTGTTCTCTGTATTGATACTGCTTTAACATGTAACATTTAACATGTAACATGTCTGTTCTTAGCCTGGTCCAGGAACAGTTTGTGCTGTCTCGCCAACTCCCTTGGTCATTGTCTGTTTGGAATGACATTGACCATATAGGAGTTTTCGAGAGAGCACAAACAGATCTGGCACCAGGCTAGTCTGTTCTACCCTGATCCTGCTGTTTCCACTCTCCTCTGGCTAATGGAGCTACATGCTAATGCTATCTTCCCCGGGTCTCCCCCCTCCCCCTCCCACCTCGTTTCCCCCGTCTCCCCCCCTTCACCACTTTCCTTTGCAATGTAGCAAGCAGAGCAGCTGTTCAGTCAGATGAACAACCCTGTAAGTCCTTCTCCGCCCCGGAGCTCTCTGTGGTGGCACATATTGAAAGCATGAGGACACCTTCCGCCCACCAAAATCCACCTTAAAATCCTGGAACGTGCTATCTAACTTGTGGGAGATCATGTCATGGTCACATGGACCCAGTTACACTGTCACTGGTGTATCTTTCACATCATGTAGTATGCATGTTGACCTTTGCACTTAATGAGTATGATTTAGCTTTCCAACTACACTCATATTATGAGTTAGGCATTTAATATTAATGTAAAAAAATATATGTTTTTTTTGGAGTTGGAAATTCACCTCTGTTCTTGGTGAGCTTGACATTAAAGTAGAACTGACAGCATTTTAGCAACATGAAATCGTATTAAAATCAGTTCAAATACACCCCCAGGAAGAATATGACACGTTTAAAAACATTTTCTGACAAGCGAGCACTTAGATATGGTCATTTTCAAATTGTCATGAAATCTTGGAATGTTTGGGAATTACATACAGTTAAAGTTGGAAGTTTACATACACCTTAGCCAAATACATTTAAACTCAGTTTTTCACAATTCCTGACTGTCAGTTAGGATCACCACTTTATTTTAAGAATGTTAAATGTCAGAATAATAGTAGAGAGAATGATTTCTTTCAGCTTTTATTTCTTTCATCACATTCCCAGTGGGTCAGAAGTTTACATACACTCAATTAGTATTTGGTAGCAATGCCTTAAAATTGTTTAACTTGGGTCAAATGTTTTGGGTAGTCTTCCACAAGCTTCCCACAATAAGTTGAGTGAATTTTGGCCCATTCCTCCTGACAGAGCTGGTGTATCTGAGTTAGGTCAGGCCTCCTTGCTTGCACACGCTTTTTCAGTTCCGCCCACACATTTTCTATGGGATTGAGGTCAGGGCTTTGTGATGGCCACTCCAATACCTTGACTTTGTTGTCAGTAAGCCATTTTGCCACAACTTTGGAAGTATGCTTGGGGTCATTGTCAATTTGGAAAACCCATTTGTGACCAAGCTTTAACTTTCTGACTGATGCCTTGAGATGTTGCTTCAATATATCCACATAATTGTCCTGCCTCATGAAGCCATCTATTTTGTGAAGTGCACCAGTCCCTCCTGCAGCAAAGCACCCCCACAACATGATGCTGCCACCCCCGTGATTCACGGTTGGGATGGTGTTCTTCGGCTTGCAAGCCTCCCCCTTTTTCCTCCAAACATAACGATGGTCATTATGGCCAAACAGTTCTATTTTTGTTTCATCAGACCAGAGGACATTTCTCCAAAAAGTACAATCTTTGTCCCCATGTGCAGTTGCAAACCGTAGTCTGGCTTTTTTATGGTGGTTTTGGAGCAGTGGCTTCTTCCTTGCTGAGCGACCTTTCAGGTTATGTCGATATAGGACTCATTTTACTGTGGATAAAAATAATTTTGTACCTGTTTCCTCCAGCATCTTCACAAAGTCCTTTGCTGTTGTTCTGGGATTGATTTGCACTTTTTGCACCAAAGTACATTCATCTCTTTGAGACAGAACGCGTCTCCTTCCTGAGCAGTATGACGGCTGTGTGGTCCCATGGTGTTTATTCTTGCGTGCTATTGTTTGTACAGATGATCGTGGTACCTTCGGGCGTTTGGAATTTGCTCCCAAGGATTAACCAGACTTGTGGAGGTCTACAATTTTTTTTCTTAGGTCTTGGCTGATTTCTTTTGATTTTCGCATGATGTTAAGCAAAAAAGCGCTGAGTTTGAAGGTAGGCCTTGAAATACATCCGCAGGTACACCTCCAATTGACTCAAATTATGTAAATTAGCTTATCAGAAGCTTCTAAAGCCACAACATCATTTTCTGGAATTTTCCAAGCTGTTTAAAGGCACAGTCAACTTAGTGTATGTAAACTTCTGACCCACTGTAATTGTGATACTGTGAATTATAAGTGAAATAATGTGTCTGTAAACAATTGTTGGAAAAATTACTTGTGTCATGCAGGAAGTAGATGTCCTAACCGACTTGCCAAAACTATATTTTGTTAACAAGACATTTGAGGAGTGGTTGAAAAATGAATTTTAATGACTCAAACCTAAGTATATGTAAACTTCCGACTTTAACTGTATACTAAGGCATTTGTGAAAATTCTATAGTAACATAGAGTGGGGATTTGGACAATTAACAGAGACAGCAGTAAATAAAACCGAATAAAAGCATCTGTCTCGTCCAGGACCGGATTCTACGCAGATCAGAGCACCATGGCCAATCAGAGCTACAGTAGGCCTTTGTGCAAACAGGCCTACCATCATTCACTTTGATCTGGACTGTGTGTTTACATGCAGTTGCAACAGTGCAACTTTAGATCATTAAAACGCATTCGCCAAAAGACACAAAATACACCTGAATGGATTTCTGTAAATGCGTCAATACCACGGGAGTCAAGCAAATCAAATAAAATTAAATTGTATTAGTCACATGCGCCGAATACAACAGGTGTAGTAGACCTTACAGTGAAATGCTTACTTACGAGCCCCTAACCAACAATGCAGTTTCAAAAAATACGGAAAAGAATAAGAGATAAAAGTAACAAGTGATTAAAGAGCAACAGTAAAAAATAACTATATATACAGGGGGGTGCCGGTACAGAGTCAATGTGCGGGGGCACCGGTTATTTGAGGTAGAGTTATTAAAGTGACTATGCATATATGACAACAGAGAGTGGCAGTGGTGTGGAGAGGGGAGGGGGGCAATGCAAATAGTTTGGGTAGCCATTTGACTAGATGTTCAGGAGTTTTATGGCTTGGAGGTAGAAGCTGTTTAGAAGCCTCTTGGACCTAGACTAGGCATTCCGGCACCGCTTGCCGTGCAGTAGCAGAGAGAACAGTCTATGATTAGGGTAGCTGGAGTCTTTGACAATTTTTAGGGCCTTCCTCTGACACCTCCCGGCGTAGAGGTCCCGGATGGCAGGAAGCTTAGCCCCAGTGATGTACTGGGCGGTTCACATTAGCCTCGGTAGTGCCTTGCGGTCGGAGGCCGAGCAGTTGCCATTACCAGGCAGTGATGCAACCAGGATGTTCTCGATGGTGCAGCTGTAGAACCTTTTGAGGATCTGAGGACCCATGTCAAATATTTTCAGTCTCCTGAGGGGGAATAGGTTTTGTCGTGTCCGCTTCACGACTGTCTTGGTGTGCTTGGACCATGTTAGTTTGTTGGTGATGTGGACACCAAGGAACTTGAAGCTCTCACAACCATTAAAAGGTAGTCTCTCTGTCCCTCAGTTAGGCACATCAACAACAACAAGATCAACAACTAATGCTCGCCAGAGCAAGATGAGCTAAAATATAATGAAGTACATAAACCCTCTCAAACTTTTTCAGCTAGTTGGCCGTCAAAATACCACTGAAAAATGATGGGGAATTATAGCCTACTCGTCCTTCTGCAGCTTGCCTGCCTGGCTAAAGTTGTCTAGCTTGCTAGCTATCTACTTCCAGACAGAAATGAGAGAACACCTCACTCTGACCATTTTACTCACCTCTAGCAGAGCTGGTTAGCTAGGCTGTTTACAATGTTATCTAGAGCATTCGTGACTACTTGTTTTGTCTGTGTTTACTGACACCGGTCATATTCAGTGTGTATTGCGTAAATTCATCAGTTATTCTCTGCTCTGGCACACTCATACGAGAGCGCTCTGAAATCGGAGTAGATAGCCAGAGTGAATGTGCAAGTGCAAGAGATATGCAATCTGGATAACAGTCACTCAAATTCTTGCTAGCTAACCAAATGACACCTACATCTCTAGCTTTGTATAGCCACCGAAAAACGATATGAGGGGAGCAAGTCAGACCCTCTCCTCCAATGACATGACATCCTCCTAGCAGCTAGCTAGCTATCTAGCTAATGTTAGACTGCGTGTTTTTAGCTTGCTACATAAATAGATACGCTAGCCTATTTACCAAGTTATGACTGACTTGTGATCAATTGCCTTTTGCTCGTTTGATTGTAATGACATTCCCAGCCTTAGTTTCATTCATTTTTTTCCAAAATAGAGTGATTGAAACTGAAACAGTGCATCTCGAATGGAGGCAGCAAACAATTTACCAGGCCAGCTGTGATTTAAAAACTAATAGCAATATTTTTTGGACTACCAAGCTGTGTATTGGTGAATTATATGAATCATGCATTGAACAACAACTGTCTATTCTGCCAACAAGGCTTTAGTGTACGTCATTGGAATGTTGAGTCAAATAGAACCTATTTTTCAAAACCTCTTATAAAGTTGGTTTTGTAGCATAAATTGGGAATTTGATATTTTTTTTTACTGGTATTATCATTGTCTGTTTGTTTCATATCTGTAAAGTAGTTAAAAAGCTGTCAGTTCCACTTCAAGCTTAGCATTTAACTTAGCATTTAGCTTACCATTTTTGCTTAGCTAAGCATTGCTAGATGTCTGTATGACTATACAGTTTGGGCTAGTTTCTTTTGTGTCTTGACAGTAGGCCTACTCTATTGTTGATGCTCGACCCTTGCTCTCTGTAAGAAGTAATTGTTTTAAGACCAGTGCAATGGTGGTATAATGTGATTTTCTTACAAATAGTCCTAGCAAAAAAAAAAGAAGAGAATTAGCTGAAAGTTATGGACAGTTTCTTCTTCTTCTTCTATCGTGTTCTCACATCCGTCATCATGACTTGATTAATAGTAAGATACCAAGATATCCATCAGCTCTGTACAACTCTGTTTAAACAAACTTGGATTTAATAACTAACCAATGTTAGTGTAGCAATAGGCCGTGCATACTGTGTGTTCCAAACAGCACCCTTTCCCTATACTGCACTACCGTTGACCAGGGCCTATAGGGTAGTACACTGTAGGGAATAGGGTCCCATTTGGGATTCACTCTCAATTCTCATGTCAGTTAGAGGTACGCGCCAAAACCCCACCCTCAGCTAAGAGCATTAGATTCCCCCAAACGATTAGTTCTGACCTTACTCCTCATGCTTGAAATATGTCACTTGCTGTCACTGCTGGATTGACCCGACTCTCTTCATGGGGAAAGCATTGCAAAGACTGTCTTCCCTGCCGCGTTGGACTTGCTTTGCATGCTGTGATTGGTCCTCCTGAGTATCGCATGCTTCGTTTTGTCGTCACTGTTTGGCTCGCTTCACTGTCTACACGTTGATAAGTGGTCAATTCAATAGAGGCGTAACGTTGCCCTTCTAACATTGGCAGTGGTTGAAGTGGCTTACTGTGGTGGCGTATGTTTGTCTGGATACAGTATGCTCTCTCGTTGCATTAGCTCTTGTGTTGGGTCTGTGGTGTGGCTCTGTGACTGTCAGCGTGGCCATATGATGTCTCAGAGGTGACGTCTACTTCTGATCTGTTTTGTGTGTTTAGAAGAGGACTCGAGCTGTTCAATTTGCACTGTATGATGGTCAAAACCCTATCCTAGTTCAGTGACTTGGACACACCACAGGTGATACGGTGTGATTATCCGGAGGGATAAGAGAGGAGAGATGACAGTGATTATACCTAGTGATTATAACCAGGGCCTAAATACCCAAAGCATCCCAGAGTAGGAGCGCATATCTGTGATCAGTTTAACCTTTGAGATCATAAGGAATAAGATCGTATAGACAGGTGAGGAGCCTAGATCAGCACTCCTACTCTGAGATGCTTTGTGTATACAGGCCCTAGTCCGTCCTGTACACGCAGGGCCTGTTTCCCCCAACCCAGATTAAGCTGACTCCTGGACTAAAAGTCATTCACGCTAAATGTTGAATCTCCATTTGAAAGTGCTCTTTTGTCCAGGACTAGGCTTATTAATCTGTGTATGGGAAACAGTCTGCTTTGGCTACTAAAAAGTTATTGTCATGAGGTCAGCGAGTCTGTTAGGAGGCAAACTAATGACACTAATGACAGAATTGCGAATCTCAGCTTTTCCATATCGCTTGTATTTCCTGTTAGCATTTTTATATAGTAACAGGCATAAGCAGCCTTCAGTTGTGATCACGGGACTGTTTAATGGAACAAATGACAGTCAGTCAGAGCTGATGAGCCAGTAGTGGTTCTGATGCCACCTGTTCGCTATGCTCTATTCAAATAGTACAGAGAGAGAGAGAGAGAGAGAAAGAAGAGAAGTGAGGAGAGGGAGAGGAGAGGAGACGAGTAGTTCATATAAGAAACTGACTGACTGTGGAGTTTGCCTGTTCTGTGTTCTCTCCCTTTTCTGTGTGTGTGTGTGTGTGTGTGTGTGTGTGTGTGTGTGAGTTCATACTTGCGTCCATGTGTGTGCGTGTGTGCGTGTGTGGGTATGTGTCTGTTTCCCCACGTCTATGACCATGCAGAAGGCCCACGAGGTCCACGAGGTCCAACAGCAGCAGCAGATGGCGGGGCTGGGCTCCAGGGGGAACCCAGACTACGTGGAGCGGGAGCGGGAACAGCGGGTAAAGCTCCTGGAGAAGGAAGTGTCCTACTACAAGGAGGAGTCTGGCAAGGCCCAGGCGGAGGTGGAGAGGCTACTAACCATCCTCCGAGAGGTAGAGAGCGAGAAGAACGACAAGGACAAGAAGATCGCCGAGCTGGAGAGGTAATACCGTTACTACGTTTTGTTTCTGCTCCTCTGTGTAGGGGAGCTTTCTATGTGCACGTGGTCTTGTGCAGTTGACGTAGTCGCTCATCCTGTTGCTGTTATTGTTGGTGGTGATGGTTTATTGGGTGTTACATCATCCTGTGAGTCTGTGACTGTACTGTGCTGCTCTGGTGTCCATCCATGCCCTCCTATGTTTTGCCCTGCCTGGGTTCTGTACTAGCCAATGGTGGCAACCTGCGTCCTACTTATAGTTCATAGAGCATTAATGAACCAAACATTTCATCTTTAGACTTTGGATTGGCCATTTTAGTAAGAACCCAAGTGGTCATGTAAAATACTGCAGAAAAGGGTCTGTTCTGACACTCAAGGTGGGTCAAACTGTAAATTATTGTCTCATGAGCACCCCCTGGCGGTGATACGGTGCCATTATATTCCGTGTGCCAAACTCATGATGTGACTGTTGGATTAATTAACAGTGTTTTTGTTCTTCTTTACCGTCTTTTCCCAAATCTTCCTGTTTTAAATGTTCCTTGTTCACGCCAACCTTTCCTTTTTCCTCTCTCCGTGTCTCCATGTCTTCTTTCCTGCTGCCCTTCACTCCTGGCAATCCACCTCCTCTCCCTTAAACATTTTCTCCACATTTCTTTCTTTCGTCCTCTTCTTACAACTATCTCTCCCTCTTTTCTCTCTCTCTCTGTATCTACCCAACACTTTACCCTTCTCATCCTCCTCCTTCTACCCCTGGCCCAGCCCCCCTCACTCTGCCCCTGTTCCTCGCCCCGGCCTCGGCCCTGTCCCTCGCCACGGTCCCGGTGGCAGAGCCCCCCCTGACCCACTCCCCCCTGTGTCCTCCGCTGCCCCCGCTGCCCCCCAGCAGATAGGGGGAATGGTGTGGGATTTCCTGGGAAAGTGAGTGCTCTGCCCCTGGCACTTCAGCTCGGCTGCCCTCGTGGTTTACGTCTGCGACTGCGACTGCACCTGCATCTGGTCTCACCTGTCCGTATGTCTGTCTGTCCGGGTCTGCCTGCTGTCAGTCTGTACGACTGAGAGATCCACAGATCTTTATACCAACGCTATGGGCTCTCTGCTGCTCTCATCTGTTCATTTCTTTGGTTTGATTTGGAAGCCCATCAGCTCATCCATGTTATGTAAAGATCACTGGATCTGTTTTGCAACTTTCATGGCAGAAGTTTTGCAAAATTCTGCATCTGTGTGTGTGTGTGTGTGTGTGTGTGTGTGTGTGTGTGTGTGTGTGTGTGTGTGTGTGAGTGTGTGTGTGTGTGTGTGTGTGTGAGAGTGTGTGTGTGTGTGTGTGTGTGAATGTGTGAATGTGTGTGTGTCCGTGTGTGTGTGTGTGTGTCCGTGTGTGTGTGTGTGTGTGTGTGTGCGTGCATGCTTTGTGTGTGAGTGTGTGTTATGTTGCATGTGCATGTGTTTGTATCATTGTGTGCATGTCTTCAACCTGTTTCTCCACCCGTGTCTGTCTGCACACCCTTTATGATTCAGTAACTAAGGTGAGAATGGGAAATTGAAAAAAAGAAACGTTATACAGTGCCTCCTATAAATTATTCATACCCCTTGACTTATTCCAAATTGTGTTGGGTTACAGCTGGATTGTGAAACATTTGCCCATTATTCTTTTCAAAATTCTTCAAGCTCTGTCGAATTAGTTGTTGATCATTGCTAGACAGCCATTTTTAGGTCTTGCCATAGATTTTCTTTTAGCAGATTTAAGTAAAAAATGTAACTCGGTCACTCAGGAACATTCAATATCTTCTTGGTAAGCAACTCCAGTGTAGATGTGGCCTTGTGTTTTAGTTATTGTCCTGCTGAAAGGTGAATTCCTCTCCCAGTATCTGTTGGGAAGCGGACTGAACCAGGTTTTCCTCTAAGATTTTGCCTGTGCTTAGCTCCATTCCGTTTCTTTTTTTATCCTGAAACACTTCCCAGTCCTTAACACTTACAAGCATACCCATAACATGATGAAGCCACCACTATGCTTGGAAATATGGAGAGTGGTGCTCTGTAATGTATTGGATTTCCCCCAAACATAATACTCAGGACAAAAAGTGTATTGTTTTGCCACAGTTGTTGCATTATTACTTTAGAGCATTGTTGCAAATAGGATGCATGTTTGGGAATATTTGTATTTTGTACAGGATTCTTTCTTGCCGTCCCCATTCCTCTCCAGCAATTGAGTTAGGAAAGACGCCTGTATCTTTGTAGTGACTGGGTGTATTGATACACCATCCAAAGTGTATCTTCACCATGCTCAAAGGGAAATTCAATGTTTACTTTTTTTCATATTGAATGCTCAAATATAAACAATTAGCTGGCGCACACTCAGAGAAAATGATTTTATGTAGAGGTGCTGACTAACGGCGAATAAACTATAAGCTATAAAAAAATAGAGTCGCACACTCTATATATAAACTCCCAGTAATTTATTGAGTAAATCACCAATGTGTTCGGCATCACTGTGCCTTCTTCAAGACATTGGATAACCTCCCTGGTCTTTGTGGTTGAATTTGTGTTTGAAATGAAATGTTCGACTGAGGGACCTTACAGATAATTGTATGTAAGGGGTCCACAGATGAGGTTGTCATTCAAAAATCATGTTCAACACTATTATTGCACACAAAGTGAGTCCATGCAACTTATTGTGACCTATTGAGCACATTTGTACTCCTGAACTTATTTAGGCTTGCCATAACAACGGGGTTAATTAATTTGTAAAAATGTTGAAAAGCATAATTCCACTTTGACATGATGTTGTGTTTTGGCCAATGACAAGAAAACGCCATTTAACCCATTTTAAATTCAGGCTGTAACACAACACAATTTGAAAAAGTAGAGGGGTGTGAATACTGACGGCATTGTGTATGACTAAACTAACTATATCACAAACGAATCAATCATCTGTAGTTGATGTATGAATGACCAGAAACATACAGTATATTGTACTAATAATGAACTTGTCCATATGTTCAAAAACACATTTAACAAATACAATTGTACATATACAAGCCATAATGATATCATATACTGTATATGTCTTATATATGTCAGTTTTGGCATATACAACATATGTATTCCTTTTCAATTATACATGCCCTGTTCACATCCTTTAACATGAGTTCTCTCATTACAACAGAATACCATTATAGGATCTGTACTGTAGAAAATGCACATATTGTACATGTACCTTACACACACACACACACACCATTTTATGTGTTATTTTGTGTGTTGGCTGTTTGGTGTAGCTTGTGTACAGCAGGAAGGTCTTTGGAGTTGTGTCCTTCTCCTGCCATGAGCACGCTGCTTCCCCTGCTCATTCCAACTCCCCATCTGCCCGCTTGCCCCCTCATCCTCCCCCACAACCAGTCTCACAATTTATACTTCAATACCTCCACCCTACTACTCACAGTGAAACCCATCCTCTCTAAACTGACTTCTCCCCTGCTCTCCCTTGGTCTCCCTGCCCACTCCCCTGCCCTGCCCTGCCCGGCCCTGCCCTGCCCTCTCCCCTGCCCTGCCCACTCCCCTGCCCGGTCCTGCCCTGCCCTCTCCCCTGCCCGGTCCTGCCCTGCCCTCTCCCCTGCCCACTCCCCTGCCCAGCTTGCTGTGCCAGATGTAAAGGCTAGCTCTCAGCCTAGTAGCCTGGCCTGCATGACTAGCGCTGCAGTGCTCCAGGTCAACTGTGCCCTGCTCAATGAGTGAGCTGCTTTAGTAGGTAGGGTCTGTATGTCCTCTATTGAACCCACACAGAGCCTGGTTTGTTTTGGTCCAGAGGGGTGTCAGTCAGTTGTTTGGACCCCTCTGTCTGTCTGGCTGCCATGGCTCCCTTGACTGGTTCCCTTGCTGCCTTGCCCACTTGGGCTCCTCTCCGCCTTGCTGTCTAGCTATACCAGCTCTCTTGTCCCCCTCCCTCCTTCTAGCCTACCCCCGCTCGCTCCCCCTCTCTCTAGCCCGGCTGGTGTCCTGACTGCATGCCCGGCCCACACTCACAGGCTGTGCAGCCAACAACTAATACACAGGCAGGGTTCTAACCTGGCTGTCAGAGGAGAAGATGTATCCTGTGCATCCTTCATTAGCTTTGTCTGTCAGGCTGCTGTGTCCTTCAGTGACTGACTCTCATTGGTGCTTCTGATGATGATGATCTCCCCTGTCTGTCTCTGAATAGACTCTGTTGTCGGGTCCTCTGTTGTCATTCTTCTTTTCTGTTATGATTCTAACGTTTCTATGTTTTTTTTTACTCTTCTCCTCCTCTTTTCCTCCTGTCTCCTGTGTGCGCTGCTGCTTCCTCTTGTCGTACCATCCCTCCTTCCTCCTCTTCCTCCTCCTCTTCTTCCTCTCCTCCACCTGCAGCCTAGCACCCAGGTAAGTAGCGAACCCCTTTTGGCATGCCCCCCCCACCAACACCCTACACCTCCATTCCTCCACCTGAGAGGTGCAACTACCCCCCTCCAATCTAACTCTTGCTGCCTAAACCTGTGAGTCATTTCTGAACATATTAACATGGACTTGTCTATGTCTCATCTGTGTCTCATTTTTGTCTCCTGTATAATTTTTCCTGTATGTCTCCAGAATGTTTTTCATTGATTTTTATATCAAAATGTCAGTGTAATTGACAGTACCTGTATGTCTAACCTGAGTTTCCTGTGGTATGTTGTGTCCATCTCTACGTGTTTCTAATGAGTCTCACAGTCACCTTGTATTTAACATTTATACGTGTGTTATGCTGTTGGAGTTCTGTATGTCTTGTTCAAGTGTTATACTGTATTTACAGACAACGTGCAGTAGACAAAGTATTAGTAATGCCTCAAAAGTTGTTTCCCCAACACAAAGGGAAATGATCAGGAACGATTGGTATCAGTTGTCCTGGTAGTGGTGCAGTATAAAGATGGGTAGTATGACTGTAGAGGGTTGAACTCTGACCTCCTCTGTGGTACTCCATCCAGGCAGGCCAAGGAGCAAGTTACTAAGAAGGGGGGTCCCAACCTCAAACTAGGCCCCCAAGGGGACAAGAAGCCTGGTCAGATAGTGGGGGATCCTCGAAAGGACAACACCATGGACTCAGGACAGCATGTAAAGGTGTGTTTATATATGTATAGTATGTGTGTGTGAGACAGAAAGAGAACGATTTCTCATCATAGTTTAACATGGTAGTGCATGTAGAGGAGCGAAAGAACGTGAGGGGATATAGAGAGAGGAGAAAGAGAGACAGACAGAGAGAGAGAGAGAGACAGAGAGAGAGAGAGAGAGAGAGAGACAGAGAGAGTGAGAGAGACAGAGAGAGAGACAGAGAGAGAGAGAGAGAGAGAGAGAGAGAGAGAGAGTAATCACATCCTCTGTTTGTGTATCAGCTGGAGGAGATGATGAACACCCTGGAGAGGACCAGACAGGAGCTGGACGCCACCAAGCAGCGCCTCTCGTCTACCCAGCAGTCCCTGCAGGAGAGAGACGGTCACCTGACAAACATGAGGCAGGAGCGCAGGAAACAGTTGGAGGAGATCCTGGAAATGAAGTATGCCACAGGAAATCATACTGTACATTAGCAGAGCAATGAAAACTATTGATATTCTTCATATTCGTGTTATATTCATTTAGAGTTTTCAAGAGGGGCTAGGGTCAAATCATTCATGTAGTACAATAATATAAAGCAGAACTTGCTTGGCCTTGTGAATGCTTTAAAGCCATCTCATGATCAATCTTTGGATGTGGAAAGAGGCATGTCTTGCCTCTCTCTCCCTTCCCCTCTCTCTGTATCTCTTGCTCTCACTCTCTCTCACTCTCTCACTCTTCCTCTCTCTCCTCAGGCAACAGGCCCTGTTGGCAGCTATCAGTGAGAAGGACGCTAACATTGCTCTGCTAGAGCTGTCTGCCTCTGGGAAGAAGAAGACCCAGGAAGAGGTTTTGGCTCTGAAGAGGGAGAAGGACAGACTGATGCACCAACTCAAACAGCAGGTCAGGACTGGTGACAAAACGCAGGTGGACCTTGTATTCAACCTTTATTCAGGGTTGATGTCAATTCCATTTCAATTAAGTCAATTCAGTAAGCAAAATTAAAATTCCAATTCCCTTTCTTTCTCATGAAATAGTATTTTAAATTTTAATTAGAATTTCAGTTATCTTCCTGAATTGACTGAATTTAAATGGAATTGACCCCAACCCTGCTTTTATGTATACAGGAGATCCAACATGTATATCTTGCAGGAAGGACTTGCTCACGATAGCAGCAGTGGTCCGTTTTAAACTTTATTTCAACTACTTAGTTGCTACTCTCTCTCTTCTAACTAGATACATTCCTTGTCATTAGGTTCTCATAGTGACTAAGTCAGTGTTTGGTCTCTCGTGTTAAATTGTAGCACTGACATGTTTGTGTTTTGTTCCACAGACACAGAGCAGGATGAAGCTGATTGCTGACAACTATGAAGACGACCACTACCACCCCCATCCTCCTCACCACACCCAACCCCAGCAACCCCACCCGGGCCCCCAGGCTCAGCTCCCCCAGCCACAGTATCAGCACCCTCCTAACCCCCAGCAGCAGCAACAGCCTCCATACCCCCATGCCCCACACTCCCAGCACCCCCAGCCCCCACCCCAACAACACCCGCACCCCCAGCAGCCTCAACAGCAGTACCCCCCTCATCCACAGCAGCATCCACAGGGGCATCCCCAACAGCCTCCGCCTCAGCACCAACAACACCAACCACGGCCCCAGCACCCGCAACAAGCACAGCACCCACACCCACAACAACAACACGCCCACCCAGGACAGCACCCCCATGGGCCTCCACCACAGCAGCAGCACCCCCACCTACAACAGCACCTCCAACAGCACCCACAACAGCATCCACAGCAGCACCCCCACGGCCCCCCTCTGCAAGCTCCCCACCCCCAGCACCCACATCCCCAGCAGCACCCCCACCACCCTCCACACGCTCCGCAACAGCACGGCGGACACCCCCGCCACCCGCCCCCACACCACCGCGGAGGACCAGGGCCTGCCAGAGGACCCCCCCATGCCGGCCATCGCCCCTCCCCCGACCAGGTCAGATGTCTCTCTCTGTTGTGTTTACAATCAGGGCCTGGAACACGGTGTCTCAAATGGCACCCTATTCAGTAGTGAAGTACTTTTGTGCATTATTTCCCTACACCACATGGTATATCAGCAAGGTAGAGTTCAATGGTTATAGTTCATTCTTACTTATACAACAGGTGGGTCTAATCCTGAATGCTGATTGGTTAAAAGCGCATTCCAGCCTGTGTCTATTGCACAATTTACCACCGGCAAAATCTAGGACGTTAAAATGCGTATTTACTTTGTTCCTTCTGACTGCGCAATCCAATATTTCATCAGGAATTGAAATGATAAACTTTATCTCCACTATAAAAAGTTTTTTTAAACTAAAATTTAGTTTTCAATGGCTGAGATTTGTATAAACCTTACTCTTTCAATATTCAAATTAGATCTCCAACTGTTCCATAGTAATGAACGTGTAGGGGTTGGGAGTCGGGACGAGAGAGAGGGGAAGGCAGTGTTTCTCAGCCAGTCAAAATCATGAATCAGCTGGCATCATTTTTATGGATATATCAAATCAAATCAAAGTTTATTTGTCACTTGCGCTGAATACAACAGGTGTAGACTTTACAGTGAAATGCTTACTTACAGGCTCTAACCAATAGTGCAAAAAGGGTATTAGGTGAACAATAGGTAGGTAATGAAATAAAACAATAGTAAAAAGACAGGCTATAAAAGTAGCGAGGCTACATACAGACACTGGTTAGTCGGGCTGATTGAGGTAGTATGTACATGTAGATATGGTTAAAGTGACTATGCATATATGATGAACATAGAGTAGCAGTAGCGTAAAAGAGGGGTTGGCGGGTGGTGGGTGGGACACAATGCAGATAGCCCAGTTAGCCAATGTGCGGGAGCACTGGTTGGTCGGCCCAATTGAGGTAGCATGTACATGAATGTATAGTTAAAGTGACTATGCATATATGATAAACAGAGAGTAGCAGCAGCGTAAAAGGAGGGGTGGGGGAGGCACACAATGCAAATAGTCCGGTTAGCCATTTGATTACCTGTTCAGGAGTCTTATGGCTTGGGGGTAAAAACTGCTGAGAAGCCTTTTTGTCCGAGACTTGGCACTCCGGTACTGCTTGCCATGTGATAGTAGAGAGAACAGTCTATGACTGGGGTCTTTGATAATTTTTAGGGCCTTCCTCTGACACCGCCTGGTGTAGAGGTCCTGGATGGCAGGCAGCTTAGCCCCAGTGATGTACTACCCTCTGTAGTGCCTTGCAGTCAGAGGCCGAGCAATTGCCGTACCAGGTGGTGATGCAACCAGTCAGGATGCTCTCGATGTTGCAGCTGTGGAACCTTTTGAGGATCTCAGGACCCATGCCAAATCTTTTTAGTTTCCTGAGTGGGAATAGGCTTTCTTGTGCCCTCTTCACGACTGTCTTGGTGTGTTTGGACCATTCTAGTTTGTTGTTGATGTGGACACCAAGGAACTTCAAGCTCTCAACCTGCTCCACTACAGCCCTGTTGATGAGAATGGGGGAGTGCTCGGTCCTCCTTTTCCTGTAGTCCATAATAATCTCTTTAGTATTGGTTATGAGGGATAGGTTGTTATTCTGGCACCACCCGGCCAGGTCTCTGACTTCCTCCCTATAGGCTGTCTCGTTGCTGTCGGTGATCAGGCCTACCACTGTTAACTGCAAACTTAATAATGGTGTTGGAGTCATGCCTGGCAATGCAGTCGTGGGTGAACAGGGAGTACAGGAGAGGACAGAGCATGCAACACTGGGGAGCTCCATTGTTGAGGATCAGCGTGGCAGATGTGTTGCTACCTACCATCACCACCTGGGGGGCGGCCCGTCAGGAAGTCCAGGATCCAGTTGCAGAGGGAGGTGTTTAGTCCCAGGATCCTTAGCTTAGTGATGAGCTTTGAGGACACTATGGTGTTGAATGCTGAGCTGTAGTCAATGAATAGCATTCTCACATAAGTGTTCCTTTTGTCCAGGTGGGTAAGAGCAGGGTCGAGTGTAATAGAGATTGCATCATATTTGGATCTGTTTGGGCGATATGCAAATTGGAGTGGGTCTAGGGTTTCTGGGATAATGGTGTTGTGAGCCATTAACAACCTTTCAAAGCATTTCATGGCTACGGACGTAAGTGCTACGGGTCTGTAGTCATTTAGGCAGGTTACCTTTGTGTTCTTGGGCACAGGGACTATGGTGGTCTGCTTGAAACATGTTGGTATTACAGACTTAATCAGGGACATGTTGAAGATGTCAGTGAAGACACCTGCCAGTTGGTCAGCACATGCCCGGAGCACACGTCCTGTTAATCCGTCTGGCCCCGCAGCCGTGTGTATGTTGACCTATTTAAAGGTCTTGCTCACGTCGGCTACGGAGAGCGTGATCACACAGTCGTCCGGAACAGCTGATGCTCTCATGCATGCCTCAGTGTTGCTTGCCTCGAAGTAAGCATAGAAGTGATTTAGCTCATCTGCTAGGCTTGTGTCACTGGTCAGCTCGCTTGTGTCACTGGGCAGCTCGCGGCTGTGCTTCCCTTTGTAGTCTGCAATAGTTTGCAAGCCCTGCCACATAAGACGAGCGTCGGAGCCGGTGTAGTATGATTCAATCTTAGCCCTGTATTGACGCTTTGCCTGTTTGATGGTTCGTCGCAGGGCATAGCAGGATTTCTTGTAAGCTTCTGGGTTAGAGTCCCGCACCTTGAAAGCGGCAGCTCTACCCTTTAGCTCAGCGCGAATGTTGCCTGTAATCCATGGCTTCTGGTTGGGGTATGTTCTGTCACTGTGGGAACGACGTCCTCAATGCACTTATTGTTAAAGCCAGTGACTGATGTGGTGTACTCCTCAATGCCATCGGAAGAATCCCGGAACATGTTCCAGTCGGTGATAGCAAAACAGTCCTGTAGTTTAGCATCTGCTTCATCTGATCACTTTTTTATAGACCAATATATACAAAGAAATGTGAAATGAAAAAAAGGTAAAACGAAGTACAGCTAGTTTGCAGTCTTTCCAGCTTCAGTTTGAAGTTATTGTGTTAGCTGTGTTATTGGCTAACTCTTCAGAACAACAGTGTCCTAACGAGAGAGCATATTTTCTATGCTAGGCGAAATTGTGATTCATTAGCTCATTGTTATGGATGTATCCAAATAAATATCACCTTAAAACATCTTCAACAAATGCAGCAACTGTTGTTATTCTGTCTGCACTGTTGGAGTTGACTATAAGTTAGCCGTAGTTGGCTAGCTAGCAATTAAGGGACAAGAACGTTACCAGCCAGTATGGCAATGGAACATTTAGAATGAAAGACTGGGTCACATCCATATATATAGAACAAAAAAGCTGAATGACTTGGTCGTGTCTCTGGCAATCGAACCAATAGAACGAACGGCCAGCCGGCTTGGATAGCAACCTTAGATTTGTTTCGGGACTATATCTTGTGAAAGGATGAAATAGTATGAATAAATTCATTAGAATTCAATTTTTTTATTAAAACATGTCAATCATTATTTGAATACGTTGGTAACATTGGTCTTGGGCCTAACAACACCCGTGCCAATATATCCTTCAAACACCGGCTTCTCGGGCGTTAGCACTTAAATGTTATACGTTTGAAAACATTATTGGCATTGTGGGATTTGATTTTCATGATACCAAGCATGGATTTATGGTTTGGTTAGCTAAACTAGCAAGGCTGTTTGTTTGGTTATCAAGGCAACTACTGTATCTATCTAGTAAACTTGTCAACTACTTCATTTGAATGTTTCTAGTGGCAAATGTGTTACTGCATATCCTTGGACATCCTGCAATAATTTTCTGTTTAGACAGTTCTTATTCATGGTAATTCACCCTTACGAAAAATATATTGCAGTCAGAGAGCAGTATAACTGCAGTACACTACAGTATAACTGCAGTTAGTGTGCAGTAATAACTCCAGTTAGAGTGCTGTATAAATGCAGTATGCTGCAAATACTCCGTCCAAAATAACATTTTTTTTACTGCAGTAATTTTGCAGTTTAACTGCATTTACAGCGCAGTATAACTGCTGTTCAACTGCAGTTATTCTGCAATTGCTGAGTCCAAAATACCACAGTCGACTGCAGTTACTGCGCTTTTACTGCAGTTTTAAACTTAAACTCATTTTTTTGTACAGGATCACTACGGAGCTATAGCCGGTGCGTCGAGGAACACACGTTCCACGTCATTCATTATTTTCCATAGAATGCATATCCCCTCGTTGACTAATACATAACCTTTGACTTATACTAACTTCTTTCTACTCTCTTTACTTCCTGCTGACCTTCCCTGCCGGCCATATAACACTGTCACCGATAGGATGACGAGGAGGGCATTTGGGCGTAATCGTGTCCATGACAACCAAAGCTCTGACGTTCGGAGGGGTGAGATGTTTTGAAACAACTTCCTGCCTTTTCTGTGTTAGGAGTGTGCTGTGGTAAAAACATGTTTTGCTGACTGATAAGTAACTCTCCCTCCCTCCCCCTCTCGTTTGTAGATGATTCAGTTACTGTTGGAGGAGCACAGCCATTCCATGATGCTGAAATACATTGACTACCTACCAACCTTTTGTTACCACCATACAATCCACACTTCAATGGGGCCTTTATTTTTATTTTTTGATGAGGAGGAGGAGGAGGAAGAGGAGGGATGAAGCAGGTGGGAGGGCCAGATGAGGAGACTGATAGTTGAGGTACAACCCAGTTCTAGATTCAGACCAACTTAATGTGGAGAGTCCTCTTTAGGTTGCAAAATTCCCAGGTTTTTGAGAAATGCTTATTCTTTCCTGATTCCAGGAATCTTCCATCCGGGATACATTTATAGATGTAGAATAAAGCACTGTGAGTTACTGGTTAGTGTTCAGTCGACGATCACTGTAACTGGACAGTAACGACCGTAGTGCTGATTGTACTATTGTGTGTGTTTTTACAGGTGACTGAAGAGCCATCATGTGAAGAGGGGCAGCTGCAGCTCTTTGAGAGTGACTCTGGGGAGGAGGAGTCTTCCAGCAGACACATAGGTGTTGTGAAGTTAGACTGGGTTGGACAGACTGGGCCCCACTCAGACAGACAGATATCTGGGCTGTCTGGTCTCAGCTCTGTGGTTCTGCTCACACAGCCAAACTCACACAACCACTCTGGTATAGTTGTCAAGATGCTCAGCTCACCTGTCTGTCACCTGACGTCCCTACAGAGCCCCACCCACTCTCATAAGACTAGCTGCACTCTTCACCCACTTGGCTAAGATCTAACGACTGGCTCTGCCCTGTTTACATGAGGTGCGTTCAGTTCAATTGAACATTTGCTACATTGCGGAACAGTTTGTACTGAACAAAACGTTTCCCCAAAACATTCTTGTACGTTCTTGAACAGACTTCTAGGTACGTTTCCTCCCGTTTGGGCGGGTGTGGCTTGAAGCAATGAGTGACATATTTAAAGGGAAGTGGCCATGTTGACAGCAGTCATTCAGTACAGCACTGTTTCTGTTCAATGGAACGTTCCAGAACGTAAAAATGTACTGAACCCAGTCCTGGCTTGCTCCCCCGTTCTCACCAACCTGCATCTAATTGGTTCACTCTCCTGTCTCCGCCTGCTTTGCTTACCTGAGCTTTTCACCTGATTAGTTCCTCTGTATCAACAGTCCTTTCTCTGATTGGTTCACCTGACTGGCTCCGCCCTGTTTACCTGATTGGCCCCACCCTGCTGACCCCCGGCTGGCTGTGATTGGCCCCCTTGCCTGGCAGGCTCCACCCTACTGACAGTCAAACACAGCAGCTTCACAGTGCTTCTTTTACTATGTTGTGTTTTGTTGTTTTCTCTTTGTCAGAGATAGCCTGCTCTCTTTCCACATATTTAATGAAGTGCCGTACAGTTACAGCTTTAGTTCACATTTACATATGCGTTAACAGCTAACCTACTTCAGAGGAAGTTCCTTTGCTGTATGTCTAAAAGTGAAGTTGTGCTACTTATTTTTTTATTTTTTTAATCTGTTGAGTCTGTTTCATTTGCAGTGCTTGACCATGGCTATGAGTGCTTTGTGCAAAGTGAATCAGAACAAGGAAGAGCTCTTATCTGAACGAAGCAGCCACTAGAGCTCTAATCTGACCAATGGGCAGCCACGGTCCTTGCCTCGACTACTGAAGGTTTCCCTGTGCCGTTAATGTGCAGTCTGGCATGGCCTTATGGGCAGGGCCCTGTCTTGGGGGTGTCGCAGGGACTTTGGGCTTAGGGCTGCCATCTGTGTATCTCTCCTGTTACCTCAGTTGAACCAGATGCAGTCAGAACTCCAATCTATGCAGACGTCAGAACTAATAATGCCACTTTGAATCCAGTCATGAGTCAAGGGCACCAATCAAAAAGTGTTTAGATGTATTAAAGCAGCACGAGTACCAATCAGAATGGTCTATTCAGAACATACACCAATCAGATAACGTTGTTATAATGTGTTTCTCAGCGTGATATGCACCTATGCACCTCCTCCTCCCCTGTTGCAGGGATACTTCTAATGGTGCTTTAGATCACTGGTGCTCACACAACATGGTGTCCAACCAGAGAAACAGCTGAGAGACATGGCCATTGGACATTGTGCATCCATGTCATTCAATAGGGAGTTGATCCCAAAACCTGATGTGCTTATAAACTGTAGAAGACTGTGTTGTACATAGAATCAGCTGGAGAGACTCTGAGGAAATGGTGCAAGGAGGCTATAGATTTTATATGTTTGATGCCATCCATGGACACCCATGAGATTTCCTGCCATACCTTTACAGCCATCTCTCCTGCTCATTGACTGCCTCCTTCCTCCTCCTCAACTTCTTCATCTCCCCTTTCTTCTTCTCTTTCAGCAGTCTGTGCTAACCCAAATCCAAACCTAGTGACTCGTTTTGTCCTTCTCAACAAGGTGGCCTGTGCCTCATTCATATATATATATATATATATATATATATATATATATATATATATATATATATATATATATATATAGAGAGAGAGAGAGACAGAAAGGTCTATGTAGTGTGTCTATGTGTGGTCAGAATATTGTCAGTAACAAAACATATTGAGGATAAAAATACATGTTTTATTTAATTTTTCTAACTGTCCAAAGGATAGAGAAAACCCTTATTCAGTGTGTGAAGTGACGTATGTGACTTTCCTCTGTTTGTACAAGAAAAAACTCCTTAGCAGCAAGCAACATTCCCTGTCTGTGGTTCTCACAAAGGATAGTCTGGCCTAAGAAACCTTGAGACACAGCCCAATGCAAAGCAGTGAGAAAATGATTCCATTCTCATTTAGAAGAGCTAATGTTACATTCCTGTTGCAGTGTGAGAAATCTATTTTGAGACTCTCTCACACACACACACACACACACACACACACACACATACACACACACACACATACATACACACACACACATACATACATACATACATACATACATACATACATACACACACACACAATTGGGTTAGTGAGACCTTAGTCTTCTCACAGAGGGGAAGACATTCTATTTTTGCAGCTCACTAAAGTAGCAAAGAGACTATTTTCTGCAGCACAGCAGATAGAAACTTGCACTTGTGAGTGAGGACTATCACTACCTTTGTTAAAAAGGAGGTTTGGAGTGACTCTGTCGTTGCATATGCATTGTCCAGCGGTCTCTGTGTTTTGTTTGTTGTTGTCTTCATGCTGTTGTGTACCCAGATGTGGTGACATATGTGACAGTTGAGTGTGTAGAAAACCACACTTCTAGTGAGAAAACATCCAAGACTGTTACATCCCCCCACTCCCACCACCACCACCACCACCACCTGCCCCCCTCCGTCCTCCATGGTGTGTGTGTGTGTGTGTGTGTGTGTGTGTGTGTGTGTGTGTGTGTGTGTGTGTGTGTGTGTGTGTGTGTGTGTGTGTGTGTGTGTGTGTGTGTGTGTGTGTGTGTGTGTGTGTGTGTGTGTGTGTGTGTGTGTGTGTGTTTCCCTCCTTGTGGCTGATATCGTAACTGTTGTAGAAAAGTGCCCCATCCTCCATTGGGATCCAAACAGAAGTGATCCCTATACGATCGTCACCTCAACACAGAATACAGACAGGACAGTTGCCTCACAACTCCTCCTCCGATTGACTAACAATCACCAGTTCGGATTAAATCAAATTGAAGAAAATAAAGGCGTTGTGTGGATGTTGTATTTGTGTTTTCAATGTCAGAGATTGGTACTAATGATCTGTAAAAGGAAAGGCAATCCAGAAGAGCACACGGATGGAGGCGCGAATAACCTCTGACTTTACCATCATGGGGAACGGATTCAGAATCCTCAATTTTCAGGTCATTTACAACTGAATACTTGAAGTAGGGGGTTCTCCTACTATGAGAAGTGAATATCCAGCACTTGGTATATAGAACACGGTAGAACACGTGGAACACTTCATTGTGCTGATGCATGCAGATTTTTACGTAATGTGCCAACTGAGTGTGAAAGGTTGGGGAGAATCTCCTATCCTCTATGCAGAGTGAGATCTTGAGGTACAATCAAACTGTTAAGGTTTCATCAATGGCCTATCAGTTAACATACATCAGGGTTGTGTTCATTAGGGCACGCAATGTTTTAAAATGTTTAGCAACGGAAAATGAGAATGAGCCTTTCTCATCGGACAAGTCCCAAGTAATCCTTCCCTGTATCAGTGCATTTTTTTTCTGTTTGGTGCCTAATGAACATGACCCAGGAGTTGAAGGCCAACAGACATCACCAATAGTAATTGAAGGAGTAAAAGACCTGGTTCAGAGTATGAGAAGCCTAATACAGGAAAACAGATTAACTTTCTTTGTCATGTACAAGTTGCATTTGATTTATTGTATGATGTTGAAAATGCAAACCTTTGGATGAAACAAAACACTGTGACCAACGCCAGATTTTTCTTTTTTTACTGAACAATTGCGTTAATTTTTTGTATTTAAGTTTTTCTTGATTACATTTTTTTTTATCAGTTTGGCTTATTGAATATGTCAGTTTGGGACTGTACTATTTGTAATAGTAAATGTTTTCTGCTGTACAGTAAAGATTTAGGAACAAGATAAATGTGTGTCCAGCATGCTGAATGATTACTTGTGTGAACGTGGGCTTATTTCCCATGATGCTCCAGTTCTCATACATGAATTGCCTCTGCATCGTGACAGTGTGATGTTGTGTTTGAGAGTGGTGTGTGTCTCCTCACCTTCCGTGTCCCCCTAGTAGACAACCTGTGCAGTGTTATGAGAGAGGCGGCATATTTTTGGGGTGTTACGCGTGTAAATCTGTGAAGTGTGTGTGTGTGTGTGTGTGCGCATGCATACGTGTGTATGTGTACTGTAGGTGTGTGTGCGCGCATGTGTAAGAGCTAAAGAAATAGTGAGAGAGAATCAAAACACTCTGTTGCAGGAAACCCCCTGAGAGAAAGAGAGAGAATGTTATGTTCAGCATGGATACTGTGTTTTCAAACCTACTGTAGGAGGCTGTGTCCACTGCCCCAGACGTTTGCTATTGTATGTGCTGTATCAGAATATTACTAATGAGTGTTGGCCAGCTTGTTTATATTCATTCAATAAAGGTGACTTTCTTTCAGACGTGTATGAGGGCTGGTCTCTATGTATATAGTACTGTATGTCTGGTTATAAACTACACATGAAGAACTGAGAACACATGCATATTTTCACTATGTATCATAGCTATGATACCTCTCCTACGGTATTATAGCCACCTCTCGTCACCTAAGAAAACTAACCTGCTGGTTGGTTGACCATGCTGTACAAATGTGCATTCATGGTACTGTATATAAAACAATTACATGATCAGCCTGTGGAATGTAAGTCATTGTGTACTGTGTGATTGAGGTGTTACTGCTAATGAACAATCTCCATTTTACTAATATACTGCATCTGTATAAAGGTAATTGGACAACAGAAGACACATAAAATATGTTTTTTCTCCCAGAATGAGTAAGATGCTCGTTTGACTTTTTGTCACTGCTAGATGCTGTTTCGTCTCTCCAAGCTCAAGGTTCGTGAGATAACATTGTTACGGGTGACATAGTAAGATGTCCACACACTTTCGTTTTACAGTAGTTTTTTGATTTTAATGATTTTCGTTTCCCCATTAAATGAAATGTGCTAACAATATTTTAGTCAGTCACTCATCTGTTTAGTAAAAGGCTAGTTAACTTAATATGGAGATTCACTGTCTCTCTGTGTTCTCTGTTTGTGGATACAATGATATTAAAGTCTTAGACAATATTGGAGATTTAACAAATTGACGTAGTGCGAAATATTATTTTCCTCTAATCTCACAGACCTTCCTCAGCCTAGTCTGACAGTGTGTCCTCCAGTCATCAGAGAGAGAGACCATAATATGCATATATTAGCAACTGAGACTGAGGAGCTGGCCATTTACAATGGGCACCTTTTCATCCAAGCTCCTCAATACTGCCCCTGCAGCCATAAAAAGTTAACAAGTCCAACGAGAAGGATATACTGCTTTCCCGGGACAGACCCAAATCCCCGTCATTTGTGTGAAGAAAAGACAGAGGAAAAAGGGGGGCAGGTTGGGCTGCCTTCTGAGAATCCGTAGACGATCGAGTAAACTCTCACTGCCATCCGTTCTATTGGCTAACGTGCAATCATTGGAAAATAAAATTGATGACCTCCAATTTAAGAATATCCTTCGAACAGGACATTTAAAATTAATATCTTATGTTTCACAGAGTCGTGGCTGAACGACGACACGGATAATATAGAGATATCGGAATTTTTCATGCACCGGCAGAACAGAACCGGCAGAACAGAGAAGCTGGTAAGACGATGGGTGGGGGTGTGTGTGTATTTGTCAATAACAGCTGGTGTGCGATGTCTAATATTAAAGAAGTCTCAAGGTATTGCTCGCCTGAGGTAGAGTACCTTAAGATAAGCTGTATACCACACTATCTAACGAGAGTTCTCATCTATATTATTCATAGCCATCTATTTACCACCATGCCTGCACTAAGACTGCATTCAACCAACTCTATAAGGCCATAAGCAAACAAGAAAAGACTCATCCAGAAGCAGCGCTCCTAGTGGCCGGGGACTTTAATTGCAGGCAAACTTAAATCTGTTTTTGCACATTTTTATCAGCTTATCACATGTGCAACCAGAGGGGGAAAAACTCTAGACTACCTTTACTCCACACACAGAGATGTATACAAAGCTCTAATTCTATCCTCCTGATTCCTGCTTACAAGCAAAAACTAAAGTAGGAAGTACCAGTGACTCGCTCAATGCAGAAGTTGTCAGATGACGCGGATGCTACGCTACAGGACTGTTTTGCTAGCACAGACTGTAATATGTTCCGGGATTCATCCAATGGCATTGAGGAGTATTCCACCTCTGTCATCGGCTTCTTCAGTAAGTGCATCGCCGACATCGTCCCCACAGTGACCGTACATACCCCAACCAGAAGCCACGGATTACAGGCAACATTTACATCAGCTGATGAAAATACATTTGATTGATTGATTGATTAAAATAAATACTGTTTTGCCCCCAGAGGAACCATCAAACAAGCAAAGCGTCAATACATGATTAGGATTGAATCCTACTACACCTAGTCTGACGCTCGTCGGATGTGGCAGGGCATAAAAACTATTATGGACTACAAAGGGAAACCCAGACGCGAGCTGCCCAGTGACGCGAGTCTACCAGACGAGCTAAATGCCTTTTATGCTCGCTTCGAGGCAAGCAACACTGAAGCATGCATGAGAGCACCAGCTGTTCTGGATGACTGTGTGATTATGCTCCCGGTAGCCAATATAAGTAAGACCTTTAAACAGGACAACATTCATAAAGCTTCGGGGCCAGATGGATTACCAGGACGTGTACTCAAAGCATGCGCAGACCAACTGCCAAGTGACTTCACTGACATTTTCAACTTCTCCCTGACTGAGTCTGTAATACCTACATGTTTCTAGCAGACAACTATAGTCCCAAGGAAGTGAAGGTAACCTGCCTAAATGATTACTATCCCTAGCACTCACATCGGTAGAAATGAAATTTGCATACCGCCACCAACAGATCCACAGATGACGCAATCTCAATCGCACTCCACATTGTCCTTTCCCACTTGGACAAAAGGAACACCTTGTGAGAATGCTGTTCATTGACTACAGCTCAGCGTTCAACACCATAGTGCCAAAGAGGCTCATCACTACAGATCCTGGGATTAAACACCTCCCTCTGCAACTGGATCCTGGACTTCCTGACGTGCCGCCCCCAGGTTTTAAGTGTAGGCTACAACACGTCTGCCACGCTGATCCTCAATACGGGGGCCCCTCAGGGTTGTGTACTTAGTCCCCTGTTCACCCACGACTGTGTGGCCAAACACGACTCCAACACCATCATTGAGTTTGCTTACGACACAACAGTGGTGGGTCTGATGACGACAACGATGAGACAACCTATAGGGAGGAGGTCAGAGAACTGGCAGTGTGGTGCCAGGACAAGAACCTCTCCCTCAATGTGAGCAAGACACAGGAGCTGATCGTGGACTACAGGAAAAGGTGGGCAGAACAGGCCCCCAATAACATTGACGGGGCTGTAGTACTTTTTGGGGGGGGTATTTGTTTTAGACGGCATTGTTGTTTAAACTGTCTAGCGGAACCCTCCCACAACAGCCAGTGAAAGGGCAGCGTGCCAAATTCAAAACAACAAATCTCATAATTAAAATTCCTCAAGCATACAAGTATTTTGCACCATTTTAAAGATGCAATTCTCGTTAGTCCAGGCACAGTGTCTGATTTCAAAAAGGATTTACAGCGAAAGCACCACAAACAATAGGTCACCACCAAGCCACAGAAAAACACAGCCATTTTTTCCAGCCAAAGAGAGGAGTCACAAAAAGAAGAAATAGAGATAAAATGAATCACTAACCTTTGATGATCTTCATCAGATGACACTCATAGGACTTCATGTTACACAATACATTTATGTTTTGTTTGATAAAGTTCCTATTTATTTAAAAAAATCTGAGTTTGCATTGGCGCGTTACGTTCAGTAGTTCTAAAACATGTGGTGATATTGCAGAGAGCCACATCAATTTACAGAAATACTCCTAATAAACATTGATAAAGATTTGACTATTACACATGGAACTTTAGATAAACTTCTCCTTAAAAACTTATTCGGGATAGGGGGCATCATTTTCACTTTTGGATAAATAGTGTGCCCAATTTCAACTTCCTGCTACTCATCTCCAGAATATAAGATATGCATATTTGTAGATTTGGATAGAAAACACTGAAGTTTCTAAAACTGTTTGAATCATGTCTGTGAGTATAACAGAACTTATGTAGCAGGCAAAACCCTGAGGACAAATCATTCAGATTTTCTTTTTGAGGACACTGTCTATTCAATGTGTTTGCATTGGGAAACTAGATTTCTAAGGGCCTTGTTTGCTATCCCTACCGCTTCCAGTGGATGTCACCAGTCTTTAGAAATTGGTTGAGGTTATTCCTTTGTGTAATGAAGAAGTACGGCCATCTTGAATGAGTGCCATTTGAAATCTACTTTTTGAGAGAGGAGCATGACTTGAAAAGTAGCGTGAGTTTGTTGTCTTCCTGTATTGAACACAGATTGTCCCGTATTCAATTTGATCGATTATTAACGTTCAAAAATACCTAAAGCTTTATTACAAAAGTTGTTTGAAATGTTTTGGCAAAGTTTACAGGTAACTTTTGAGATATTTTGTAGTGACGTTGCGCAAGTTGGAAGCTGTGTTTTTCTGGATCAAATGTGCCAAATAAATTGACATTTTGGATATATATCGACGATGTTTATGGGACATATCGGAGTGCCAATAAAAGAAGCTTGTCAAAGGTAAGGCATGATTTATGTTTTTTCTGCGTTTTGTGTAGCGCCTGCAGGGTTGAAATATGCTTTCTCTCTTTGTTTACTGTTGTGCTATCATCAGATAATAGCATCTTATGCTTTTGCCGAAAAGCCTTTTTGAAATCTGACATGCCGGGTGGATTCACAACGAGTGTAGCTTTAAATTGGTATCTTATATGTGTGATTTAATGAAAGTTAGATTTTTATAGTATTTTATTTGAATTTGTTGCTCTACATTTTCCCTGGCTATTGGCCAAGTGGGGCGCAAATGTCCCCCCTATCCCAGAGAGGTTTTAACCTTTTTGGGATAGGGGGCAGCATTTTCATTTTTGGATGAATAGCGTGCCCAGAGTGAACTGCCTCCTACTCTGTCCCAGATGCTAATATATGCATATTATTAGTATTATTATTAGTATTGGATAGAAAACACTCTGAAGTTTCTAAAACTGTTTGAATGATGTATGTGAGTATAACAGAACTCATGTGGCAGGCGAAAACCTGAGAAAAATCCAACCAGGAAGTGGGAAATCTGATGTTTGTAGTTTTTCAACTCTGCCCCCATTGAAGATACAGGGTGATATTAGTTGTTTCACTTCCCAAGGCTTCCACTAGATGTCAACAGTATTTAGAACCTGTTTTGAGGATTCTACTCTAAAAGGCTCTTTGAGTGAGTGGTCAGGCAGAGTGCCACAGCCTCAGTCTGATGCGCTCACGTGGTAGGTAGCTACATTCCACTTCATTTGTACAGACAAAGGAATTGTCCGGTTGGAACATTATTAATGAAGTTTTATGTTAAAAACATCCTTAAGATTGATTCCATACTTAGGTTGGTATGTTTTTACAGGCTGCAATGGACATTTTTGAACTTTTCGTCTGACGTTCGGCGTGACCTGAACGCTCTTTTGGATTTGTTTACCAAACGCCCTAACAAAAGAAGATATTTGGACATAACTAATGGACTTTATCGAACAAATCAAACATTTATGGTGGAACTAGATTTCCTGGGCGTGCATTCTGATGAAGGTCATCAAAGGTAAGTGAATATTTAAAATGCTTTTTCTGAGTAATGTAGACTACCCAATATGGCGGGTATCTTTTTGTCTGCTTTGTTGTCTAAAGGCTGTACTCCGATTATTGCATGGTTTGCTTTCTCCGTAAAGTTTTTTTGAAATCTGACACAGCGGTGGCATTATTAAGGGCTTGTAAGTAAGCATTTCACTGTTGTTTTCCGAGCGCATGTGACAAATAACATTTGATTTGATATTTTCATCAAAGTTCATGATTTCATCACTGCTGAAGTTAAAGGCATCCTCTCTTGGGTAATGCTGCTTTTAAGTTAGCTTTACGACAGTTTCAAAAATACATTTTGGATTGTTTTTATTTTCCTCAATTAGGGTACTGTCTTTCCAAGCTAGTCGGAAGACTTCCAGTTTGGTGGAGCGCCACTTCCGTTCCAGTTTTCTGGAAGATTGCCTCAAGGCTCGGGTATTTTCTGTATACCTGGGAGCAAATTTCTTTTGACAAATAATTATATTTTTTGGGGATGCGACTTCATCTAGGGTATTTCGCAAGGTTCAATGTAGATCCTCAGTTAGGTGGTTAACCTCTCTAGGGTAGGTGAGAGGGTAGCGTCCCAGCCAGTGTAACAGCAGGGCGCAAAATTCAAAACAACAGAAATCCCATAATTAAAATCCCTCAAACATACATGTATTTTACACCATTTTAAAGATACTCTGTGTTGCCCTTTTGGTGGATCCCCTTGTTAGCAGTTCCTCTTTCCACTTGTTTTCACCTCCTTTTGAGTTTTTCAGAAGTCAACTTTCAGAAGTCAGCCACAGTGTCAGATTTCAAAAAAGCTTTACGGAAAAAGCAAACCATGCAATAATCTGAGTCGGTGCTCAGAGCCCAATCAAGACACAAATATATCCGCTATATTATGCAGTCAACAGAAGTCAGAAGTAACATTATAAATCTTCATTTACATTTGCTGATCTTCATCGGAATGCACTCCCAGGACTGAAACTTCCACAAGAAATGTTTGTTTTGTTCGCTAATGTCCATCATTTATGTCCAAATAAAACATTTCTCAGGTTTTTGTCTGCCATATGAGTTCTGTTATACTCACAGACATCATTCAAACAGTTTTAGAAACTTCAGAGTGTTTGATATCTAAATCTACCAATAATATGCATAATCTAACTTTTATGGCTTTGTAGCAGGCCATTTACTCTGGGCATGCTTTTCATCCGGACGTGAAAACACTGAAGTTAACAGATTTTTATACTCTGACATCCTTGGGTAGGCTTTTGATGGTTCTTGGTTGGGGTCTGAGCAGATGGGACAAAACTAGATCTTTGGTATGACTGTGGGTAGGTTCAGAGACAAGTTGGACAAAACCCACTGAGTCGATGATGACTCCGAAATCCTTTTGGAGTGGGTCTCTATTCTTTCCATGTGAATATTAAAGTCATCAAAAATGTGAATATTATCTGCCATGACTACAAAGTCTGATAGGATTTCAGGGAATTTCAAGACTAGATGCTCAAAAGATGAAAACACATTCATCTTTTTTTTAAAAGACAGATTTGTTCAGTAGTAAATGTTAGCATCACCTCCACATTTGAGGGCTGCGTGGGGAATATGGTCACTAGTGTAACCAGGAGAAGAGGCCTCATTTAACACAGTAAAATCATCAGACTTGAGCCATGTTTCAGTCAGGCCAATCACATCAAGATTATGATCAGTGATTAGTTCATTGACTATGACTGCCTTGGAAGTGAGGGATCTAATAATAAGTAGCCCTATTTTGAGAAGTGAGAGATAAAATCTCTTTCAATAATGACAGGAATGGAGGTCTTTATTCCAATGAGATTGCTAAGGGGAACACTCTGCCATGTTTAGTTTTGCTCAACCTAGATCGAGGAACAGACACCGTCTGGGGATAGGTGAGCTGACAACACTGACTGTGCTAGTGGTAGACTCCACTAAGCTGGCAGGCTGGCTGACAGCCGACACATTTTTCTAGCTAACTTACACGCTGAAGCTATGTTGCGCTTGGTGACCTCTGACTGTTTCATCCTAACATTGTTGGTGCAGACGTGGATAACAATATCCCTATACTCTCTACACCAGCAGGTTGAACATTTCTGTTGGCTGAATGAGCGACAGTGCCACGAGTCCGACCGAGGGTGGCTTCCCTTCCCGGTCGGGTGGCGCTCGGCGGTCGTCGTCACCGGCCTATTAGCTGCCACTGATTGTCTTTCCTCCCCCTCCTTGTATGTTTATTGGTAGCACCTGTTTGTGATGATTAGTTGGGCTTCTTTAGACAGCCTGCCCGCCTGTTTGTTGTGCGGGATTATTCATTGTAACCTTCGGCTCTGTAGTAGAGGTACGTGTTAGTGCCTGGTCGTGCATTTTTCAGTTGTACATTTTTCATTCCCTGTGTTTGGGGCCGTTATTATTGTGAGCACCCTGTCAGCGTTGGTGCAATTAAAGAGCACAGCATTGCACTCTCTGTCTCCTGCGTTTGACTCCACACCCACGACACCCGGAGCATTACAGAATCCCGCACCTAAAGATTAAATGGAGTCAGCAGGAGCAGCAGCCAACCCTCTCCCATCGATGGAGGAACGGGTTCTCCACCACACCACCGTCCTCCATCGGATCGGATCCGCGATGGATCAAGTAATGGAGAGAATGGACCGATGGGAGAGGAGTGATCTCCTCTCTGCACCTTCGGCACCCCCGGCTCCGGACCCCCCATCTCCCGACTCCAGCACCCTCCGTCTGACACTACCCAGGGCTTATGATGGAGCGGCGGCGGATTGCCAGGGGTTTTTGCTTCAGCTGGAGCTATACCTGGCCACCGTCAGACCCACTCCCTCGGGAGTGGAGAGGGTGAGTGTCCTCATCTCCTGCCTCACGGGTCGTGCTCTGGAGTGGGCGAATGCAGTCTGGAATGGCCCAGACTCAGCGCGGGAGCACTACCCAGAGTTTTCCCGCCGCTTGATCATCCTCCACACGGCCGAGCGGTGGGAGAACGACTATTCCATCTCAGGCAGGAGAGGAGGCGCGCCCAGGATTACGGGCTGGAGTTCCGGACCTTGGCAGCAGGATCTGGGTGGAACGACAGGGCCCTTATTGACCACTACAGGTGTAGTCTCCGGGAGGACGTCCGCAGGGAGTTAGCGTGTCGGGACACCGCTCTGTCACTGGATGAGCTGATTGACATGTCCATTCGACTGGACAATCTGCTGGCTGCCCGCGGGCGTTCGGAGAGGGTCCTGTGCGTTCCACCACCCAGCCCCTCCGCTCTCATTCCGATGGAGTTGGGAGGGGCTGTGCCGAGGGGTACCGGAGGAGGAGGCCTTCCTTGCACCAACTGTGGTCGGAGAGGACACACGTCTGATCGGTGCTGGGGGGGGTCCGTCTGGGAGTAGAGATGGCGATCTCGATCACCCCAGGTGAGTCAGCATCAAACTCACCCAGAACCCCTTGTTGGCCACATGTTTGTCTTAACTTTTTTCCTTCACTTTTTTCCCTCTTCCCAGCATAGGGCGCTAATCGATTCAGGCGCAGCTGGGAACTTTATGGATCGCGGACTCGCCCTTATGTTAGGGGTTCCGCTTGTGCCGATAGATTCTCCCTTTCCCGTGCACTCCCTAGATAGCCGGCCATTAGGGTCAGGGATGGTCAGGGAGACCACAGTCCCACTGGACATGGTGACGCAGGGGATTCATAGGGAGCGTATCAGTCTTTTTATTATTGATTCGCCTGCGTTTCCAGTGGTGCTGGGGATTCCCTGGCTGGCCCGGCACAATCCTAAAATTTCGTGGTGGAGACAGGGGGTTCTCCAGGGGTGGTCAGAGGAGTGTTCTGGAAGGTGTTTGGGAGTTTCCATCGGTGCCACATCGGTGGAGAGTCCAGACCAGGGTTCCACCGTGTGCATTCCCCCCGAGTATGCCGATTTGGCAATCGCTTTCAGTAAAGTGAAAGTGACTAAATTACCACCTTATCGACCGGGAAGGGATTGTATGATAGATCTCCAGGTAAACGCTGCGCTTCCCAAGAGTCACGTGTACCCGTTGTCCCAGGAGGAGACGTTGGCGATGGAGACATATGTCACGGAGTCGCTGGGACAGGGGTACATTCGGCCCTCCATCTCACCCGTCTCCTCGAGTTTATTTTTTGTGAGGAAAAAGGAGGGAGGCTTGCGTCCGTGTATTGATTATAGATGTCTAAACGCCATCACAGTGGGGTATAGTTACCCTCTACCTCTCATCGCTACGGCGGTGGAATCATTTCACGGAGTGCAGTTCTTCACAAAACTGGATCTCAGGAGCGCGTATAGTCTGGTGCGTATTCGGAAGGGAGACGAGTGGAAAACCGCATTTAGTACCACATCAGGCCACTATGAGTACCTCGTCATGCCGTATGGGTTAAAGAATGCTCCAGCCGTCTTCCAATCCTTCGTAGACGAGATTCTCAGGGACCTGTGCGGACAGGGAGTGGTGGTGTATATCGATGACATTCTGATCTACTCGGCCACTCACACCGCGCATGTGTCTCTGGTACGTAAGGTGCTTGGTAGACTGCTGGAGCATGACCTATATGTAAAGGCTGAGAAATGCGTGTTCTCTAAACGAGCCGTCTCCTTTCTGGGTTATCGCATTTCCACCCTCGGGGTGGTGATGGAGGGCGACCGCATTAGGGCCGTGCGTAATTGGCCGACTCCGACCACGGTAAAAGAGGTGCAGCGGTTTTGGGGTTTTGCCAACTACTACCGGAGGTTTATCCGGGGTTTTGGCCAGATAGCGGCTCCCATTACCTCACTGCTGAAGGGGGGCCCGGTGCGGTTGCAGTGGTCAGCAGAGGCGGACGGAGCTTTCAACAAGTTGAAGGCGTTGTTCCTCGATGCGCCCGTTTTGGCGCATCCGGACCCCTCTCTAGCATTCATAGTGGAGGTGGACGCGTCCGAGGCTGGGGTGGGTGCCGTGCTATCACAGCGCTCGGGTACGCCACCAAAACTCCGCCCCTGCGCTTTTTTCTCAAGGAAGCTCAGCCCAGCGGAGCGTAACTATGATGTGGGGGACCGGGAGTTGCTAGCGGTGGTTAGAGCTCTGAAGGTGTGGAGACACTGGCTTGAGGGGGCTAAGCACCCCTTTCTCATCTGGACCGACCACCAGAATCTGGAGTATATTCGGGCAGCTAGGAGACTTAACCCACGTCAGGCAAGGTGGGCCATATTCTTCACCCGGTTCCGGTTTTACGTTGTCGTATAGACCGGGCTCCCAGAACGTAACGGCTGACGCACTGTCCCGTCTTTACGACACGGAGGATGGGTCCACCGAACCTACTCCCATCCTTCCCACCCCTAAACTGGTAGCACCAGTGGTATGGGAGGTGGACTCGGACATCGAGCGGGCGTTACGGACGGAACCCGCGCCTCCTCAGTGTCCGGCGGGGCGGAAGTACGTGCCGTTGGGTGTTCGGGACAAACTGATTCGGTGGGCTCACGTCCTACCCTCCTCGGGTCACCCTGGGGTGACGAGGACAGTGGGGAGCCTTCAGGGGAGGTATTGGTGGCCTACTTTGGCAAAGGACGGTAAGGGTTATGTCTCCTCCTGTTCGGTGTGCGCCCAGAGTAAGGCTCCTAGGCACCTTCCTAGAGGGAAGTTACAACCCCTCCCCGTTCCACAACGGCCATGGTCACATCTATCCGTAGATTTCCTGACCGATCTTCCGCCGTCTCAGGGGAACACCACGGTTCTAGTGATTGTGGATCGGTTCTCTAAGTCCTGCCGTCTCCTCCCGTTGCCCGGTATCCCTACAGCCCTACAGACTGCGGAGGCATTATTCACCCATGTCTTTCGGCACTACGGGGTGCCGGAGGACATCATTTCTGATCGGTGCCCCCAATTCACGTCCCGGGTCTGGAGGGCCTTCATGGAACGTTTGGGGGTCTCTGTCAGCCTGACCTCCGGTTATCACCCCGAGAGTAATGGGCAGGTGGAGAGAGTGAACCAGGAGGTGGGTAGGTTTCTGCGGTCGTATTGCCAGGATCGGCCAGGGGAGTGGGCACGATACATTCCCTGGGCGGAAATGGCCCAGAACTCACTACGCCACTCCTCTACTAACGTGTCCCCTTTTCAGTGTGTGTTGGGGTACAAGCCGGCAGAAGAGGAGTGCTGACCGCCACCGCAGTGAGGCCCCCGTGTTTGTACCGGGGGACAGGGTCTGGCTCTCGACCCCGAAACCTACCCCTCCGCTTGCCCTGCCGGAAGCTGGGTCCGCAGTGTGTAGGGCCCTTTAAAGTCCTGAGGAGAATAAACAAGGTGTGTTATCGATTACAACTCCCTTCCTATTATCGTATTAACCCCTCGTTTCATGTGTCTCTCCTCAGGCCGGTGGTAGCTGGTCCTCTGCAGGACAGTGAGGTGCCGGAGGTCCCTCCCCCCCTCTGGACATCGAGGGGTCCCCGGCGTATACGATCCGGGCCATTCTGGACTCAAGACGCAGAGTGAGGGGCCTGCAGTACCTCGTGGACTGACACTGATTGTCTTTCCTCCCCCTCCTTGTATGTTTATTGGTAGCACCTGTTTGTGATGATTAGTTGGGCTTCTTTAGACAGCCTGCTCGCCTGTTTGTTGTGCGGGATTATTCATTGTAACCTTCGGCTCTGTAGTAGAGGTACGTGTTAGTGCCTGGTCGTGCATTTTTCAGTTGTACATTTTTCATTCCCTGTGTTTGGGGCCGTTATTATTGTGAGCACCCTGTGGTGCGTTGGTGCAATTAAAGAGCACAGCATTGCACTCTCTGTCTCCTGCGTTTGACTCCACACCCACGACACCCGGAGCATTACAGACAGGTTGAGCATGAAGACAGCATTTCTTTCCAGAAGCCTTGAGAAAATGTTCCATCTATGGGGACTGTGCGGATGGACTTATACTACTATCTGCACTTACTGGTGACACAGACGCTGTTTCATAATTTCCTACACTAAAATTGCTCTTGCCTAACGATTGCATCTGAATCTGGGCTTGCAGAACGGCTATCCTCACCATGAAGCAAAAGTTATCCTGTATGTTATGAGTACAGCGACTGCAAAAATGATTTAAGTTAAGACTGATTTGTAATTCATATATACAGAATATAAAACAGTACATCCTGCCAGCACGCCCACAAGAGTGTTGAATGACGCGTGGAAGAGAGCGAGGCATGAGATGGGAATAACAATCCAGGCTATTTTCTCTGAGACAAGCATAATAATGTAGTGAAACAAGCAGAGAGCAGGTTTCGAACCCTCTACATTCTTGCCCGAAGTCCAGCACGCTATCTATCGACTTTGCCCAAATGTATTAATTGTGGTTGGGGCCGATTGTGGCTAAAAACACTTTATCAATTGGAATCTTTAACGTGGAAAGGGGAAAAAGTATTATTATTCATTTCTCACAAGCATAGCAGGATGGGCTATTGGCTGAACAATATTCAACGTTTACAAAAATAATTGTCTAATAGCCGAGCTTGGTGTGAACCCCCCATCCCCTCCTTTGCCCAACTTGAGCTAGGTGTGAACCCCCCCTCCACTCCCCTTCCCAACTTAAGCTTGGTGTTAACCCCCTTCCCCCCTCAACTCATTCTAAAAGAAGCAGAGGAGATGCGCAATAGGCTTCTAAGAAGAGGCTATTCTCCATTGTGTGGATGAAGCTCTTAATTTGGCATTGGGGAAAACACGAGATGAACTGCTACAAACAAGACCCACTAAAGCTAAAGAACACTCTGTAATGTTCACAACCACATATACTTTGAACTTGCGAAAAGTGGGAGATGCGGTCAAGAAACACTGGAATGTTTTATCACCAGACCCAGCTTTGCCTGCTGAATTTAAGAATCCACCACTTATGGTATAAATGTGCCCTTTGGTTCACCATTGGCCTGTCGATTTATTGTTCTAACGTCCATTGGTCGTGTGAGTACCTGTGCCTTGTTGTTCTGGCTTTCGAGGCCAGTTGTATTGTGCAGATGATTACAGATCCCGTCCTGTGTTGTATCATTGCACATTTGTGTTTTCGGGTCTCGTCCCGTGTATTTATTTGAGGTACTCCTCGCTCTTTTGTTTGGGTCTCAACCCTGTGTTTTGTATATATATGTGTGTTTGTTCTTCATCCCCGTGCCTTTATATGGCACGCTGTAATTTGGGTAAATCATTTTTTTTTAACGATTACGCATTCCTGCGCCTGTCTCCCGATTCCTTCCCACGATGTGACAGAATAATCAACCATTCAAATTTCTTCAGGCTAGGATCTAGTTTCCTGAATTTTCAACTTCTTAGTGATCCCTTCGCGCGCCAATCCCTTGACAACACCCAGTGAAATAGCAGCGTGCCAAATTAAAAAACAGAAATACTCATAATAATAATTGATAAATCATACAAGTGTCATACATTGGTTTAAAGATGAACTTCTTGTTAATCCAGCCACAGTGTCTGATTTCAAAAAGGCTTTACGGCAAAAGCAAACCATGCTATTATCTGAGGACAGCACCCCTTCAAACAAACACATGAAAATCATATTTCAACCCGCCAGGTTCGACACAAGAGTCAGAAATAACGATATAATTCATGCCTTACCTTTGAAGATCTTCTTCTGTTGGTACTCCAATATGTCCGTTAACCTCACTAGGGTATGTGGGACGCTAGCGTTTTAAAGATACACTTGTTGTTGAGGAGCAGAGAAGAACATGGAGTGGCTAGACACTTTGATGCAGCCAATATAGCAGCCTCATCTGCCATGGCGTTACCCATACTCACAAAATCTTCCCCCCAGTGTGAGCAGCACCCTTCACAATAGCCAAAGCAGAATACAGCATCATAGCCTCCAAGAGATCTAAAACCATAGTTATATTATGAATTCCACAAGCATTGTAAAAACCCCTACTCCTCCAGACACCACACCAGGAGAGACAAACCCCTATTGCATAAGCAGAATCAGAGAAAATTGTAACCCTTTTCCCTTCTCTCATTTTACAGGCAGTGGTTAGTGCCAAAGGTTCAGCCTGTTGAGCTGAGAAAGTATCTGGCAATGGTTGTTGTATGTGAGTGGTTCTATCAATTGTCACAATTCCAAACCCTTCATGTTCCTTCCCTGTAGTTTGATCTATATATGCAGAACCATCAACGGAAAGGTCCAAGTCAGCATCAGTCAGGACAGTGTCAGAGAGGTCATGTCCTTTTTCCCATCTGATTTCCCATCTGTGTTCTGATTTCCTTGTGACCAGACACCTCCTCTTCCTCCTCTCTGTGGTTGATTTCCTCCGCATCCTCCTTGGTGGCCAGGACCAGGCTGGTAACCTCCTTGTGCCTGCTGGGAAGGTGCTCCATAGATTTTGGGTTGCTGCTGATGTCCACCTTGTTGTTGGTATCCTCGTTTGTTTCCTCCTCTGAAATGTCCTCTCCCTCTTTGGTTCACTCCAGGTGTTGTAGCCCATCCTTGATATTGAGGACATTGGTTCCTCATGTGTCCAAATTGTCCACACCCCCAGCATTGCATAGGTGGCATTCTGGGTGATGGTAGGCCCTATGGTTGTGGGTTCCCACAGGTCTGAGGGGGAAATTGTGCAAAAGGTAGTATGGGCTGTGGTTGCGGCATATGTCCACTTGGGGGCGGTGTAGGAGCAGGAGTGTTCATCATCACCATGTCAGGCTCACCTCCTTTATTACTCTTCAATTGAGCCAATTGGGACTTTTTTACTGCACCATCAAGCCCCTGTTTTCTTCATTGCTCTGCCTTTTTATCACAAAGCCAGTTCTGGCAGGGGTGTCTCATATAATCCTTGCGTTCCCCACCCGCCTTTCTATCCCAGCCTACGACAACCCTCAGTTGCATCTGTACTTACTCTGGGAGGTTGCGGCTGGCTCTGCCATAAAACATGTTCTCGGTGGCTTCAGAATGTTTATGGCGCTTTCCCAACTCTTCAAGCCATTTCTGTTTCATGTTATCTATCCAATCTCCGAAATCTGAGTCGGGTCCAAATGTATAGTCTGATACTCTACTCATGTCTCGCATGGTAGGGAACATATCTCTCAAGCAGTCCCACAGGTTAACGCCAGCTCAGCGGGAGTTAACATCAGTAACCCACATCGGATCACATCGAATCATTACATCAGTGAACTGTCCATGGGTGAGTGCCCGGGATAAAATGTCCTTCATATCTCCAAGGCACAGGATCTGGTGGCCGTGCCTTGTTTCAAATGATCTTATCCAGACTTCAGCTCTTTTCGACATTCTTGGTAGGGATTTAGCAGCAATTGCAATATCTCCGAAACTCCGGGGCTTGTATTCAGCATACATTTGTCCCCCCTTGTTTGAACACTAGAAGGAACACGCCCTTTGGGTCATCATCTGAACTTCTTGCTCTATAACTTCTAAATGTTTCCTTTTCCAGTTTCATTCTTTCCATTTTCTCTTCTATATCACCTTCCATTCTTTACTCTTCCATGAGTTGTTCTCTTAGTTCGTCATATGGTCTCCTGTTTTCCTCAGAATCATCATCCTGTAGTTCCCTCAGTTGTTTTTTGCTGTTCGCGGACTTTACGCCTTAAGTCTTTCCATTGTGCTTTGAAAACACAGTATCCTTTTACTCGTTCCAAACTTTGTTCTTTCATCATATTTCTGGCAGTTCTCCCTAGTTCTATTATTTTTTTTCCGTTTGTAGACTATCAGCCTTTTCTCCTTCTTCATCTTCTTTCATTAGTTCCCACTTAATAATTACCTGTGTACCAGTAGCTACTAAAGGGTGTAAACCTTCTCTCACTTCCACACCTCCTTCTTTATCTTCATAAGGTGGGGGAGCTGTAGGGTGAAGTATCACATATCCTGGGTCTCCCTTTTTCCCTTGTTCCAGCCACCCATTGACTCTTCAACTGTTTCAACTGACTTTGAGCATAAAACGTCTGTCCTTCAGTCTGAATTAGTCCCGATAGAGTGGCTGACAGTATGGTAACCTTCTTATTACTCTTCTTCTTACTGGCTTGCCTTCCCTTGACTATGTCAGTTATAACATCACACTTAGTTTTATCAAATGCTCCTGTGACCGGATATCTGTACTTTTCTAATTTCTTTGTGCATTTATTCCATTTACAAAACACCCAGTCCAGGTCGGTTTTCAAGTAGGGATATTTGTCCTGTAAATATTGTTTAGGATGAATGTTTTTCATTGGTGTGGGACCCACTGTCTCTGCACTGCCCTTGGTTGAATCTGTCATGGTGCCCCATGATTTTGTTTTAATCAGGTTCTATGTAATATGGACTGAGTGACTTATCTGTATGGTACTGTATAAAAACCCAGTTCTATCCCCGTATACGGGTAGTAGAACCTAATATAGGATGATATACCCAACGCAGTTCTATTTTCTCTAACCCCTCTTCTTCTTTAGTTTCACTACATTTATTCACTAACCACACTACTGTAAATAGGTTCCACATACTGTCTGTTTGGTAAATAACCACAATTAGTTTCAATTGTATTTTAACTTCAGTACGGTGGTCTCCCTGTCTCCTCTCTTGTGGATGTAATGAAAGAGTAAACTCTACCAAAACGCAATTAACAAATGTTTCCCTTCTTGTACTAGTTGCTGTCTATACCAGTCTAGATTTATTTCAGTACAGAAATTCTTGATATTGACTAGCATATATACATTCACTGTTATCAAATACACTCATCTAACACAACAATTGTCCCACACCAAATCTATACTCCCAGCAATTATACATATATCAAAACAAAACCAATGCCTTCCCTCAGTAAGGTCACCATATATAAATCCAGGGTCTTCCCTCAGGTAAGAACACCATACATAAAACCAGTGTCTTCCCTCTGGTAAGAACACCATACATAAATCCAGTGTCTTCCCTCAGGTAAGAACACCATACATAAAACCAGTGTCTTCCCTCTGGTAAGAACACTATACATAAATCCAGTGTCTTCCCTCAGGTAAGAACACCATACATAAATCCAGTGTCTTCCCTCAGGTAAGAACACCATACATAAATCCAGTGTCTTCCCTCAGGTAAGAACATACACATTAAGTATTTGAAAACCTGTGCCTTCCCCCAATCACTTGTCACCCAGTACCTCAGTACTGACTTGATTCATCCTAATACAGTGCCTTGCGAAAGTATTCGGCCCCCTTGAACTTTGCGACCTTTTGCCACATTTCAGGCTTCAAACATAAAGATATAAAACTGTATTTTTTTGTGAGGAATCAACAACAAGTGGGACACAATCATGAAGTGGAACGACATTTATTGCATATTTCAAACTTTTTTAACAAATCAAAAACTGAAAAATTGGGTGTGCAAAATTATTCAGCCCCTTTACTTTCAGTGCAGAAAACTCTCTCCAGAAGTTCAGTGAGGATCTCTGAATGATCCAATGTTGACCTAAATGACTAATGATGATAAATACAATCCACCTGTGTGCAATCAAGTCTCTGTATAAATGCACCTGCACTGTGATAGTCTCAGAGGTCTGTTAAAAGCGCAGAGAGCATCATGAAGAACAAGGAACACACCAGGCAGGTCCGAGATACTGTTGTGAAGAAGTTTAAAGCCGGATTTGGATACAAAAATATTTCCCAAGCTTTAAACATCCAAAGGAGCACTGTGCAAGCGATAATATTGAAATGGAAGGAGTATCAGACCACTCTAAATCTACCAAGACCTGGCCGTCCCTCTAAACTTTCAGCTCATACAAGGAGAAGACTGATCAGAGATGCAGCCAAGAGGCCCATGATCACTCTGGATGAACTGCAGAGATCTACAGCTGAGGTGGGAGACTCTGTCCATAGGACAACAATCAGTCGTATATTGCACAAATCTGGCCTTTATGGAAGAGTGGCAAGAAAGCCTTTTCTTAAAGATATCCATAAAAAGTGTCGGTTAAAGTTTGCCACAAGCCACCTGGGAGACACACCAAACATGTGGAAGAAGGTGCTCTGGTCAGATGAAACCAAAATTGAACTTTTTGGCAACAATGCAAAACGTTATGTTTGGCGTAAAAGCAACACACCATCCCCACTGTCAAACATGGTGGTGCCAGCATCATGGTTTGGGCCTGCTTTTCTTCAGCAGGGACAGGGAAGATGGTTACAATTGATGGGAAGATGGATGGAGCCAAATACAGGACCATTCTGGAAGAAAACCTGATGGAGTCTGCAAAAGACCTGAGACTGGGACGGAGATTTGTATTCCAACAAGACAATGATCCAAAACATAAAGCAAAATCTACAATGGAATGGTTCAAAAATAAACATATCCAGGTGTTAGAATGGCCAAGTCAAAGTCCAGACCTGAATCCAATCGAGAATCTGTGGAAAGAACTGAAAACTGCTGTTCACAAATGCTCTCCATCCAACCTCACTGAGCTCGAGCTGTTTTGCAAGGAGGAATGGGAAAAAATTTCAGTCTCTCGATGTGCAAAACTGATAGAGACATACCCCAAGCGACTTACAGCTGTAATCGCAGCAAAAGGTGGCGCTACAAAGTATTAACTTAAGGGGGCTGAATAATTTTGCACGCCCAATTTTTCAGTTTTTGATTTGTTAAAAAAGTTTGAAATATCCAATAAATGTCGTTCCACTTCATGATTGTGTCCCACTTGTTGTTGATTCTTCACAAAAAAATACAGTTTTATATCTTTATGTTTGAAGCCTGAAATGTGGCAAAAGGTCGCAAAGTTCAAGGGGGGCGAATACTTTCGCAAGGCACTGTATATAACCAAGTTCCTCACACAAGGTTCCATTAGACCCTCAGGAATTTCTAACTATTACACCAGAGTTTCTCTGTCATTTTTACATATACATCATATTACGGGCTTGAACATACGTTGTGGCATCGACTGTTCCTGTAATTATCAACCCCATGAGTGAGGTGCCACTTACATACTGGAATGAGTCATCAATCACACATTTCAGACTTCTGGATTAACAGGCGTCTGCTCGCCTTATAACTTGATGCGCTGCACAGTGGGACGAAGATCACTCACTCCAGGCAAGCTCGCCAAATGTTGGGTGGTCCTTTGATGTAAGTTTCCTTTAACAATCAGTATTTTAGATGACACAGACACAGGAACCTTGGAATACAACTCTTTAGTAATAAAATGCAATTGCAGACAGAGATTCACGTACAGAATACCTCAGTAGTCTATAGTTAAGATCTGTGTGGCGAAACAGGAGACAACGCTCTTTATACTACTGGATGTGGACAACCTACCGTCAATCATACCTTAACATTGTTGCATTGGATTAGATACAATTTATCTACGATGAGAAAAACATGTCTAGACTGTGGTTTCTCAATCTTCTGTAAGCCAGCCTTGAGGCTGCGTGACTGTCAGCAGGTGCAGGCAGTTCTCAGCCTGAGAACTAAAGCAGTACATCTCTATTACCCAGTACTTTTCCATCTTCGCGCATTGCAAGCATACAAAGGTTATCACCATCTATATACAGTAATCATGGCATTGGTGTCTTGTTGTTTAGGCATTCGAGGCCGGTTGTATTGTGCAGATGATTACGGATCTCGTCCCTTGTATCATTGTGCACTTGTGTTTTCGGGTCTCGTCACGTGTGTTTAGTTGAGATGCTCCTTTGGTACTCAACCCTGTGTTTTGTATACATGCTTGTTTGGTCTTCGTCCCCGTACCTTACATGACATGCTATTATTTGGGTAAACAATAAATAACCCTATTACACATTCCTGAGCCTGTCTCCTGATTTCTTCACACAACGTGACAGATGGTGTTGCAAGTTGATAACTTAATGTACATTCATTCGTTGACTGTACAAAACCCCAGTCTTAAGTAAGTTACTAACTAGTGTTAGGGGCATGGACTCTGCAAGGTGTTGAAAGCGTTCCACAGGGATGCTGACTCCAAGGCTTCCTACAGTTGTGTCAAGTTGGATGGATTTCCTTTGGGTGGTGGACCATTCTTGATACACACAGGAAACTGTTGAGAGTGAAAAACATAGTAGCGTTGCAGTACTTGACACAACCTGGTGCCGCCTGGCACTTACTACCATATCCCATTCAAAGGCACTTAAATGTTTTGTCTTTCCCACTCACCCTGTGAGTAAAACACATGCACAATCAATGCCTCAATTGTCTCAAGGCTTTAAAATCCTTCTTTAACCTGTCTCCTCCCCTTCATCTACAATGCTTGAAGTGGATTTAACAAGTGACATCAATAAGGGATCATAGCTTTCACCTGAATTCACCTGGTCTGTCTATGTCATGAAAGAGCAGGTGTTCATAGTATTTTGTACACTCAGTGCACACACACACACACACACACACACACACACACACACACACACACACACACACACACACACACACACACACACACACACACACACACACACACACACACACACACACACACATTTTATTTTAAATGTTTTATTTAACACTGTTTTATGTGATCAGATTTCCTTTCTATTATCTTTGTTGAAATTGACTGCATGATAGTGTTGAAGGCAAGTTGCACACAGCACTGTTAATTATTAAAGCTTTTCAAATAAAACTTTGTCTCAGGGATCATTATTTGTTCACAAATAATATGCAATAGTCTGTTTATACCTTTTTGCCTTTAAACAGAATGCTACCTCTCATTTTCGGGTTAACTGTAATTGAAGCTTTCTTCAAAGTACATTATAACAAATATTATAGCCAAACTCAAATAATGATTGATAAAAGAAACTCTCCATATGGAAAAAATTATTAAAAGGGAATTATATTTAAGAAATTATGAATAGGAATCGTAAAGTTATGTCACACCTGCAGCTATTGGAAATATATGAGAAGGTTTGCTCAATCTAAATTTACAACCAATTGATTGCAGCACAAACGCAGAAATGGAGGAGGCAAGTAGAAGGGGGAGGAAGTAGGGAACTGGTCTGTCTGCTCTATATCAAGGACCAAAACTGGTGAAAATCATTTGCATAAATAGAACTATATACCAGTTTCATTTGAAGACCAACATTTTGACAGCTGTGCAAGATTCAACACTTTCAGCTTTTCAAAATTCTTGCTACGAACAAAATGTTAAATATATGCAGCATATACCATCTCAGCCTTGCAGATTTTGCTGTGATGAGAAAAAAATCATTTCAGGAATGGCTGAAAAATCACAACATTAATTTAAAATGAACCCTACAAATACCACTGTTGGAAGATTTGAAAAGACAGTCAATTCATCAACAAAACAATTATACTCTTAGCAAAAATATTTATCTTTAACCCCCTATAGTCGATGTCTGTGCACTCGTGAAAATCTAATTAGCATAACAAAAATCCAAAGAAAACATTTACCGGTATATATATATTTTTTTCATTATATTTTCTTTCTATAAGAAAATTCATACTTTCTAATCTCTTTGTTGCTAGAGACAAGACCCAGTCGTTTGTTCTAAGGTGTTCAATATTTACAGACGTGACCCAGTCGTTTGTTCTTTATGTTCTGTTGCCATGCTTAGTGGCAACTTTCTAATCTCTTGCTTGCTGCTAGCTAGCCAATTAGCTACGGCTACACAGTCACGTTCTCTGCAGCCAGAATAACATTGAAGTTCATTCCGTTGCATTTGTTTGTTTGTTGCCAAAGTAAACAATAAACAAAGCACACATTTACTGGTAGAATTGACATTTTTTGTTAATATTTTCATTTATATAAGAGAAATCATACTTTCTCATATTTTAGTTGCTAGAGACTCGACCCAGTCATTCGTTCGATTAGATTGATATTTATGGATGCGACCCAGTCGTTTGTTCTTTATGTTCAATTGCCATGCTCTCTGGCAACGTTCTTATCCCTTGCTTGCTAGCTAGCCACGGCTAACACAGTCACAACTTCTGCAGCCAGAATAACAGCAAAGTAGCTGTTATCTGTTGACATTCATTTGAATACATCCATAACAATGAGCTTATAATGCCCAATTTTGCCTGGCATAGCTAGAAAAGTTTGCCTTCTCATCAGGACACTCGTCAACACTGACTGTTAGGTTGTCTAATGGTCTGAAAAACACAACTCTACCTCTGTCACCTTTCACAACAGATGCGGAAGTGTGACATAGGCGGATGTGGTGGATTGAGACATCCATTGCAATATATATCTCTTGCTTAAACTGACACATTTTTATGGGGATGTTTTTATTATCCTAATTAGATTTCCACGGGGGCACAGACATCAACCTTAGGGGGTTTAATGACTGAGGAGTTTTCCTGAAAGAAAAGAAGCTGAATGGAGCGAAGCACAGGCAAAGTCCTAGAGAAAACTGGTTAATTCTGCTTTCCACCAGACATTGGGAGATGAATTCACCTTTATTCAGGGCAATAACCTAAAATTCAAGGCCAAATATACATTAGAGTTTTTACCAAGATGACAGTGAATGTTCCTGAGTGGCAGGGTTACAATTTTGACTTAAATGTTCTTGAAAATCTTTTGACCAAGCCTGAAAAACGTTGGAAATAATAATGGGCAAATGTTGCAGAATCCAGGTGTGGAAAGCTCAAGCCAGGTGCACACATACTACATGATTTTGCACCCGATTAATCTGTCCCAGACAAGTTTTTGAGATCGGAGAAAAAAATCCCCATGTCCTTGTCAACTTGGGGCGCTCAGCCATCACTGAGGCTCATTTAATGTGAGAGGCTCAGAGATGCAGTCTGTGGGCTATCGATTTTGTCTTTGAACAGTCCCAGAAGTCCCAATATTTTATCAGCACAAAATCTGCAATGCTCTTGTCTCTGCAATGCTCTTGTCTCTGCAATGCTCTTGTCTCTGCAATGCTCTTGTCTCTGCAATGCTCTTGTCTCTGCAATGCTCTTGTGTGAGATGTGCAACGGCAGGTTTTAGAACGGTGATGAGCAATAACCAATGAGAGCTTGCCAGAGATGAAGCCAGTAAGATGACTTTGATTCGCATCACCCATAATGTCTAGACTCTCGAGAAGGAGCGATGACTATAACTAGTCTGCGTTTGTACTTGCCTTTAATCATAGCTAAAGCATCACATTGTTACAGCTGTGAAGATAGCTAACGATGTTATTCAATTCAAAATTTTGATTAGATATTTCAACTCTTTATGGCAAGCATGAATGTCTGACAGAAAACATTTTAGGCTGCTTTGAGCCACAGCTCGTTGTAGCTACAGCACGTTAAATCTAATCACATCATTGTTTTTGCCAGACAGCGTTGTATCGACACTCGTCAAGACCAAGTGTAGAATCTTGTAGTGTGTGACCACCGTCTGTGCCACATTGTTTAGTGTGCACACTACTACGTTGGCAAGACAAAACAAACTACAGGAAAGATGGTCATTTATAATGTGAGAGGTTTAGCGATGTTACGATTTTGAAAGTCGTGTAGTGTACTCCCGGCTTTAGAGACTTACCCAGAAATACTCACCTCTGCAATCGCTGCCAAAGGTGCTTCTACAAAGTATTGACTCAGGAGTGTGAATACAATTCTAATTAAGAGATATTTGTGTTTAATTTTTTACAAATGTTCAAAATGTTCTATTATTTTGATGGTTGGGACTGGGAGGGGGCCAGAGGCAATTACTTGATGACCACACATCTCTTTAGCTAATTTACACGCTGAAGCTATGTTCCGCTTGGTGACCTCTGACTGTTTCATCCTAACATTGTTGGTGCCGATGTGGATAACAATATCCCTATACTCTCTACACTCACCAGTTTTTCCTTAGCCAGCACCATCTTCAGATTAGCCTTAACATCAGTAGCCCTGCCCCCTGGTGTGAACAGTGTGTGATCGTGGATGATTCTTTTAAAGTCTAATATTGCGGGGAATGGAATCGCCAATGACTAGGGTTTTACATTTGTCAGAGCTAATGGTGGGAGGTTTCGGCGGCTCAGACCCCATAACGGGTGTAGGAGAGACCTGAGAAGGCTCGACCTCTGCTTTTAACTTGTGGCTTAATGGGGAGAACCGGTTGAACGTTTTTTGCCAAACGATTGCATCTGAAGCTGGGCTTGCAACACGGCTATCCTCACCATAAGGCGATAGTTCTGTATATTACGAGAACAGCAACTGCAATTGGATTGCAGAGTGTTAATGTTACTACTTAGCTCTTTTGGCTGGTGAAGGTCCTGTAGAACCATGTCCAGATAAAGTTGTATGAAAAAAGTTGAGCGAGGGAAAACTAAGACATTGGTAAATGTGTTAGATGCAGATTTTGATTGAAACCGAAAGTTTGGCAGGTAGCCAAGTAGCCACAAACAGCACAGCAGCACAGAGACAAGTCCTAGAATGACCCAGCATTTCAATGCCTTATGAGTTCAGGACTCTATTCAACCTGTATCGCTGAAGCGTTAGAGATTGTGCGATTGAAATGTAAAGGTGATTTCTGATTGAGCAGACACATGCGCAGTTTACCGTGAATGCAGTGCCATCTGATGTGGGAACATTGCCTTTAAATTTCAATCACGCTGTAAAGTTGAATTTATGCGATACGAATTGAATAGAGCCGTCATATCAACTGTCGTTCCCCATCAGAATCCAAAATGTTGATATCATGGATGGTCAGTCCTTAAATCCATAGATATGTCTATGAATTTAAGAATGATTAAATTTGTTAATACTGCAGATTTCCCCTCTAAAGTGGAGTTATTGCTTTTTAAATTTGAATTAAATAAATGGCACTGTAGATCAGGGTTGGGTAGGTTACTTTCTAAATGTAATCCATTACAATTACTAGTTACCTGTCCAAAATTGTAACATAATCTGACTACTTTCCCCTTAAGAGGCATTAGAAGAAGACAAAACGGATCCATGAAATGCATTTGGTGTGTCATAGTGGTCTTTGACTTGTGGTCAGACTTGCTCTGGTGGAACAAACCTAGGGCCCGATTCAATCAGATCTGCTTTAGCCGACATCCACATAGCTGATGTTTTCACGTGTCAGAGGTGGAACTGCGTTAGAGCTGTCAAATCCACTAGCAGCTCCTGGAATTATACCTAAAATGCACATTGCCATTGGATTCTAGTAACTGAAAGGTCGCTGGTTCGAATGTTGATTAAGCCACCCCCCCCCCCACTCCTCTCTGGTTAAAAGCAGAAGATACATCTAAGTTGAATGCATTCAGTTGTGCAACTGATTAGGTATCCCCTTTCCCACATGAAGAGAAAAACCCATTCAATTTATTTTGAAAACTGGAATGTGAGACGTAATCTACACACATACAAAGCTTTTTCTGTGTCCTTTTGTGTGTTGTCTGTTTGGTGTAGCTTCTGTACAGTAGGAAGGTCTTTAGATCTGTGTCCTCCTGCCATGAGTACTCTGCTTTTGTAGCAAGTCCTGCAGTGAGTACTCTGCTATTCTAGCAAGTCTGTTACCAAGGCAGCTACTGCAGCTATCTAGTAACTATCTCTGTAGCTATCTAGTAAACTTGTTAACTACTTCAGTGGATGTTTCCAACAGCAAATGTGTTACTGCATATCGTTGGACATCCTGCAATAATTTGCTGTTGAGATTTTTTATTTAATTATGGTGATTCATATGGTACACTACAGTATAAACTGCAGTAATTTTGCAGTTTAACTGCAGTTAGTGTTCAGTATAACTTAAGGTGACCAGATTTCTGAAATGAAAACCGGGGACATTTCCAGTTCGGCGGTCAATATATAATTTGTTACGGACAACTAGGTGTGGTGGGTGGAATCAGGCGCAGAGAGCAAGGTTCAGTCGTTTCTTCCAATTTATTCCCCAGCACAACAAAACAGTCACGCCAACACACAGGGCGTATATATGTTGCCAGTCCAAAAACAGGACAAAATAGTCCGGAGAATAAATACACGAAAATAAATCACACCATCAAACACAGAGTAACAAAGACAAGCCCGCACAAATACCCAGCGGGCCTAGTGCCGTTAAATACCCTACAAACAAAACCTAATACTAAACAGGTGTACCCAATTACCCAATAACCCAAAACAAACGGAAAGGGAATCGATGGCAGCTAATAGGCCGGCGACGACGACCGCCGAGCACCGCCCGAACAGGAAGAGGCACCATCTTCGGCGAGGTTCGTGACAGTACCCCCCCCCCCCCTGACGCGCGGCTCCCGCGTGCGCCTTCCCCGGCCTCGAGGACGACCCGGAGGACGAGGCGCAGGGCGATCCGGGTGGAGGCGATGGAAATCCATCAAGAGGGAAGGATCTAAAATGTCCCTCCCCGGAACCCAGCACCTCTCCTCCGGACCGTACCCCTCCCAGTCCACGAGGTACTGCAGGCCCCTCACCCGGCGTCTCGAGTCCAGAATAGCTCGTACTGTGTACGCCGGGGACCCCTCGATGTCCAGAGGGGGTGGAGGGACCTCCGGGACCTCACTGTCTTGTAGGGGACCAGCTACGACCGGCCTGAGGAGAGACACATGAAACGAGGGGTTAATACGATAATAAGAGGGAAGTTGCAATCTATAACACACCTCGTTTATCCTCCTCAGGACTTTAAATGGCCCCACACACTGCGGCCCCAGCTTCCGGCAGGGCAGGCGGAGGGGCAGGTTTTGGGTCGAGAGCCAGACCCTGTCCCTTGGTGCGAACACCGGGACCTCACTGCGGTGGCGGTCAGCGTCTCTCTTCTGCCGTTCACTGGCCTGCATGAGAGAATCCTGGACTGCCCGCCAGGTCTCTCTAGAGCGCTGTACCCACTCCTCCACCGCAGGAGCCTCGGTCTGACTCTGATGCCATGGAGCCAGGACTGGCTGGTAGCCCAGTAGGCACTCGAATGGCGACATATTCGTGGACGAATGCCGAAGAGAGTTCTGGGCTAACTCTGCCCACGGGACGTACCTCGCCCATTCTCCTGGCCGGTCCTGGCAATACGACCTCAGAAACCTGCCCACTTCCTGGTTTACTCTCTCCACCTGCCCATTACTTTCGGGGTGATAACCAGAGGTAAGGCTGACCGAGATCCCCAGACGCTCCATAAACGCCTTCCAAACCCGAGACGTGAACTGGGGACCCCGATCGGAAACGATATCCTCTGGAACCCCATAGTGCCGGAAGACGTGGGTAAATAGAGCCTCTGCAGTCTGTAGGGCCGTAGGGAGACCAGGCAATGGGAGGAGACGGCAGGACTTAGAGAACCTATCCACAACGACCAGAACAGTAGTGTTCCCCTGAGATGGGGGAAGGTCAGTAAGGAAATCCACCCGAGAGATGGGACCATGGCCGTTGTGGAACCGGGAGGGGCTGTAACTTCCCTCTAGGAAGGTGCCTAGGAGCCTTACTCTGGGCGCATACCGAACAGGAAGAGACATAGAGCCTCACATCCCTAGCTAAGGTGGGCCACCAGTATTTCCCCCTAAGACCCCACACTGTCCTATCAATCCCCGGATGACCCGCAGACGGTAGTGTGTGAGCCCACCGAATCAACTTATCACGGACACCAAGCGGTACGTAACTTTTACCAGTTGGACACTGTGCAGGCGCAGGTTCAACCCTCAACGCCCGCTCGATGTCCGCGTCCATCTCCCATACCACTGGGGCCACCAGCCGAGAGGCTGGAAGGATGGGAGTGGGTTCGATGGACCGGTCCTCTGTGTCATAGAGACGGGACAGCGCGTCGGCCTTAGTGTTGAGGGAACCTGGTCTGTAAGAGATCGTAAATCTAAAACGTGTAAAGAACATGGCCCACCTAGCCTGACGCGGATTCAGTCTCCTCGCTGCTCGAATATACTCCAGATTACGGTGGTCAGTCCAGATGAGGAAAGGGTGTTTAGCCCCCTCTAGCCAGTGTCTCCACACCTTCAGGGCCTTTACCATAGCTAGTAACTCCCGGTCCCCCACATCATAGTTCCGCTCCGCCGGACCCAGCTTCTTAGAAAAGAAAGCGCAGGGACGGAGCTTCGGTGGCGTGTCCGAGCGCTGAGACAGCACGGCTCCAACCCCAGCCTCAGACGCATCCACCTCCACTATGAATGCTAACGAAGGGTCCGGATGCGCCAACACGGGAGCCCCAGTGAACAGTGCCTTCAACTGGTTGAAGGCTCCATCAGCCTCTGCTGACCACCGCAAACGCACCGGGCCCCCCTTCAGCAGTGAGGTAATGGGCGCCGCTACTTGGCCAAAACCCCGGATAAACCTCCGGAAGTAATTGGCAAACCCTAAAAACCGCTGCACCTCCTTTACCGTGGTCGGAGTCGGCCAATTACGCACGGCGTTAACGCGGTCACATTCCATCATCATCCCCGAGCTGGAAATGCGATAACCCAGGAAGGAAACGACTGGTTTGGAGAACACACATTTCTCAGCCTTAACGTATAGGTCATGCTCCAGCAGTCGCCCAAGAACCCTGCGCACCAGGGAAACATGCGCGGCGCGTGTGGTAGAATAAATCAAGATGTCATCAATATAGACCACCACACCCTGCCCGTGCAAGTCCCTGAGAATCTCATCTACAAAGGATTGGAAGACGGCTGGAGCATTCTTCAACCCATACGGCATGACAAGGTACTCATAGTGGCCTGATGTGGTACTAAACGCTGTTTTCCACTCGTCTCCTCCCCGAATACGCACCAGATTATACGCGCTCCTGAGGTCCAGTTTTGTGAAGAAACGCGCTCCGTGGAATGATTCCACCGCCGTAGTGATGAGAGGTAGCGGATAACTAAAACCCACTGTGATCGAATTGAGACTTCGTTAATCAATGGACGGACGCAGACCTCCCTCCTTTTTCCTCACAAAAAAGAAACTTGAGGAGACGGGTGACATGGAGGGCCGAATGTAGCCCTGTCTCAGAGCTTCCGTGACATATGTTTCCATAGCCAGCGTCTCCTCCTGTGACAGTGGGTACACATGACTCCGGGGAAGTGCAGCGTTCTCCAGGAGGTTTATCACGCAATCCCACCGTCGATGGGGTGGTAATTTAGTCGATTTCTTCTTACTAAAAGCGATAGCTAAATCGGCATATTCTGGGGGAATGCGCACGGTGGAAACCTGGTCTGGACTCTCCACCGTCGTGGCACCGATGGAAACTCCTATACACCTCTCTGAACACTCGTCTGACCACCCCTTAAGAGCCCCCTGTTTCCATGAAATAAGGGGATTGTGAATACCCAGCCAGGGAACCCCCAACACCACCGGAAACCCAGGTGAATCAATAAGGTAGAAACTGATCCTCTCCCTATGATTCCCCTGCGTTAACATGTCCAGCGGAATCGTGGCCTCCCTGACCAGCCCTGACCCTAGCAGTCGGCTATCTAAGGAGTGCACGGGGACAGGTGGGTCTATCTGCACTAACGGAATACCCAATTTACGGGCGAGTCCACGATCCATAAAATTCCCAGCTGCGCCTGAATCGACTAGCACCTTATGCTGAAGAGAGGGGAAAAACACAGGGAAAAAAATTAACAAAAACATGTGACCAACAGGGAGCTCTGGATGAGTTTGGTGCTTACTCACCTGGGGTGGCCGAGGAGTGTTCCGCCGACCATCTCGACTCCCAGAGGGACTCCTCCAACACCGGTCCGAAGTGTGTCCTCTCCGTCCACATTAGGAGCAGGAGGAGCCCCCTCTGATCCCCCTAGATGCAGCTCCTCCCAACTCCATCGGAGTGGGAGAGCTGGAAGGTGGAATTAACAGGACCCCTTCTGAACGCTCGCGGGCAGCTAGCAGGTTGTCCAATCGAATAGACATGTCTATTAGTTCATCCAGGGAGAGAGTTGTGTCCCTGCAAGCTAGCTCCCGGCGGACGTCCTCCCGGAGACTACACCGGTAATGGTCCATCAGGGCCCTGTCATTCCACCCAGCACCAGCAGCTAGGGTCCTAAACTCCAACGCGAAGTCCTGCGCGCTCCTCGTCTCCTGTCTGAGGTGGAACAGTCGCTCACCCGCCGCTTTACCCTCTGGTGGATGATCGAACACTGCTCGGAAACGGCGGGTGAACTCCAGGTAGTTGTCCCGAGCCGAATCTGGACTGTTCCAGACCGCGTTAGCCCAGTCCAGGGCCCTGCCCGTTAAACAAGAGACGAGGAGGCTCACCCTCTCCTCACCCAAGGGAGCCGGACGCACGGTAGCCAGGTAGAGCTCTAGCTGGAGCAAAAATCCCTGGCACCCAGCCGCTGCTCCATCGTACTCCCTCGGGGGGGAGAGACGCAGTGCGCCGGACCCAGAGGACGAAATAGGTGGTGTCGGCAGTGGTGGAGCTGGGGTAGACGTCGGTAGACCACTCCTCTCCCATCGTTCCATCCTCTCCATCATCTGGTCCATCGCGGTACCAATCCGATGGAGAACCGCTGTATGGTGATGGACGCGCTCCTCCATAGTGGGGAGAGGGGTGGTCGCTGCTCCTGCTGACTCCATTTCTGTGGTGCGGGCTTCTGTTACGGACAACTAGGTGTGGTGGGTGGAATCAGGCGCAGAGAGCAAGGTTCAGTCGTTTCTTCCAATTTATTCCCCAGCACAACAAAACAGTCACGCCAACACACAGGGCGTATATATGTTGCCAGTCCAAAAACAGGACAAAATAGTCCGGAGAATAAATACACAAAAATAAATCACACCATCAAACACAGAGTAACAATGACAAGCCCGCACAAATACCCAGCGGGCCTAGTGCCCTTAAATACCCTACAAACAAAACCTAATACTAAACAGGTGTACCCAATTACCCAATAACCCAAAACAAACGGAAAGGGAATCGATGGCAGCTAATAGGCCGGCGACGATGACCGCCGAGCACCGCCCGAACAGGAAGAGGCACCATCTTCGGCGAGGTTCGTGACATAATTAAAATATATAATGTTATTATCTAAAGGCGGACAATTCCGGTTTCATGTATTGAGTCTAGCAGGCACATTCTGATAGGCAGAGAAAAAAACTATACTACAGAAACACTATAGACAAGACAGAACTGTCCGATCTGAACAGCCATTCTGTGGTCCTGGTAGAATAAGAGCAGAAGAGAACATGAGCAAAATTGAAAAAACAGACAATAGTATATGTGAAATACTTAACAACATAATAAAGAAATAAGATGCTGATGAGATTAGTAACTAGATAATATACTTATACCAACCTAATCTGTATTTTTCTCAGAATAATGTCTTTGGCCAGCTTCTCCATGAACTCCTAGCAGGAGGTTGAAGTTTGTCTTCACAATAAGCATGGCCTTGATGGTAGGAACAGTGAACCTATTTCTTGCTGCTGTCCATAGATCATTCATTTGGGAGAACACTCTCTCGACTGGTGCATTACTTCCAGGTAAGCACATGACAACAGATGCTAATCTAGCCAGGTTAGTGTGTGGGATGTGATTCTCTTTTAAGTGGGTAACCACCGTGCTCCATCTTTGACTAAGCAGTGTCTCAGATGTTTTCCATTCATCAAGCGACCCCCCCTTTAGGAACTCTTGCAGGCCAGTAACCTCGTCACACAATGAATCCTCATTGATGGTCACATTGGGGCATTTTATCCTGCAGTGTGCCTGCTGCCTTCTGGATCTCTTCACGCAGAGGTTGCCTTTTTAAAAGGAGAGAATGTAAATCTTTTAGATTATCTGTGTGCTTTCCCCATGCTTGCAAACACAGGCATAGTTGCAAACACAGGCAGTGTGTAGAATGATTGGGATGTTTTGAGAAAGCTCTCTTTAGACATGGCTCCAGCTCTCTCAGAAGTCCTCTGACCAAAACTGGAATGAAGTTGTCATCACGTCTTGCAGTCAATTTTGCCTCAATGTTTCTGTGCGGACTCCACAGCACAGTGGTCCTGGCCTCCAAGCATCTTGATCGTGTCACTGAATACGGTCAAGTTTCCATGGACAAAGGCCAGCCAAAGATCAGTCAGTGGATCTTCGAACATTGTACACAGGACAACAGGGCATTTGTCTTCAGAAATAAAAAAGGATTTCAAAGGCACATACATTTTCAGCACTCTTTCTAGAGCAGGGAGCATGGACAGCCAGCGAACATTGCTGTGTCCTAAAATGTTATGGTACTCCTGGTCAACAAACTCACAATAGCCCTTCGGTCTTTCTACTCTGACGGTGAAAATATGAACATATCCGAATATCTTTGTGAGCAGGTACTCAACATCACATCCAAAGCTGTTCTGGCCGTGTTATGAATGATGTGGGCAGGACAACCTAAGCCAATCACCTCCCGCTGCAGAGCATTTTTAACTTTGGTATGGACATTGACCCTCCCCAGCCTATTCAGTCCTCCAAAGTTGGTATTTGTTGTCGGCAGAGAAAGTTTTCCAGGTTACATTTTTGGATGACCACCAGGACCTCAGCTGCAATTTCCTCTGCTGTTTCTCCTTTCAATTCAACAAAATCAAGCAGTTTTGTTTCCACAGATGTTTTGACACCATATCTCTTACAATATCTGACTACTATTGGCAGCAGCTTTACATGTCCAAGATTGAACGCATCAATGGACAGGGACACAAATTCAACCTGGTCTAGGTCCTGTGTTTCCAAAGTAGTTGCCCATGTTGCTAACACGTTACTCACTATGGCGTCACATTTTGTTCTAGCACATGTAAACTTTGGCTCATAAAGCTTCCGTGTCAGTTGTGCTGTGCAGTCCATAGATATGTAACTATGATTGTGTCGCATAGTGTGGTATGCAAAGACACCCTCCTGCACAGCTAAACGATATTCTTCTTGGGAAGGCTCTACCTTCTTGACAGAGGGCATACCAACACGAGCAATCAGAGAGGCTTTATGCTTTTTCGTCTGCTGATGTTCTACCACTGCCGTCCTTCTCCGGCTGCCAATTGAAAGAGAGGCATTACAAAGGGTGCATCTTGACCTGAGCCTCTAAATGGTAATTCTCTCATCATGTTTTTCATTAAAAGTGCATTTCCGTTTCTTGGAAATATTAATTGTATCTCCTCTGTCTGTTCTTCACTCTCCTTGTGTCACTCTTCTTACTCTCTTAATTAACTTTTTCTTCTCCTCCAATCTTTCTCCTCCTCTTTTCTTTACTTGTCTTCCTTTCCTTCTCTTTCCACCTTTCCACCTCACTCTTCTACACTCTCCTTGTTTCACTCTTTTTACTCCCTTAATTTTTACTTCTCCTTCCTCTCCAATCTGTATTAATAAATAGCATACTATTAGATCAAATACTTTGGTTAACAGATTCCCATTGCTTGCCTCATTTTTGTATATTATCTCAAAAACATTGTTTGGGATAATATATTGGCTCTGTAATCATATTGTAATCATATACCTTTCCTCTTATGTCTCCTTCACTCTTCTTCCTATCCAGTCTTCCTCCTCTCCTTCCTCTCCACTGCTAATGTTATCCATGAACATTTCTAAATATATTTTCACACTACTTATAATGCCAAACCATTAAAATTGTAATCTACAAAAATATTCTCAGAATTAATTGTGCATTCATTTAATATAATCATATTTTCAAAATAGCCCATTTTTTAGCACGTTTTTTTAACCTAGCTACCATAACAGTAGCTAGCTAACTTAGCTAGCTAACTTAGTCTACATAACTAACGTTAGCTAGCATGACCTATTTAAAACCTTATAGAGCAGATCATCTATTGACATAATAAATTGTGACATTAAAACATCACTAGCTAGTATCTCAAACGATTGTAACTTACCTGGCTTGAAAAGACATTTGTGGTGATGTTGTGGAATCACTTGATACTTGCTAGCTTCTAGCTGAGTTTTCCACAGACGTTTTCTCTAAAACTATCGCAAGCAAGTAGTTAGTAGAAGAAGAAGAGTGAATGAAGCTGAATGAAGCAGCCCCCTCTGTTGGCCTAAACAAGCACAAAGCGATTGAGACGTCAATCGGTAGGCTCTGCTGCCCGGTCTTTCTTGCCAAGTAAAATATTTCACTTTTCGGTCTGTTTTTAACGCACAGTTTCCGGGGACAGCTCCAGCCACCAAAAATGGGGACTGTCCACGGAAAATGGGGAATATGGTCACAATAGTATAACTGCTGTTCAACTGCAGTTATTCTGCCTTTACTGCATGCAAAATACCTCTGTTGACTACAGTTACTGCACTTTTACTGCAGTTTTAAAACTGTAATCATTTTTTGTAAGGGATCACTACAAATCTATAGCCGGAGCGTCGTGGAACACACATTCCACGTCGTTCATTATTTGACATAGAATGCACAGCCCCTCGTTGATTATCCCTTACATAACATTTGACTTATACGAATTCCTTTCAACTCTCTTCACTTCCTGCTGAACTTTTTGGCCAGCCTATAACACTGTCATCCATGACTACCAAAGCTCTGATGAGACATTTTGAAACAACTTCCTTCCTTTTCTATTTCTATTTCTCTTTCTCTTACTTTTCTTATTTTTTCTCTTCTGTTCTGTTCTGTTCTGTTCTCTCTCTGTGTTAGCAGTGTGCTGTGATATATATTTTTTGCTGACTGATAACTCTCTCTCTCTCTTTCCCCCTCTCGTCTGTAGGTGATTCAGTTGCTATTGGAGGAGCACAGCCATTCCATGATGCAGAAATACACTGACTGCCTACCGACCTTTTGTTAACACCAAACAATCCACACTTCAATGGGGCCTTTAATGTTTTACTGAGGATGAGAACACAGAGTGGGGGGAGGAAGAGGAGGGATGGAGCAGGTGGGAGGGCCAGATGTGGAGATTGATAGTTGAGGTACAACCCACTTCTGTCAGTCCAACTTTATTTGGAGAGTCCTCTTTAGGTTTGCAAAATTGCAGTAACTCCCAGGTTTTCCAGAACTGCTTATTCCTTCCTGATTCCAGGAATCTTCCAACCGGGATACATTTATAGATGAGTTACTGGTTAGTGTTCAATCGACAAACACTGTAAGCGGACAGCAACGGCCGTACTGCTGATTGTACTATTGTGTGTGTTTTTACAGGTGACTGAAGAGCCATCATGTGAAGAGGGGCAGCTGCAGCTCTTTGAGAGTGACTCTGGGGAGGAGGAGTCGTCCAGCAGACACATAGGTGTTGTGAAGTTAGACTGGGTTGGACAGACTGGGTCCCACTCAGACAGACAGACGGACGGACGGACGGACGGACGGATATATATATATATAACAAAAAATGTTGAGGATAAAAATACACGTTTTGACGAGGAGCGCACAGGAGTTCTCTCTGGACTTTCGGACCCTGGCCGCCAGAGCGTGATGGAACAACAGGGCCCTGATCGATCACTACCGTTGTAGTTTGAGCGAGGACGTCGGGAGTTGGCTTGCAGGGACACCACTCTCACCCGCAGAGGGCACACTGCCGGTCGGTGCTGGAGAGGTTCCTCTGGGAGTCGAGGCAACAGGCAGGGCGCTCTTGTGTCACCCCAGGTGAGTCGGCACCAGGCTCACCCAGAGCCCTCTGTTGCACACATGTTTGTGTATATTAATTTTCCTGAGTTTTCCCCGCATTCCCAGCATAATGCACTCGTAGATTCAGGCGCAGCTGGGAACTTTATTGACAGATCATTTGCCCATAGTTTAGGGATCCCTATTGTTCCAGTAGATATGCCCTTCCCAGTTCACGCCCTAGACAGTCAACCATTGGGGTCGGGGCTAATTAGGTAGGCCACCGCTCCACTGGGCATGGTGATGCGGGAGGATCACAAATAATTTTTGATTCTGCTGCATTTCCCATGGTGCTTGGTATACCCTGGTTGGCCTATCATGACCCTACTATTCCGTGGAAACAGAGGGCTCTCACGGGGTGGTTACGAGAGTGCTCGGGGAGGTGTTTAGGGGTTTCCGTCAGTGCGACAACGGTGGAAAGTCCAGACCAGGTCTCCACCGTGCGCGTCACCTCTGAATATGCCGATTTGGCACTCACCTTCTGTAAGAAGAAGGCGACTCAATTACAACCCCATCGACGCGGGGATTGTGTGATAAATCTCCTGGTAGACGCTGCACTTCCCAGGAGTCACGTGTATCCCCTGTCACAAGAGGAGACGGCGGCTATGGAAACATATGTCTCTGAATCCCTGGAGCAGGGTACATTTGGCCTTCCACTTCCCCTGCCTCCTCGGGTTCCTTTTTTGTGAAGAAGAAGGATGGAGATCTGCACCCATGTATTGACTATTGAGGCATCAACCAGATCACGGTGAGGTACAGTTACCCCCACCTCTCATAACCAGTGCGATTGAGTTAATGCACGGGGCGCGCTTCTTCACAAAATTGGATCTCAGGAGCGCTTACAATCTGGTGCATATCCGGGAGGGGGATGAGTGGAAAATGGCATTTAGTATCACCTCAGGGCACTATGAGTACCTCGTCATGCCGTACGGGTTGATGAATGCTCCATTAGTCTTCCAGGCCTTTGTAGACAAGTTTTTCTGGGACCTGCACGGGCAGGGTGTAATGGTGTATATCGACGACTTTCTTATATACTCTGCTACACGCGCCGAGCATGTGTCCCTGGTGCGCAGGGTGCTTGGTCGACTGTTGGAGCATGACCTGTACGTCAAGGCTGAGAAATGCCTGTTTTTCCAACAGTCTGTCTCCTTCCTAGGGTACCGCATTTCCACTTCAGGGGTGGAGATGGAGAGTGACCGCATTTCAGCCGTGCATAATTGGCCGACTCCCACCATGGTAAAGGAAGTGCAGCTGTTTCTAGGGTTTGCCAACTACTACCGGAGGTTTATCCGGGGCTTTGGTCAGGTAGCGGATCCCATTACCTCTCTGCTGAAGGGGGGACCAGTGCGTTTGCAGTTGTCAGCTGAGGCGGACAGGGCTTTTGGTCAGCTGAGGACTTTGTTTACCTCGGCTCTCATGCTGGCTCATCCGGATCCCTCTTTGGCATTCATAGTGGAGGTGGACGTGTTCTAGGCTGGGAAAGGAGCCATGCCCTCTCAGCGCTCGGGTACACCACCAAAGCTCTGCCCCTGTGCCTTCTTCTCAAAGAAGCTCAGCCAGACGGAGCGAAACTGTGACTTGGGGGACCGGGAGTGGTTGGCTGTCGTCAAGGCTTTGAAGGTGTGGAGACATTGGCTTGAGGGGGCTAAACACCCTTTTTTCATCTGGACTGACCACCGCAATCTGGAGTACATCCGGGCGGCGAGGAGACTGAATCCTTGCCAGGCAAGGTGGGCCATGTTTTTCACCCGTTTTGTTTTCACCCTATCCTACAGACCAGGTTCCCAGAACGTGAAGGCAGACGCTCTGTCCCGGATGTATGACACAGAGGAGCGGCCCATGGATCTCACTCCCATACTCCCGGCCTCTTGCCTGGTGGCACCGGTAGTGTGGGAGCTGGACGCGGACATCGAGCAGGCGTTACGTACAGAGCCCACTCCCCTCCAATGTCCAGCTGGGCGTCTGTACGTTCCGTCTGCTGTCCTAGACTGGTTGATCTATTGGGCCTTCTCTGGTCATCTTGGCATCGGTCGGACAGTGCACTGTCTTAGTGGAAAGAACTGGTGGTCCACTTTAGCTAAGGACGTGAGGGTTTATGTCCCTCTCCTTGTTCGGGTGGCGTTCGTTGTCGACGTTACCGGTCTTCTAGCCATCACTGATCCATCTTTAATTTTCCATTGGTTTTGTCTTTATTTTCTACACACCTAGTTTTCATTATCCAATTACATGTTCATGTATTTAACCCTCTGTTTCCCCCATGTTTGTTGTGCGTGATTATTTCTATGTTCAGTACCATTCATGATGGCTGGTTTTCCGACGGGTGCTAATGTTTACCGTTGGTTATTGGCCAAGTGCATTTATTTACCTTGTGCCTTTGTTTTTTTGAGTAAAGTACGTTGCTCACCCATTTTTCTCTCCTGCGCCTGACTTCATGCACCAGATACACTCACCTTCTGACAGTTATCTCACGAACCTTGAGCTTGGAGAGACCAAACAGCATCTAGCAGTGACAAGAAGTCAAACAAGCATCTTACTCATTCTGGGAGAAAAAACATCCTTCAAATGTCTTTGTGTGTCTTCTGTTGTCCATTTACAGTACATTTATACAGATGAAGTACATTCGTAAAATGGAGACTGTTCATTAGCAGTATCAACTCAGTCACACAGCACATAATGACTTACATTCCACAGGCTGATCATTTAATTGTTTTATATACAGTACCATGAATGCACATTTGTACAGCATGGTCAACCAACCAGCAGGTTAGTTTTCTTAGGTGACGAGAGGTGACTATAATAGTGTAGGAGAGGTATCATAGCTATGATACATAGTGAAAGTATGCATGTGTTCTCAGTTCTTCATGTGTAGTTTATAACCAGACATACAGTACTATATACATAGAGACCAGCCCGCATACAAGTCTGAAAGAAAGTCACCTTTATTGAATGAATATAAACAAGCTGGCCAACACTCAATAGTAATATTCTGATACAGCACATACAATAGCAAACGTCTGGGGCAGTGGACACAGCCTCCTATAGTAGGTTTTAAAACACAGTATCCATGCTGAACAGAACATTCTCTCTTTTTCTCTCAGGGGGTTTCCTGCAACAGAGTGTTCTGATTCTCTCGCTCTATTTCTTTATATCTTACACATACACATGTGCTCACACACACACCTACAGTACACACACACACACACACACACACACACACCTCTCACATATTTTCACCCGCAACATCCAAAAAATGTACCACCTCTCTCATAGCACTGCACAGGCTGTCTACTAGGGGGACACGATAGGTGAGGAGACACACACCACTCTCAAACACAGCATCACACTGTCACGATGCAGAGGCAATTCATGTATGAGGACTGGAGCATCATGGGAAATAGCGCACGTTCACTCAAGCAAATCTTTACGTACAGTGGAAAATATTTACTTATACAAATAGTACAGTCCCAAACTGACGTATTCAATAAGGCAAACTGATTAAAACATTTAATCAATAATAACTTAAATACAAACGCCATTGATAAGTAAATAAATAAAAAAAATCTGCCACTGGTCAGTGTTTTGTTTCATCCAAAGGTTTGCATTTTCAACATCATACAATAAATCAAATGCAACTTGTACACGGCAAAGAAAGTGAATCTGTCTGCCTGTATTGGGCTTCTCATACTCTGAATCAGGTATTTTACTAATTTGATTACTATTGGTGATGTCTGTTGGCCTTCAACTCCTGGGTTGTGTTCATTAGGCACCAAACAGAAGAAAAACGGACTGAAACGGGGAAGAAATGCTCATTCACATTTTCCGTTGCAAATTGCTACAGAAAACAAAAATAATGACTGATCAATTATTCTGAACTTTCCTCTGCAACATTTGCCACACTTTCCGTATGAGACTGATTTCTGCTATCTGTGGATTTCCTGTGAACAAGCTCCACATCTACTTCTCTATTCAAACAACCCTCTCTGACACAGTCACCATCTTCTGTGAAGTCAGACTAACAGTCTGTAGATGTCTGATAAATGGTGTTGTTCATCCCTGATATGGCTGGTCATCTGTTTTTGGTCATCCTCCTTTTCGGTGAGTTATTCCTCCATTCCAAGTTCCATCATCTGTTAGTTCTTCAGGATTCTCTCTCCTCTTTTAATATTTTACTTCAGGTACTCTTTATATATTTCAGAATCTCATGGCTGTAATAATTGTGTCTTATTCCACTGATCATCATATTGATGTATTTTTCTCTATCATTATATTTTGTTCAGATCAGAATGACTACTGCTTGATAACATGCCCATGGATCCATTGTAGTATATGATACTTTACCAACTTGTGCAAAGTGTTCCTGTTTCTCATGTTTATTTATTATTTAGAATGGCACATTTTCCTGATCAAGACCTATTTTGTTATTTCCAGACACCTTCCAATACATCGAAGTCCAAGGTCATCGTGAGTGTTTAAAACTAGAATTATTTACTCACATTTTTTTTGTTGGTCTAACTATTTTTACTAAATAATTTTACAATCAATCACTCAAAGTTATCGTGTTAACCTGAACTACATAATTGTAGATACACTGTTATCATCTAATAGACAAAAAAAGTGACTTAATTGTTTTTCTTTTTCAAATGTATATCAAGAGGTACAATATATTTGAGTACTTAAACATTGAAAATTAATTCATAATTAAATGAAAAGTGACATCATCCCTCTGACCTCACAGACCTTCCTCCTCCCAGTCTGACAGTGAGGCCTGCAGTCATCAAAGAGAGAGAGTCAGTTCAGCTGAGTTGTGAGACAACTCGCCATGTGTCTCACTGTTACTTCTACATAGAGGAGGGGGAGAATTTTCCAGACTCATCCTGTACTCAGACACTCACAGGAACAGAGCTGCTCAAGAGGGCAGATCAAACGTTTCCAGATGTGGTCAAAGTGACGTGTTACTATGCTGTAGGGAAGTCTGACACATCTCCTTTAAGTGACCCTGTCTCAGTCACTGTTCAGGGTAAGTAGGTGGTTTATAAAATTATACACTTATAATTCAATATAATACACAATAATATAATAGTATAACATAGTAAATCTATAGAATGAAACACCATAATACATAGTTAAACCATATTTATTATGCTGATCCCTGAAAATGAGATCGATATTGTTGTATTTCAGAAACAGAAACAGCTGTGCAATTATGGCAGGGAGCAGTGGGTGTGGCTTCTGGAGTGGCCATGTTCCTGATGGGATTGACAGCTGGCTATCTCTGCAGGAGGACCAGTGAGTACTTCTGATTCTGCATAACAAAGAACTTGCAAACATTTTCCTTTTTCATATTAATGTAATTGCCTTTGACATGGGTTAATCTTTCAACTCCTTTTCGTGATATTGTATAGGGTAGGCTACAGTATATCTATCAACTCATTTTGGTCATATTGTTCAGGGTAGGATATATTGAATATAATTAATCTAGCCTAATCTGTTTTTCAGGGAAAACCAATTCTCTGAGGTAAGAATTCCCTTATGAATATGATGTAAATTGTATCAATCTTTAGTTCTGTATTGTCCATGATGAGATGTTCTTACCACAACCTTCTTATATACTTTTATGTTGTACAGACATACAGCCAGACAGGATGATCACAGACAATGTATGTTCCAAACAAAATACATCAAACACTGCACACACTACTAACACAACTACACACATACATGTACAAACACATATTCCAATTACATTTTCATTTATTTACTGTTGTAGGTGATTTGGTGATGGGAGCAGTGAGCAGTGCAGGCATGTTGGATTCAAGGGATGCTGGGATCTATTCTCTCATCACCACTGTACCGTCCATGTTCTTGCCCTCAGGTTAGTTTGTAACAGAATGTCTTCTGTCCCTGTCTTCCCCACCTGGGACATACATGTCGGACCTTCAGCACAATTATACTTTGTCTCTCAATGTCACCCGCACTAACTTAAAACACAAAATAAGGTGTTAGTCAGAGCATCTTGAAAGCGTGAGAACAGAGCTGTACGTCTACAGGGTGGTTTGAGTCAGGAGGAGAAGTGCGAAGTGACATTAAACACAGCAAAGTAACACGGACACGCACACACACACACACACACACACACACAAAAAAAACACACAAACTCTAACTCAGGCTCCCTCTGTGTTGTACAGGCCCTGTTGAAGAAAATGGAGAGTCACCTGAAAACAACAATGTAAGTTCAGAATCACCCAATGTGTTTGATGATTGTGATAGACTATCAGTTTCAGACTGATGTTTCATCCATTTAGAATAAATTACATTTACAGTACTGTGCATTCAAAGGACTGAAGTTAAACTGAAGTTAAACTGTTTCCTTTCTCTAGTCTGATACGTACCACGTATACAGCTCAATCCCCGACAGACCAGCAACCTCAGCCCAGCCGGATGGGTTGCACAGTCTTCTGCAGACACACTGACACTACACCTCTGGCTTTGTGTAGCTATGTCTCACACATCTCACACAAATACCCTCTTTTTCACATAATGTCCTTTATTATCACTCTTCAAGTTACTGTAAATAAGTCTCTTAGCAGGTAATATATATTTTACATATGGACACCTGGCTTATGTTACATGCCTGTCCATAATATCTGTTACTGTGTTAGCATTTTTATTTTGGAGTATTGGAGGAGTTTGGAGCATAATTAAATTTTTTCCTCCTAGTAAATGCTGTATTTATGTATATTCTGTGTGATTCCTCCTTCCATAACGGTTGGATAATATTTCTTAAATAAAATGTGTTCGGAGTCAAAATCGATAAATACAGACAATTTAAAATCACAATATCATCAGTTAATCTATTGCATTATGAGGCCATATAGTGTTTGTTTACATTTACGGTGTACCAACATTGGAGTAAAACAAGCTGATATTTTGGGGGTTTTGATTGGGAACGACACTTTAACTAAGCTGCTGTAGTCATGAGGCATTTATAAGTTATATTCTTGATGAATCAATGGGTAGATATAATTAATTTATTGGCCCAAAAATGGGCCAAGGTTTGCCATGTCTGTCAGCGTAGTGTCCAGAGCATGGAGGCGCTACCAGGAGACAGGCCAGTACATCAGGAGACGTGGAGGAGGCCGTAGGAGGGCAACAACCCAGCAGCAGGACCGCTACCTCCGCCTTTGAGCAAGGAGGAGCAGGAGGAGCACTGCCAGAACCCTACAAAATGACCTCCAGCAGGCCACAAATGTGCATGTGTCTGCTCAAACGGTCAGAAACAGACTCCATGAAGGTGTTATGAGGGCCCGACGTCCACAGGTGGGGGTTGTGCTTACAACCCAACACCGTGCAGGATGTTTGGCATTTGCCAGAGAACACCAAGATTGGCAAATTCGCCACTGGCGCCCTGTGCTCTTCACAGATGAAAGCAGGTTCACACTGAGCACATGTGACAGACGTGACAGTTTGGAGACGCCGTGGAGAACTTTCTGCTGCCTGCAACATCCTCCAGCATGACCGGTTTGGAGGTGGGTCAGTCATGTGCTCGCCAGAGGTAGCCTGACTGCCATTAGGTACTGAGATGAGATCCTCAGACCCCTTGTGAGGCCATATGCTGGTGCGGTTGGCCCTGGGTTCCTCCTAATGCAAGACAATGCTAGACCTCATGTGGCTGGAGTGTGTCAGCAGTTCCTGCAAGAGGAAGGCATTGATGCTGTGGACTGTTCCCCAGACCTGAATCCAATTGAGCACATCTGGGACATCATGTCTCGCTCCATCCACCAACGCCACTTTGCACCACAGACTGTCCAGGAGTTGGCGGATGCTTTAGTCCAGGTCTGGGAGCATGCCCATGCGTTGTAGGGAGGTCATACAGGCACGTGGAGGCCACACACAATACTGAGCCTCATTTTGACTTGTTTTAAGGACATTACATCAAAGTTGGATCAGCCTGTAGTGTGGTTTTCCACTTTAATTTTGAGTGTGACTCCAAATCCAGACCTCCATGGGTTGATAAATTTGATTTCCATTGATCATTTTTGTGTGATTTTGTTTAATATTTAATAAGATTAATTCATTTAATTTCATTCATTCAGATCTAAGATGTGTTATTTTAGTGTTCCCTTTATTTTTTTGAGCAGTGTATATTTTTGTATAATTAGATTGTCTTTCCTTGCACCAGGTTTGACAGTTAGCTTTATTTTGACCACTGACACTCCAAGTAAAGGTAAGTATGGCCACTAGATTTTAGTTTAGTGTGTAATAAGTTGTAATAAGTGTTGTGTGTTACATGTTAATAAAGAGTATCTCTTGCATGTGTACATGAACTCAAAGCTCCACAGACATTGTTGTGAATTCAAACAGTCAAGAAAGTATTCCAGGTATGTGTCCTTCTCTAGCTGCCTGCCTGTCTATTTTACACAACTAAGACAACTGATACGTGCAACCTCACAATTTAATGACACATTTTCTGAGATCAAATCTTGAGATGTGTATTGACCCTGGGAATACAAGCTAATGACCTTCCCAATGTCACCAAACAGCTTTGCAAGTATGGCAGGCAGCAGTGGGTGTGGCTTCTGGGGTAGGTGTTCAAATACTCTTTCCAATTGTACATTCAGTCAAGGTTTTAACAATGATATACCACATTATTAAATTGTGAACATGAAATCTTTCCACTGAATCAGTTGTGTTCTACTGACTCAGAAATAATGAATACCTTTCTTCTTGTGTAATCAGATACAGAATGAACTTTTATTACTTTCCAGCAGGTTTAAATGTTACTTCTCTTTGATCCCTGACAGCCCAGTGAGACCAACTAGTAACTATCACTTAGTTTACTAATTAATTTTATTTCACTCTAATTCACTAAAGCTCCAACTGGTTTACTCATAAACCTAGTCATAGCTGTTTGTACTTTCACTCTAAATTGTTATACTTTTCTTAGATATGAAACAAATGTAAATGTTTAATCTCATAATGTTTCTTCTCCTACGTCAGGTGTGTTGGTCATCTTTAGTTAAAATACACTTGACTTTTCCTACTAGCGCTAACTTTGCTGATAACTACCTTGTTGAGGGAAAATCTAGTTGCTACGATTGTGATATGTTGTTATCTCACCTAGCTATCTTAAGATGAAATAACGGATGTAAGTCACTCTGGATAAGAGCCTCTGCTAAATTACTTAAATATCAAATGTTCAACTGACTAACTGTCTTTTCCCACACATGAAAACAGAAACATTTTCTCAGACTAATAATAATGTGGTATTCTGACACCTGTTTAACGTTTAAGTATTTACTTTAGGATAAAAGGCTGATGACCTCACCTGTTGCCATCATGTCACCAAACAGCGGTGCAACTATGGCAGACAGCAGTGTGTTTGGCTTCTGGAGTTTCCGTGTTCCTGATGGGACTGACAGCTGTCTGTCTCTGCAGGAGGACCAGTGAGTACTTCTGATTCTGCATACCAAATGTTTTGCAAACATTTTCCCTTGTCATATTAATTAATGTAAATGCTTTGACATGGGTTAATCGATCCACTCCTTTTGGTGAAATTGTATAGGGTTGGCTATATTGAACATAATCATTTTTTCAGAGAAAAACAGTTATCAGAGGTAAGAATTCCCTTGTGAATATGATGCAGATTGTATCAACCTTTAGTTCTGTATTGTCCATGATGAGATGTTCTTACCACAACCTTCTGATACTTTTATGTTGTACAGACCTACATCCAGACAGGATGATCAAAGCCAATGTACAGTACCAATCAAAATGTAGGACACACCTACTCATTCCATAGTTTTTCTTTATTTTCACTATTTTCTACATTGTAGAATAATAGTGAAGACATCAAAACTGTGAAATAACACATATGGAATCATGTAGTAACCAAAAAAGTGTTAAACAAATCAACATATATTTTAGATTTGAGATTCTACAAAGTAACCACACTGCCTTGATGACAGCTTTGCACACTCTTGGCATTCTCTCAACCAGCTTCATGAGGAATGCTTTTCCAACAGTCTTGAAGGAGTTCCTAAGAGAAGCAGGAGGGTGGACCAGAGTAATGAAGACTTTTCGTTGACAGTTTCCTAAATCACTGTGCATACCTTCAAACATACACACACGCATGCACACACACAGACACACAAACATTATATTTTAACTTTTTAAAATGTTTTGTTTGACGTTTTATGCATCTTTGAGACTTCTGTGAATTCTCTTTTGAAATTGAGTTCATGGTAGTGTTGCAAGGCAAGTTCATAATTTAATTTACATAGTCTACATACATACATTGACTGTGCAAAAACATTAAGAACACCCCTCCCCCAGTTTGAAGTAAGTTACTAACTAGTGTTAGGGGCATGGACTCTACAAGGTGTTGAAAGTGTTCCACAGGGATGCTGACTCCAAGGCTGTTGTTTCAAGTTGGATGGATGTCCATTGGGTGGTGGACCATTCTTAATACACACGGGAAACTGTAGAACCCAGCAGCGTTAGAGTTCTTAATACACACGGGAAACTGTTGAACCCAGCAGCGTTAGAGTTCTTAACACAAACCGGTGCGCCGTTCAAAGGCACTTAATTATTTTGTCGTTCCCATTCACCCTCCTAGTGGCACACATACATAATTGATCTCTCAATTGTCTCAAGGATTAAAAATACTTCTATTTAACCTGTCTCCTCCCCTTCATCTACAATGCTTGAAGTGGATTTAACAAGTGACATCAATAAGGGATCATGGCTTTCTCTGAATGAATTCACCTGGTCAGTCTATGTCGTGGAAAGAGCAAGTGTTCAGTGTATACACACACACACACACACACACACACACACACACACACACACACACTCACACACTCACACACACACACATACTTTTGCACACATTCACGAAAAAAGTCCTTGATGGCAGTGTAGTTCTAGTGTCCCTTCACAAGACTTTGTGAATGTTGATCTGTTTAAAGGTTTTATTCACATCGGCTAACAAGAGTATTATCACACAGTCATCCAGAACAGCTGGTGCTTTTGTTTTAGTTTCAGTGTTGCTTGCTTCAAAGCGAGCATAAAATACATTTAGCTCGTCTGGTAGGCTCATGTCACAGTCCATAATAGTTTTCAAGCCCTGCCAAATCCGACGAGCGTCAGAGCCGGTGTAGTAGGATTCAATCTTAATCCTGTGTTGACGCTTGGCTTGTTTGATGGTTTGTCTGAGGGCATAGCAGGATTTCTTATAAGCGTCTGGATTAGTCTCCTTTTCCTTGAAAGCAGTAGCTCTAGCCTTTAGCTCGTTCCGGATGTTGCCTGTAATCCATGGCTTCTGGTTGGGATACGTAAGTCCAGTCACTATGGGGACGAAGTCGATGAACTTATTGATGAAGCCGATGACTGAGGTGGTATACTCCTCAATGCCATTGGATGAATCCCGGAACATATTCCAGTCTGTGCTAGCAAACAGTCCTGTAGCTTAGCATCCGCGTCATCTGACCACTTCTGTATTGAGGGAGTCACTGGTACTTCCTGCTTTAGTTTTTGTTTCTAAGCAGGTATCAGGAGGACAGAATTACGGTCAGATTTGCCAAATAGAGGGCGTGAGGGAGCTTTGTATGCATCTCTGTGTGTGGAGTAAAGGTGGTCTAGGACTTTTTTTCTCTCTGGTTACACATATGACATGCTTGTAAAAATGAGGTAAAACTGATTTAAGTTTACTTTGTGTCTCTGCTGGGTTTTTTTTATAACAAAGCCCATTGCAGCAGTAAGAAAGGCTCTGGTTCTGCTTTGCCCCTCATCATGACAGTGAGTCCTACAACAGGTGTATTAGTCCTCTAAAGGACCGTCTTTGGAAATACTGTTTCCAACTGTACAATCAGTAAAAGGTCTGGGTTTTAACAATAATGTGCCACATTATAATGTTGTGAACATGACATCTTATAAATTGACTGAGCTCTGTTGTTTACAAAAAAATATGGAATACCTTTATTATTGTATAATCAGACACAATGAACTTGTCTTGTATTGCTTGCTAGCAGGTTAGACGGTTAATTCTACTTAGACCCCCTACACCCCAGTGACACCAACAACCAATAGGCCCACTAAATGTAACTTAGTATGCAGTTTACATGTTTATGTTCACATTAATTCACTAAAGCTCTGACCGGTTTAATAATAGATCTATTCATAACAGCTTGTAATTTCAGTCCAGATTTGTGTACTTTTAGTCCATCTGATTTGTAGGTAATGTGTCTCTTTATGTTTAATTAATGGCTTTCTTTTGTAATATGAGTACTCTTCTCACCGGGTTTGACCTTTCCTTTGACCCCCAGTACAGCACTGAATCCTTCATCAGGTGTGTTAGTCATCTTTGCCTAGTTAGGAGATAAGCATCCATCTCTAGCTGACTACCTATCTTTTCTTAAACAAATGAAATATTTAAATCAACTCTTGACATTTAATATTGACCCTGGGAATACAAGCTAATGACCATCCCAATGTCACCAAACAGAAACAGATGTGCAATTCTGGCAGGGAGCAGTGGGTGTGGCTTCTGGAGTGGTCGTATTCCTGATGGGATTGATAGCTGTCTATCATTATTTTTCCTTTAACGAGTCTGACGAGAAGGATATACTGTTTTCCCTGGAACAGGCGGCACAAATCCCTGTTATTTGCGTGAAGAAAATACAGTGAAAAATTGGCCGCTGGTCAGGCTGCCTTCTGAGAATCCATAGACAATCGAGTAAACTCCTATTGCCATCCATTCTATTGGCTAACGTGCAGTCATTGGAAAATACATTTGATGACCTACAATTAAGATTATCCTACCAAAGGGACATTAAAAACAGGAATATCTTATGTTTCACCGAGTCATGGCTGAACGACGACACAGATAATATAGAGCTGGCAGGATTTTCCATGAACCGGCAGAACAGGGAAGCTACGTCTGGTAAGACGACTAACACAACTACACACATGCAGGTACAGACACAAATTGTCATTAAATTTTAATTTAGTTTCTGTTGCAGGTGATTTGTTGATGGGAGCTGTGAGCAGTACAGGCATGTTTGAATTTTAAGGGATGCTGGAATCTATTCTCTCATCACCTATGTACCATCCAAATTATTGCCCTCATGTGAGTTTGTCTTCTGTACCTTTCTTCCCGACCTTGGGTGGGAATTTGTGACCCTCAGCACAATAACACTTTGTCACTCAATGTCAAACGTACTAACTCAAAACATAAAATATGGTGTTAGTCAGAGCATCTTGAAAGCGTGAGAAAAGAGCTGTACGTCTACAGGGTGGTTTGAGTCAGGAGAAGTGTGAAGTGACATTAAGCACAGCAAAGTAACACACACACACACACACGTGTGCACACAAACACAAATACACAGAAACTCTAACTCAGGCTTCCTGTGTGTTGTACAGGCCCTGTTGAAGATAATTGAAAGTAATCTGAAAAAGACAATGTAAGTTCAGAATCACCCACTGTGTTTGGTGATTGTGAATGACTCTTAGTTTCAGATTGATGTTACATCCTTTTAGAATACATTACATTTACAGTATTGTAGGTTCAAAGGACTGAAGTTAAACTGTTTGTTTCTGTTCTCTAGTCTGATATGCACCACGTATACAGCTCAATCCCTGACAGACCAGCAACCTCAGCCCAGCCGGATGGGTTGGTCAGTCTTCTGCAGACACACTGACACTACACCTCTGGCATTCTGTAGCTGAATCTTACAGAAACACTCTTGCTTTCAGGATGTCCTTTATTTATCAAACATCATGTCACTGTAAATAAGTATCTACTATGTCTACTGCTGTACCGTTTCTAATCATAAGCGACAATAGCGGCCACCATCCAATGGCAAAATGTGTAGAACTGCAGGAAATTAGCTTTAAAACAAGTAGACTTGTTTTAAACGAGTAGACTTGCAGTACTCTCCCCCGCCATGAGGTGGGCCACTAAAATGTTGTGCCTGCGAGGTGGGCAAATCTCGCGTAGGGCCCCCAAAATGCAAGAAACTGCCCTTATCTACTGTATCTCACATGGACACCTAGTTTCTGTTACATGCCTATCCATAATGATGGTTACTGTGTTAGTGTTTTTATTCATTGGTTTGGGAGGGGTTCGGGGCATACTCTCATTTAAACATTTTTGTTATTCCACCAGCCAGTAAATGCTAAATATATACTGTATTTATATATATTCTGTCATGTGTTTTATACCTCCTTCCATAACTGTTGGATAGAATGAATTAATAAAAATGTATTTGAAATCAAAATAGATAGAAATATCATATTTTCGTTTTGATAATGTTTACACTGTTGGCAACATCAGATAATCAAAACTGAAAATGATAGATTTCCTAAATACTATTACATCTACCCATTTCCCCATGTTTACCTGTTATTTTCCAAATTCACAATTGAACTTCAGCACTTGTTGAACTTCAGCACTTCAGAGTCTCCCCTCCAATGTGCAGTGTTGTAGACACGTTCTAGCATTTTAGTCCAATGACTGCGGAGCTGTTAAGACAAAATTGGTGTGAGGCCATGTCATGAAAGTTATTTATTTTCTCCAGTTATCATGGGAGATTTGCCTCGTTTTACCTTCCTGATAAGACTCTTGACTTACAGTAAATACAGAATCATGTGCTTTTTTGAAATGTTCTCCTCTGTAAAAAAAGCCAGCAGAATAAATTTACTTCAACCATTCCCTCGTCTTTGTTAGTATTTTACATTATTTGATATTGATCATAAATATTCTAGATAATGCTAATAATATGTACTGTTATCTATGTCATCGTTTTCAGGCCATTGGTGAAGATCAAGGTGCTATTCTCTATAAACGTTTTTTTTCAGTCCACACAACTTCCTTGTCATCGAACAGAACCTTGGACAATTTACATATTTTTCTCCAGTGGTAGGCTTAATCTGTGTCTGGGAAACCAACCATTGGTGTTATGGACTACAGGTAGTCAAGGACATTGATAATTTTGCTCTTGCATCCAGATTTTCTGTATTGTGGTTAGTTCTACTGTGAGGTGGGCAAAGAGGCCTACATTCTCCTGAAGCAGTCAGAGACAGTTTGCAGATTACATACAAACCAGTACATGTATGCTGTCATGTATCCACACCTAAAATCAGATGCATGAGTACACACACACACACACACACACACACACACACACACACACACACACACACACACACACACACGCACACACACACACACACACACACAGAGAGAGAGAGAAACACCACAACAGGGTGGAAAGGCTTTTGCCACATCCTATACTTCTGAAACTTCAGTGTCTCACATTTCAGAGACTCGTTGTGTTCAGAAGGCATTGATGGAAACACTGTTGAACCAAACCTCAGAAACCTCAGATACATTTAACTGAGACAATTCAACGTCTTTACCAGACTATTTTAGCAAAATATTGAAAACCAAAACTGTAATTCATCCTCCAAAAACACCAATATGAGAAATGTATTAATGTTTCTGACTATTGCAACAAGCATCTCACGAGTGATGAAACCCCACTTGTCATGTTATATTTCCATGGAAATATTCAGCGTTGTTGTTTACTGATTACGTATCTAAGATAACTACAGTAGATAGGACACATTTTGCCTCTAATGTACACTGTGGAGAGTCATATGGAGCCACAGTAAGAATGTTTCTTATTTTTGACTTTTGAATGTTGCCAATATATACTGTAGTTGTACATGAAACCTGCTTTTTATTGTGCATTGTAGTTGTCAAAGTCAAAAAGGTTAAAAAGAAAGCCTGAATAAAATAGAGTAATTTCCTCTGACAGATAAGCAACTGGTTTTGGCTTATGTTAGGAGAAGGAGACATTGACCTGTCCCCAACCACCCATCACACCAGTTGATGGACTTTCAATGTGGTTTTAATGTGAGCAGCAGCCTCATCTTCCTCTCTATTTAAACCATTCTCTCAGTCACAGAAGCTGTACTTATTATGTAGTTAGTGACGTCTGTTTCTCTGAAAAGCTGCAGTGAAACATGAAACTCATTCCAAAAAGTGAGATCAAAAGTATGTTTTATTATTCTGTAAAGGGATAATCCACTCCAGACATGTAACTCGTGAAACACCTGTCAATTTGATGATCGTTTATGTTCTATGAGTGTATTTGTGTTGTTGATTTCACTTAGAATTCACGTGTTGACTACTCAACCAAATGTAAATCAAAACTAGACGTTCAACTGACGTTTGTGCCCAGTTTCTGTTCGCACAAGTTTGTTACACAATTACATCAGATCAGTCTTCTTATTTAACTTTATCTCACACCTAGTATGAGCAATGGCAATACATTTCTAGAATATTGAGCTGCACCCGCACCCACCCATATTGATTCCAATGCTTCCCACAGTTGTGTCAACTTGGCTGGATGTCCTTTGGGTGGTGGACCATTCTTGATACACACGGGAAACTGTTGAGTGTGAAAAACCCAGCAGCGCTGCAGTTCTTGAAAGAAACCGGTTTGCCTGGCACCAACTAACTAACTAACTAACATAATTCTTTCAATGGCACTTCAATATTTTGTCTTGCCCATTCACCCTCTGAATGGCACACATACACAATCCATGTCTCAATTGTCTCAAGGCTTAAAAATACTAATTTACCCTGTCTCCTCCCTTTTATCTACACTGAATGAATTGGATTTAACAAGTGACATCAATAAGGGATTGTAGATTCACCTAGTCAGTCTACGTCATGGAAAGAGCAGGTGTTCTTAAAGTTTTGCATTCTCAGTGTACAATATTTACATGAGCAGTGGAGGAAGCGGAGGACAATCATCCTCAGTGAATTTCAATACAATTAAAATAGTGAAATATTAAAAAGTTATAATTTTTAGATAAAACTATACTAAATATATTCACGACACCAAATAATTGATTACAACACAGTGTTTTGCAATGGTCTACAGTAGCGCTCAGCGCTCTGTACAGTAGCACCATTATGTAGCCGGAGGACAGCTAGCTTATGTCCTTCTCTGGGTACACTGGCTTTTATCCAAAACCTTGGAGGCTTGTGGTGCTCACCTGCTTCCATAGACTTACACAGTAATTATTACATCTTCCAGAGGACGCCCTAAAATCTATCAGACCTCTTCCAGCATGCAATGACATGTTGTCCACCCAAACAAAGGATCAGAGAATCAATCTAGTACTGAAAGTATAAGAAACAGCTAGATTGCAGTGCATAAAATGTGGTTAGTAGTTGAAACAAAGAGAGAGAAAGACAATAGTTGAACAGTTTTGAATGAGAGAGAGATTTTGAAGAATGTTTTTTTCACTTTCACTTACTTAGCAAGCTCGACAGTTGCTCGACAGTTTAGCGTACTTGATCACCCGGTTAAAACAGAGGGAAGCTAAATTATCTCGCTGGCTATGGTTATCCAACACTGGAACTCTTCTGTGTCAAGGTACGCTTTTGGTTTTATTAATTTATTCCCGCCGGGGCCCGCTGGTGTAACTGCTAAACTGCTTGCTGCTGACTGTATGATGTACTACATGTTTTACTAAAACATCAGTTCTTGTAGCTATGTTGACTATGATGTTAATATGGTGACAACGATGTAGGCTGTGTGTAGTGGTTAGCGGTTATGATATGAAGGTTTGGCTTGGAAAGGTTTTCTCGCTTGGAACAGCAAAGTGAGCACAACCACACCCACAACTGCAAGCACGCATGCACTTACACACACACAAACTCTCACTCTTCTTTGTTGTTCAGGCCCTGTTGAAGAGAATGGACAGTCATCTGAAAATGACAATTCAAGTTCAGAAACACCCATTGTGTTTTATAAACCACTTTCAGTTTCAGATTGGTCTTATATCTGTTTAGAATACATGACATTTACGGTGCTGTAGATTCAAAGGACTGAAGTTGAACTGTCTGTTTCTTTTCTCTAGTCTGATACATACCACGTAAACAGCTCAATCCTCGAGAAACCAGAAACCTCAGCACAGCCGGATGGGTTATACAGTCTTCTGCAGGCACACTGAAACTACACCACTGGCTTTGTGTAGCTATGTCTCACATGTCTCACACAAATACCCTCTTTCTCACATGATGTCCTTTATTTATTTATCACTCATCAAGTTACTGTAAATAAGTCTCTTAGCAGGTAATACATATTTTACATGTGGACCCCTGACTTTTGTTACATGCCTGTCTAAGGCATCTGTTACTGTGATAGTGGTGATCTACTATGTTTATGTCTATCCTGTCATCTCTGTGATACCTCCTTCTATAACAGTTCGATACAATATGTTAAATAAAATTGCTGACCTCTAACAGGAAGAAGCTTTTTCCTTTAACGAGTCTGACGAGAAGGAAATACTGTTTTCCCGGGAACAGGTGGCACAAATCCCTGTTATTTGCGTGAAGAATCCTGAATCCATAGACGATCAAGTAAACTCCTATTGCCATCCATTCTATTGGCTAACGTGCAGTCATTGGAAAATACATTTGATGACCTACGATTAAGATTATCCTATCAAAGGGGACATTATGTTTCACAGAGTCATGGCTGAACGACGACACAGATAATATAGAGCTGGCAGGATTTTCCATGCACCGGCGGAACAGAGAAGCTACGTCTGGTAAGACGAGGGGTGGGGATGTGTGTCTATTTGTCAATAACAGCTGATGTGCGATGTCTAATATTAAAGAAGTCTCGAGGTATTGCTCGCCTGAGGTAGAGTACCTTATGATAAGCTGTATACCAGACTATCTACCACTATTTTCACCTATATTTTTCATAGCCATCTATTTACCACCACAGACCAATGCTGGCACTAAGTCTGCATTCAACCAACTCTATAAGGCCATAAGCAAACAAGAAAAGGCTGATCCAGAAGCAGCGCTCCTGGTGGCCGGGGACTTTAATGCAGGAAAACTTAAATCTCTTTTTGCACATTTTTACCAGCATGTCACATGAGCAACCAGAGGGGGAAAAAAACTCTAGACCACTTTTACTCCACACACAGAGATGCATACAAAGCTCTCCCCCGCTCTCCATTTGGCAAATCTGACCATCATTCTGTCCTCCTGATTCCTGATTACAAGCAAAAACTAAAGCAGGAAGTACCAGTGACTTGCTCAATACAGAAGTGGTCAGATGACGGGGATGCTACGCTACAGGACTGTTTTGCTAGCACAGACTGGAATATGTTCCGGAATTCATCCAATGTCATTGAGGAGTGTTCCACTTCTGTCATCGGCTTCATCAATAATTGCTTCAACAACGTCGTCCCCACAGTGGCCGTACATATCCCAATCATAAGACACGGATTACAGGCAACATCCACATTGAGCTAAATGCTAGAGCTGCCACTTTCAAGGAGCGGGACACTAATCTTGATGCTTAAAAGAAATCCCGCTATGATCTCAGAGGAACCATCAAACAAACAAAGCGTCAATACAGAATTGAGATTGAATCCTACTACACCTGCTCTGACGCTCGTTGGATGTGGCAGGGCTTGAAATCTATTACGGACTACAAAGGGGAAGCCCAGACGCGAGCTGCCCAGTGAGCTAGATGAGCTAAAAGCTAAAAAGAGCTAAAAGCCTTTTATGCTCGCTTTGAAGCAAGCAACACTGAAGCATGCGTGAGAGCACCAGCTGTTCTGGATGACTGTGTGATTATGCTCTCGGTAACCAATATAAGTAAGACCTTTAAACAGGACAACATTCATAAAGCCGCAGGGCCAGATGGATTACCAGGACATGTACTCAAAGCATACGTGGACCAACTGCCAAGTGTCTTCACTGACATTTTCATCTCTACCTGACCGAGTCTGTAATACCTACATGTTTTAAGCAGACCACCATAGTCCCTGTACCCAAGGAAGCGAAGGTAACAGGCCTAAATGATTACCATCCCGTAGCACTCATGTCAGTAGTAATGAAGTGCTTTGAAAGGCTGGTAATGGCTCACATCAACAGCATCAACCTGGATACCCTAGACCCACTCCAATTTGCATACCGCCCGCTACAGATCCACAGATGACGCAATCTCAATCGCATTCCACACTGCCCTTTCCCACCTGGACAAAAGTAACACCTATGTGAGAATGCCGTTCATTGACTACAGCTCAGCGTTCAACACCTTAGTGCCAAAGAGGCTCATCCTTAATCCTGGGATTAAACACCTCCCTCTGCAACTGAATCCTGGACTTTCTGATGGGCCGACCCCAGTTGGTAAGGGTAGGGAACAACATGTCTGCCACGCTGATCCTCAACACGGGGGCCCCTCAGGGTTGTGTACTTAGTCCCCTCCTGTACTCCCTGTTCACCCACACCTGTGTGGCCAAACATGACTCCAACACCATCATTAAGTTTGCTGACGACACAACAGTGGTGGGTCTGATCACAACAACGATGAGACAACCTATAGGGAGGAGATCAGAGAACTGGCAGTGTAGTGCCAGGACAATAACCTCTCCCTCAATGTGAGCAAGACAAAGGAGCTGATCATGGACTACAGGAAAAGGTGGACCGAAGAAGCCCCGTTTAACATTGACGGGGCTGTAGTACTTTTTTTTGGGGGGGGGGGGTTCTTAAAACTGCATTGTTCGTTAAGGGTTTGTAAGCATTTCACTGTAAGGTCTACACTTGTTGTTTTCGGTGCAAGTGACAAATAACATTTGATTTGATTTTACATTTTCATCAAAGTTCATGAATTCATTACTGCTAAGTGAAAAGCATCCTTTCTTGGGGAATGCTGCTTTTAAGTTAGCTTTATGACAGTTTCAAAATTTTTGGGGGGATTGTTCTTATTCTCCTCATTAGGGTGGAAAAATAGGATGTTAGAGCAGCATTGAGGGCTCTTCAATATTGCATGGTACTGTCTTTCCAAGGTAGTCGGAAGACTTCCAGTTTGGTGGAGAGCCATTTCCGTTCCAATTTTCTGGAAGATTGGTTCAGGGCTCGGGTATTTTCTATATCCCTGGTAGCACATTTTTGCTTTTAGGGATGCGACTGCATCTTGAGTGTTACGAAAGGATCAATTTAGATCCTCAGTTAGGTGGTTAACTTCTTGGTGACAGGGGGGCAGTATTGAGTAGCTTGGAGGAATAAGGTGCCCAGAGTAAACTGCCTGCCACTCTGCCCCAGATGCTAATATATGCATATTATTAGTATTATTATTAGTATTGGATAGAAAACACTCTGAAGTTTCTAAAACTGTTCGAATGATGTCTGTGAGTATAACACAACTCTTATGGCTGGCGAAATCCTGAGAAAATTGAAACCAGGAAGTGGGAAATCTGAGGTTTGTAGTTATTTAAAACCTCTTACTTCTACCCCCTCCTTTTTCGAACATTCTGTTAAAAATCGCGCAACTTTTCAGCGTCCTGCTACTCATGCCAGGAATATAGTATATGCATATGATTAGTATGTGTGGATAGAAAACACTCTGAAGTTTCTAAAACTGGTTAAATCACGGCTGTGACTATAACAGATCGTGTGTTTCATTGAAAAACGCAAGAAAAACTGCTCTCTGAAAGCATGCATGCAATTCATGCAAATTCCACACGATGTCGCCATTGTCGTCATTTTCAATGGAATTTTTTGTTGGAAAATCCAACTATCTGGATTCCGTTTCTTCCGGTCTCCACCAGGATGTTTTCAATGTGGACATTGGCAGCCATTGATTTGCAGACGAGGAGCTATTGAATATACATCGCCCTGTAATCATTTTGATAGATTATAAACGTTTACTAATACCTAAAGTTGGATTACAAAAGGATTTCGAAGTGTTTTGTGAAAGTTTCTCGTCGACTTTTTTAATTTAAAAAAATGACGCAGCGTTTAAAAACAATGTTTTTTTCTGAATGACACAACTTCCATAGAAAGCTATTTTGGGTATATATGGACCGATTTAAACGAAAAAAAGACCCAATAGTGATGTTTATGGGGCATATAGGAGTGCCAAGAAAGAAGCTCGTCAAAGGTAATGAATGTTTTATATTTTATTTCTGCGTTTTGTGCAGCGCCGGATAAGCAAAGTCTTTGTTTACGTCGCATTCAGGCATTTTGAGGTGTAGCATGCTATCAGATAATAGCTTCTCATGCTTTCGCCGAAAAGCATTTTAAAAATCTGACTTATTGGCTAGGTTCACAACGAGTGTAGCTTTAATTCAATACCCTGCTTGTGAATTTTGATTAAGGTTTGAGTTTTAACGAGTACATTTAGCATTTAGCGTAGCGCATTTGCATTTCCAGGTGTCTACTTGAGACATCTGCGTCTCAAGTAGAAGAAAGAAGTTAACTCAGCCCCTATTGTAGATACAGTGGGATATTGGTTATGTTGCACTTCCTAAGGCTTCCACTAGATGTCAACAGTCTTTAGAATTTTAGTTGAGGCTTCTACTGTGAAGTGGGACCGAATGAGAGAGGAATAAGTCAGGTGTCTGGCAGAGTGCCACAGGCTCGTATTGCGCGATCACGAGAGAGTTAGCTCTCGTTCCATTGCTTTTCTAAAGACATAGGAATTCTCCGGTTGGAACATTATTGAACATTTATGATAAAAAAAATCCTAAAGATTGATTCTATACTTAGTTTGACAAGTTTCTACGGGCTGTAACGGAACTTTTTGAACTTTTCGTCCAACGTTCGGCTGGACCTGAACGCGCGTTTGTATTTGTTTACCCTAACAAAATAAGCTATTTGGACATAAATGATGAACTTTATTGAACAAATCAAACATTTATGGTGGAACTGGGATTCCTATGAGTGCATTCTGATGAAGATCATCAAAGGTAAGTGAATATTTATAATGCTATTTCTAACTAATGTTGACTATCCAATATGGCGGATATCATTTTGGCTCCTTTGTTGTCTGAACGCTGTACTCAGATTAAAGTTTTTTTGAAATCTGACACAGCGGTTGCATTAACCGATTTTTGTACTCTGACGTCATTGGGTAGGTTGAAGGAGTCTGGAAGGGCATCTAGGAATATTAATGTTGTCAGAGAATTTATAGCACAGGTTTTGATGATCCTTGGTTGGGGTTTGAGCAGATGGGACAAAACTAGATCCTTGGTATGACTGTGACAATGTGTAGGTCCCGAGACGTTAGTCAAAATCCACTATGTCGATCATGGCTCCGAAAGCCTTTTGGAGTGGGTCTCTGGACTTTTCCATGTGATTATTAAAGTCACCAAAATGTGAATATTATCTGCCATGAATACAAAGTCCAATAGGAATTCAGTGAACTCAGTGAGGAACACTGTAAACGGCGCAGAAGTCCTGTAAACAGTAGCTATAAAAAGTGATTGAGTAGGCTGCATAGATTTCAAGACCAGATGCTCAAAAGATGAAAATGCATTTATTTATTTTGTAGATAGAAATGTTCAATCGTAAATGTTAGCAATACCTCCACGTTTGAGGGCTGCGCAGGGAACATGTTCACTAGTGTAACCAGGAGAAGAGGCCTCATTTAACACAGTAAAATCATCAGACTTGAGCCATGTTTCAGTCAGGCCAATCACATCAAGATTATGATCAGTGATCAGTTCATTGACTATGACTGCCTTGGAAGTGAGGGATCTAACATGAAATAGCCCTATTTTGAGATGTGAGAGATCTCAATCTCTTTCAATAATTACAGGAATGGAGGAGGTCTTAATTCCAATGAGATTGCTAAGGCGAACACCACCATTTTCAGTTTTGCTCAACCTAGATCGAGGCACAGACACTGTCTCAATTGGGATTGGTGAGCTGACTACACTAAGCTGGCAGGCTGGCTGACAGCCTGCTGCCTGGCCTGCATGCTATCTCATTGTGGAGCTAGAGGAGTTAGAGCCCGGTCTATGTTGATACATAAGATGAGCGCACCCCTCCAGCAAAAGATGGCCAGGCTTGGTCCTGTTTGTGGATGAGTCCCAGAAAGAGGGCCAATTATCTACAAATTCTATCTTTAGGGAGGGGCCAGCGATTTAGTTTTATCGGCGATTGAGTTTTGAGACTCTTCTGTAGAGCTCATCACTCCCCCTAACTGGGAGGGGGCCAGAGACAATGACTTGATGCCGACTCATCTTTCTAGCTAACATACAAGCTGAAGCTATGTTGCGCTTGGTGACCTCTGACTGTTTCATCCTAATATTGTTGGTGCCGACATGGATAACAATATCCCTATACTCTCTACACTCGCCAGTTTTAGCCTTAGCCAGCACCATCTTCAGATTAGCCTTTACGTCGGTAGCACTGCCCCCTGGTAAACAGTGTATGATTGCTGGATGAATCTTTTTAAGTCTAATATTGCAAGTAATGGAGTCGCCAATGACTAGGGTTTTCATTTGTCAGAGTTAATGGTGGGAGGAACCCCGTAACAGTCAGACCCCGTAACAGTTGGAGAAAAGACCTGAGAAGGCTCTGATTCCGACCTTTGATTCTGATTTGTTGCTTAATGGGGAGAACCGGTTGAAAGTTTCTGTCGGCTGAATGAGCGACACCGGTTGAGCATGTCGACAGCAAGTACTACCTGTACTTACTGGTGGCACAGATGCTGTTTCATCCTTTCCTACACTTAAACTGCCCTTGCCTAATGATTGCATCTGAAGCTGGGCTTTCAACACGGCTATCCTCACCATAAGGAGATAGTTCTCCTGTATATTATGAGTACAGCGACTGCAATTAGATGGCATAGTGTTAATGTTACTACTTAGCTTTTTCGTCAGGTGGAGGTCCAGATAAAGCGTACGGGGTGAAAAAGTTGAATGAAAGAAGTTGAGCGAGGGAAAAACTAAGACGTTGGTAAATGTGTTAAACTGATTTGGATTCAAACCGAAAAGTTTGGAAGGTAGCCATGTAGCAACAAACAACACAGCAGCACGGAGACAAGTCCGGTAGTGTGACACAATTTCTACTTAAAATTTCAAAGGGACGCAAAAGGCACTCATTTCCTGGAATGACCCAGTATTTCAATGCTTTATGAGTTCAGGTCTCTATTCCATATGCATCACTGAAGAGTTAGAGATTGTGTGAAAAAATTGATTGAGCCGACATATGCCAAGTTTAAAGTGAATACAGTGTCAACTAATGCGGGAACATTGCTTTTAAATTTCAAACAACTTCACCCCCAGGTGGTGAAGGTAGGAAACAACATATTCACCCCGCTGATCCTCAACACTGGGGCTCCACAAGGGTGCGTTCTCAGCCCTCTCCTGTACTCAGCGTCCAACCATGACTGCGTGGCCATGCACGCCTCCAACTCAGTAATCAAGTTCGCAGACGACACTAAAGTGGTAGGCTTGATTACCAACAACAACGAGACAACCTACAGGGAGGAGGTGAGGGTAGTATGACTGTAGAGGGTTGAACTCTGACCTCCTATGTGGTACTCCACCCAGGCAGGGCAAGGAGGAAGTTACTAAGAAGGGGGGTCCCAACCTCAAACTGGGCCCCCAGGGGGACAAGAAGCCTGATCAGATAATGGGGGAGCCTCGGAAGGACAACACAATGGACTCAGGCCAGCATGTAAAGGTGTGCTTATATATACGTATATATATATATATATATATATATATATATATATATATATATATATATATATATATATATACATAGTATGTGTGTGAGAGACAGAAAGAGGAAGATTTCTCATCATAGTTTAACAAGGTAGAGCATGTAGAGGAGCGAAAGAAAGTGAGGGGTTATAGAGAGAGGAGAAAGAGAGAGAGAGAGAGAGAGAGAGAGAGAGACAGAGAGAGAGAGACAGAGAGAGAGTGTGTGTGTAATCACATCCTCTGTTTGTGTATTAGTTGGAGGAGATGATGAACACCTTGGAGAGGACCAGACAGGAGCTGGACGCCACCAAGCAGCACCCCTCATCTACCCAGCAGTCCCTGCAGGAGAGAGACGGTCAAACATGAGGCAGGAGCACAGGAAACAGTTGGAGGAGATCCTGGAAATGAAGTATGCCACAGGAAATCACACTGTACATTAGCAGAGCAATGAAAACTATTGATATTCTTCATATTCGTGTTATATTCATTTAGGGTTTTCAAGAGGGGCTAGGGTCAAATCATTCATGTAGTACAAAAATATAAAGCAGAACTTGCTTGGCCTTGTGAATGCTTAAACGCCATCTCATGATCAATCTTTGGATGTGAAAAGAGGCATGTCTTGCCTCTCTATCTCTTGCTCTCCCTCTCTCTCTCGCTCTCGCTTACTCTCTCACTCTTCCTCTCTCTCCTCAGGCAACAGGCCCTGCTGGCAGCGATCAGTCAGAAGGATGCTAACATCGCTCTGCTAGAGCTGTCTGCCTCTGGGAAGACAGTTTTGGCTCTGGGAAGACAGTTTTGGCTCTGGGAAGACAGAGGTTTTGGCTCTGAAGAGGGAGAAGGACAGACGGGTGTACCAAATCAAACAGCAGGTCAGGGCTGAAGACACAACACAGCTGGACCTTGTATTCAACCATTATTCAGGGTTGATGTCAATACCATTTCAATTAAGTCAACTCAGTAAGTTGAATTAAAATTCCAATTCCCTTTCTTTCTCATTGAAGAGTATTTAAAATTTTAATTTTAATTTCAGTTGTCTTCCTGAATTGACTGAATTGAAATGGAATTGACCCCAACCCTGCCTTTATGTATACAGGAAATTAATAAAGTATATTTTGCAGGATGGACTTGCTCACGATATCAGCAGTGGTCCGTTTGAACCTTTATTTCAACTACTCAGTTGATATTCTCTCTTCTAACTAGATATATTCCTTGTCATTAGGTTCTCATAATGACTAAGTCAGTGTTTGGGTCTCTCATGTTAAATTGTAGCACTGACATGTTTGTGTTTTGTTCCACAGACACAGAGCAAGATGAAGCTGATTGCTGACAACTATGAAGACGACCACTACCACCCCCATCCTCCTCACCACACCCAACCCCAGCAACCCCACCCGGGCCCCCAGGCTCAGCTCACCCAGCACCCTCCCAACCCCCAACAGCACTAACAGCCCCAATACCCCCATGCCCCACTCTCCCAGCACTCCCAGCACCTCCAGCCCCCACCCCAAAAACACCAAGCACCCTCCGCAGCCTCAACAGCAGTACCCCCGTCATCCACAGCAGCAGCCACAGAGGCATCCCCAGCAGCCTCCGCCTCAGCACCAACAACACCGACCACGGCCCCAGCACTCGCAGCAAGCGCAGACCCCACACCCACAAAACAACACGCCCACCCAGGACAGCACCCACATGGGTCTCCACAGCAGCAGCACCCCCACCTACAACAGCACCTCCAACAGTACCCACAACAGCATCCACAGCAGGTTCCCACAGCCCCCCTCAGCAAGCCCCCCACCCGCAGCACCCACATCCCCAGAAGCACCCCCACCACCCTCCACACGCCCTTTAACAGCACGGCGGGCACCCCCGCCACCCGCCCCCACACCACCGCGGAAGACCAGGGCCTGCCAGAGGACCCCCCCATGCCGGCCATCGCCCCTCCCCCGAACAGGTTAGATGTCTCCCTCTGTTGTGTTTACAATCAGGGCCTGGAACCATCCTCTCTGTGGTGTGGTGTGTTGCATTGTGGGTCTAAATCTCCATGGTGTCTCAAATGGCACCCTATACAGTAGTGAAGTACTTTTGTGCATTATTTCCCTACACCACATGGTATATCAGCACGGTAGAGTTCAATGGTTATAGTTCATTCTTACTTATACAACGGGTGGGTCTAATCCTGAATGCTGATTGGTTGAAAGTGCATTCCAGCCTGTGTCTATTGCACAATTTACCCCCGGCAAAATCTATGACGTTAAAATGCATATTTTATTTGCGCAATCCACTATCTCATCAGGAAGGGAAATTATAAACTTGATCTCCACTATAAAAAGCATCGAGACATTATCTCACATTTAATTTTAATAAAATATATTTTATTGTATAAACCTTAATGTTTCAATATTCAAATTAGATCTCCAACTGTTCCATAGTAATGACCATGTAGGGGTTGGGAGTCGTTTCTCAGCCAGTCTAAATCATGAATCAGCTGGCATCATTTTATGGATATATAAACAAAGAAATGTGAATTGAAAAGAATTGGAGCTAGTTTGCAGTCTTTACAGCTTCAGTTTGAAGTTATTGTGTTAGCTGTGTTATTGGCTAAGTCTTCAGAACAACAGTGTCCTAACGAGAGAGCATATTTTCTATGCCAGGCACATTTTTGATTCATTAGCTCTTTGGTATGGGTGTTTCCAAATAAATATCACCTTAAAACAGCTTAAACAAATGTAGCAACTGTTGTTATTCTGTCTGCACTGTTTGATGTGACTGTAAGTTAGCCGTAGATGGCTAGCTAGCAATTAAGGGACAAGAACGTTAACCGGCCAGTATGGCAATGCCGTCTCTGGCAACCGAACCAATAGAACGAACAACCAGCTGGCTTGGATAGCAACCTTAGATTTGTTTCAGGACTATATCTTGTGGAAGGATGAAATAGTATGAATGAATTAATCAGAATTACTTTTTTATCAAAACATGTCAATCATAATTTGAATATGTTGGTAACATTGTCTCGGGTTTAACACCACCCGTGCCAATATATCCTTCAAACACCGGCTTCTCGGGCATTTTCACTTAAATGTTCTATGTTTTGAAAACATTATTGGCATTGTGGAATTTGATTTTCATAATAGCAAGCATGGATTTATGGTTTGGTTAGCTAAACTAGCAAGTCTGTTTGTTTGGTTACCAAGGCAACTACTGTATCTATCTAGTAAACTTGTTAACTACTTCATTGGATGTTTCCAGTGGCAAATGGGTTACTGCATATCCTTGGACATCCTGCAATAATTTTCTGTTTAGACAGTTCTGTATTTGTTTTAAAATTCATGGTAATTCACCCTTACGAAAAAAATATTGCAGTCAGAGAGCAGTATAACTGCAGTACACTACAGTATAACTGCAGTTAGTGTGCAGTAATAACTCCAGTTAGAGTGCTGTATAACTACAGCATGCTGCTAATACTCCGTCCAAAATCACATTTTTTTTACTGCAGTAATTTTGCAGTTCAACTGCATTTACAGCGCAGTATAACTGCTGTTCAACTGCAGTTATTCTGCAATTACTGAGTCCAAAATACCACAGTCGACTGCAGTTACTGCGCTTTTACTGCAGTTTCAAACTGTTATATTTTTTTTGTACGGGATCACTACGGAGGATGACGAGGAGGGCATTTGGGCGTAATCGTGTCCATGACAACCAAAGCTCTGAGGGGTGAAATGTTTTGAAACAACTTCCTGCCTTTTCTCTTTCTCTTCCTTTTTTTCTCTTCTGTTCTCTCTCTGTGTTAGGAGTGTGCTGTGGTAAAAAATGTTTTGCTGACTGATAAGTAACCCTCCCTCCCTCCCCCTCTCGTTTGTCGATGATTCAGTTACTGTTGGAGGAGCACAGCCATTCCATGATGCTGAAATACATTGACTGCCTACCAACCTTTTGTTACCACAATACAATCCACACTTCAATGGGGCCTTTAATGCTTTACTGAGGAGAACACAGAGTGGGAGGAGGAAGAGGAGGGATGGTGCAGGTGGGAGGGCCAGACGTGGCTGGTTACTGGTTAGTGTTCAGTCGACGATCACTGTAAGTGGACAGCAACGACCGTAGTGCTGATTGTACTATTGTGTGTGTTTTTACAGGTGACTGAAGAGCCATCATGTGAAGAGGGGCAGCTACAGCTCTTTGAGAGTGACTCTGGGGAGGAGGAGTCTTCCTACAGACACATAGGTGTTGTGAGGTTAGACTGGGTTGGACAGACTGGGTCCCACTCAGACAGACAGATATCTGAGCTGTCTGGTCTCAGCTCTGTGGTTCTGCTCACACAGCCAAACTCACACAACCACTCTGGTATAGTTGTCCAGATGCTCAGCTCACCTGTCTGTCACCTGACGTCCCTATAGAGCCCCACCCACTCTCATGAGACTAGATGCACTCTTCACCCACCTGGCTAAGATCTAACGATGGGCTCTTCCCTGTTTACATGAGGTGCGCTCAGTTCACTTGAACATTTGCTACATTGCGGAACGGTTTGTACTGAAAAAAACGTTTCCCCAAAACATTCTTGTACGTTCTTGAACAGACTTCTAGGTACGTTTCCTCCCGTTTGGGCGGGTGTGGCTTGAAGCAATGAGTGACGTATTTAAAGGGCAGTGGCCATGCTGACAGCAGTCATTCAGTACAGCACTGTTTCTGTTCAATGGAATGTTCCAGAACGTAAAAATGTACTGAACCCAGTCCTGGCTTGCTCCCCCGTTCTCACCAACCTGCTTCTAATTGGTTCACTCTCCTGTCTCCGCCTGCTTTGCTTACCTGAGCTTTTCACCTGATTAGTTCCTTTGTATCAACAGTCCTTTCTCTGATTGGTTCACCTGACTGGCTCCTCCCTGTTTACCTGATTGGCCCCACCCTGCTGACCCCCGGCTGGCTGTGATTGGCCCCCTTGCCTGGCAGGCTCCACCCTACTGACAGTCAAACACAGCAGCTTCGCAGTGCTTCTTTTACTATTTTGTTTTTTGTTGTTTTCTCTTTGTCAGAGATAGCCTGCTCTCTTTCCACATATTTAATGAAGTGCCGTACAGTTACAGCTTTAGTTCACATTTACATATGCGTTAACAGCTAACCTACTTCAGAGGAAGTTCCTTTGCTGTGTCTCTAAAAGTGAAGTTGTGCTACTTATTTTATTTATTTTTATGTGTTGAGTGTGTTTCATTTGCAGTGCTAGACCATGGCTATGAGTGCTTTGTGCAAAGTGAATCATAACAAGGAAGAGCTCTTATCTGAATAAAATAGCCACTAGAGCTCTTATCTGACCAATGGGCAGCCACGGGCCTTGCCTCGACTACTGAAGGTTTCCTTGTGCCGTTAATGTGCAGTCTGGCATGGCCTTATGGGCAGGGCCCTGTACTGGGGGTGTCGCAGGGACTTTGGGCTTAGGGCTGCCATCTGTGTATCTCTCCTGTTACCTCAGTTGAACCAGATGCAGTCAGAACTCCAATCTATGCAGACGTCAGAACTAATAATGCCACTTTGAATCCAGTCATGAGTCAAGGGCACCAATCAAAAAGTGTTTAGATGTATTAAAGCAGCATGAGTACCAATCAGAATGGTCTATTCAGACCATACACCAATCAGATTCCGTTGTTATAATGTGTTTCTCAGAATGATATGCACCTATGCACCTCCTCCTCCCCTGTTGCAGGGATACTTCTAATGGTGCTTTAGATCACTGGTTCTCACAGAACATGGTGTCCAGCCAGAGAAACAGCTGAGAGACATGGACATTGTACATCCATGTCATACAATAGGGAGTTGATCCCAAAACCTGGTGTGCTTATATACGGTAGAAGACTGTGTTGTACATAGAATCAGCTGGAGAGACTCTGAGGAAATGGTGCAAGGAGGCTATAGATTTTATATGTTTGATGCCATCCATGGACACCCATGAGATTTCCTGCCATACCTTTACAGCCGTCTCTCCTGCTCATTGACTCCCTCCTACCTCCTCCTCATCTTCTTCATCCCCCCCTTTCTTCTTCTCTTCCAGCAGCCTGTGCTAACCCAAATCCAAACCGAGTGACTCATTTTGTCCTCAACAAGGAGGCCTGTGCCTCATTCATATTGTATACACATATACAGACACATATATATATATATACACACACACACACACATACATATATATATATATATATATATATAGATATATGAGAGAGAGAGAGACCGAAACATCTATGAAGTGTGTCTATGTGAGTTCAGAATTCTGTCAATAACAAAACATATTGAGCATTAAAACAAGCTTTTTTTTTTTTTTTTTTTTTTTTTTTTTTTACTGGCCAAAGGATAGTGTGGAGTGACTTATGTGACTTTCCTCTGTTTTGTACATTACAAGAAAAAACTCCTTATCAGAAAGCACTCAACTGTCACATATGTCACCACATCTGGGTACACCAGGACAACAGAATTGAAGATGACAACAAACAAAACACACAACACAGAGACTGGCTGGACAATGCATATGCAATGACGAAGTCACTCCAAATCTCCACTTTAACAAAGGTAGTGATAGTCCTCACTCACAAGTGCAAGTTTCTATCCGCTGTGCTGCAGAAAATAATTTCTTTGATACTTTAGTGAGCTGCAAAAATAGGATGTATTCCCCTCTGTACAGAGAGACTTCCCTGTCTGTGGTTCTCACAAAGGATAGTCTGGCCTAAGAAACCTTGAGACACAGGCCAAAGGAAAGGAGTGAGAAAATGATTCCATTCTCATTTAGATGAGCTAATGTTACAGTGTGCGAAATCTATTTTGAGACTCTCTCACATACACACACGTGCACGTTCTCTTTCACACACACACACACACACACACACACACACACACACACACACACACACACACACACACACACACACACACACACACACACACACACACACACACACACCATTGGGTTAGAGTGAGACCTGAGTCTCTGTACTGAGGGGAATTTGCTATGTCGGATTAAGTGATATGACATGCTATTCTATAGAATAATTTCTCTGTAATTAATATTACCTGATTAAACTAATCATGTAAATGTAATTAGCTAGAAAGTCGGGGAAATAATGTTTATAGAGCTGTTATCTTCTGAATACACTCTTAACTTCTTAGTGATCCCTTCGCGCGCCAATCCCGTTTACGGGATTGATTTGACAACACCCAGTGAAATTGCAGCGCGCCAAATTCAAAAACAGAAATACTCATAATAATAATTCATAAATCATACAAGTGTTAACAATAGGTTTAAAGATGAACTTCTTGTTAATCCAGCCACAGTGTCAGATTTCAAAAAGGCTTTACAGCAAAAGCAAACCATGCTATTATCTGAGGACAGCGCCCAGCATACCAACACATGAAAATCATAATTCAACCCGCCAGGCGCGACACAAAAGTCAGAAATAACTATTTAATTCATGCCTTACCTTTGTAATTATTCTTCTGTTGGCACTCCAATATGTCCATTAAATATCACAAATGGTCCTTTTGTTCGATAAATTGTCGTTATATCCCCAAAATGTCCAATTATTTGGCACGTTTCATTCAGAAAATACACCGGTTCCAACTCGCGTAACATGACTACAAAGTATCTAATAAGTTACCTGTAAACGCTATCCAAACATTTCAAACAACTTTCCTAATCCAACTTTAGGGATTTCTTAACCTGTTGAACGTAGGGGGCAGTATTTTGATGTTTGAATGAAAAACGTATCCAAATGAAACTACCTATTTCTCATGCCCAGAATCTAGAATATGCATAAAATTAGAAAACACTCTAAAGTTTCCAAAACTGTCAAAATATTGTCTGTGAGTATAACAGAACTGATATTACAGGCGAAAACCTGAGGAAAATCCAACCCGGAAGTGTTGTTTTTCCTGAAAGCTCTCTGTTCCATAGCCTGCCTTCGCTCCATTTAAAGGGATATCAACCAGATTCCTTTTCCTATGGCTTCCCCATGGTGTGAACAGTCTTTAGACATAGTTTGAGGCTTTTATTTTGAAAAAATGAGCGAGAAAGATCACATCGCGTCATTGGATGGCTGGGTGCCAGCAGCGTTTTGCATGTGCAATAGCTTCTCTCTCTCTCCTATTGAAGAAGCTACAGTCCGGTTGAAATATTATCGGGTATATATTGTAAAAACATATATATATATAAAAAACGTATAAAAATATACGTATAAAAAACGTTTGACATGTTTCTACGAACTTTACGGATACTATTTGGAATTTCCGTCTGCCCGATCTTGACCACTCAAGCCTGTGGATTTCTGAACACAACGCAGGTATTTTATATATAATTTATTAATTATATATTTTATATATAAAAATAATCTTTATGGAACAAAAGGAACATTTATTGTGTAACTGGGAGTCTCGTGAGTGCAAACATCCGAAGATCATCAAAGGTAAGTGATTCATTTTATTGCTTTTCTGACTTTCATGACCATTCTACTTGACTGCTAGCTGTTTGTAATGGTTTTTCTGCTGAGAGAGATGTCCTTACATAAATGCTTGGTGTTATTTTGCCAAAAAGCTTTTTTGAAATCTGACACGCCAGGTGGATTAACAACAAGCTGTATTTAGCTATATTGCACTTGTGATTTCATGAAAATGACATATTTTTTGTAATTTAATTTGAATTTGGCGCTCTGCAATTCAGCGGATGTTGACGTAAATAATCAATAACATTTAAGATGGGATAAACTGTGTTCAATACAGGACGAAAACCAAGTGGAGCGAGCTTTCAGGTCATGCGCCACAGTACACTAGACTCGACCCTCATTCTGAACAGCCATACTTCTTCATTACTCAAAGGAAAAACATCAACCAATTTCTAAAGACTGTTGACATCTAGTGGAAGTGATAGAAATTGCAAGCAGAAATAGAATAGAAATCTAGATCCACATAGAAAACCAATTGAAAAGAGTGACCTCAAAAAAAAAAAAATCCTGGATTGTTTGTCATCGGGATTTCACCTGCCAAATAAGTTCTGTTATACGCACATACATAATTTTAACAGTTTTAGAAGCGTTAGGGTGTTTTCTATCCAAATTTACGAATTATATGAATATCCTAGCTTCTGGACCTAAGTAGAAGGCAGTTTACTTTGGGCACACTTTCCATCCTGATGTGAAAATAGTGCCCCCTAGTCTTAACACGTTTTTAAAGACCTAGTAATCTTTACATCATGTAATGGTGTGCGTGAATGGTTTAACATAACCCAGCGTAACCAGCCTCACGTGCGCATACATGAACAGATAAACACTCACAAACAAACATGGGGGAACAGAAGGTTAAATAATGAACAGGTAATTGGGGAATTGAAACCAGGTGTGTAAGACAAAGACAAAACAAATGGAAAATGAAAAGTGGATCGGCGATGGCTAGAAGGCCGGTGATGTTGACCGCCGAACACCGCCCGAACAAGGAGAGGGACTGATTTTGGCGGAAGTCGTGACACATCAGTAGCAGTCAATTATCAATCGTCACCTTATTCAGTCTAATCTGAACATCGTAGAATTCTTGGTAGAATCTTCACAAACCCTGGCGAACAAGTTGAATCAGCAATACAACATTTGGTTTATTTATTTATTTATTAAATAGCTAAATAATCACACATAATTAAATTAAACACAGAATGTACATTGATTACTAATTATGTCATAAATGAAAAACGTCCCTTGTGGACAGAAACGATATGCCCGCTGGTTACACAAAGAGAGGGGGTTAGGTTTGAATGAAAGCGAGCAAAGACGAGGAACAAAGAGTTTTGGGTGTCAATGTGTCACGTTCTGACGTTTATTTCCTTTGTTTTGTCATTATTTAGTATGGTCAGGGCGTGAGTTGGGGTGGGCAGTCTATGTTTGTTTTTCTATGATTTGGGTATTTCTATGTTTCGGCCTAGTATGGTTCTCAATCAGAGGCAGGTGTCATTAGTTGTCTCTGATTGAGAATCATACTTAGGTAGCCTGGGTTTCACTGTGTGTTTGTGGGTGTTTGTTTCCGTGTCTGTGTTTTTCACCACACGGTACTGTTTTGGGTTTCGTTCATTCCACGTTTATTGTTTTTGTATTCGGTTGTTCATGTGTACATTTTCGTATTAAAAGAACCATGGACACTTACCACGCCGCATATTGGTCCTCTGATCCTTTTCGCCTCTCCTCTTCGGAGGAAGAGGGGGAAATCCGTTACACATTGGGACCTTGTGAGCCATGCTATTGTAAATACTGAATCCTATACATTCTACATAACAGTCCATTTGGAAAAGGAAAATGCTAGGAATATTTACTCTGAGCTGCGCTTCAATAGGTTGGTTGTAGATGGAAGGCCGTGTTGCCCAACAGAGATCTTCCTGTCCTCGGAAGAATGTCTCTGATGGTAAACTGGATATGTCGTCCGGCCTTTCGTGGCTGCAGCTAACTCAACTGGCTAGAAGGTATCACTTCCAAAGTGAATAAGAGTTCAACGTTCATACCAAGTTGCCATACTTTTAAGCTTGTGCTATATTCTGTTATCATCTGAGCCCTTTTAACGTGGGACCGTCGTCCTCACGTCCTCGGAACAGAAAGGTACATTTTCGTCAAGGGCTTTATATAGGAGGGGAGAGAAGGGCGTGTTTCATAGATTATAACCAATGTCTCTTCACATGGGCGGGCCACTGAGCAGAGCTTTAACCTTATGAAAACCCAATTCTCTCATTTGGAAGCTAAAATTACATTTAATCTTTTCACAAGTAGTTTCATATTTAAACATTTAAATTGCACAACAATTCCTTGTGAATCTGAAAGAATGTGTAGACTTTCCAAGATACAGTTTATGTCGTCCTGTCATCAGTCATAATGTCTCAGAGGCCAACTTATCTGGCATCATATTCATTGAGTACCAATGCATATTTTCAACTGGTTGGATTACCGAAATATGGTTCCTTTCCCCCCACCTTTTGATGTTCCCAGACTCTCTATGTTTAACAAAGGCTTTTCAAGAGTCCTTCGGTAGAGACAAGAGAGAGGAAAGGGAGAAAGGTATTTATGGGGTGGGGTCATAAACCTTACCCAAATCCCAACGTCATGACACTGTCATCTGTTCAGTAAAAGGCTAGTTAACTTAATATGGAGATGTCATTCACTGTCTCTCAGTGTTCTATGTTTGTGGGTACAATGATATTGATGAAGGGAACATAAGTCTTAGACAATATTCGAGATTTAACACATCGCCGTAGTGTGAAATATTATTCACAGACTTTCCTCAGCCTAGTCTGACAGTGTGTCCTGCAGTCATCAGAGAGAGAGAGACTCCGTTTAGTTAAGCTGAGCTGTCTGAATCCTCCTTTTGTCTCTGTAACTCAAGTGTTTCTTCTACATAGTGGGAAGAGTGAACTTACTCTAGCTTCATTCTGTAGACATACACTCACAGGAGCTCAGCTGCTCAGATGAACAGGTCAAAGTTCACCAGCTGAGGTCAAAATACAATGGCAGTACAGTGCTACAGGTTCACAGTTTAGATCCATATACAGTGAGCCTTCTGCAGTCTCAATGCAGGGTAAGAAGACTATTTGAATGGTTGTAAACCACATACTATTGTGCCATGACAACCATGTTCCTCTTGGGATATGTTATCATACTGTGTGTTGTCATAATCTATTACATGAAGCAACTAAGGAATATATTATCTCCTTAATTTCCCATACTGTCGCTGTATGAGGTAATGGACTCAAGATCCGTAAATGGAGGGTATGAGAGTTAGTCAAGTAAGCCCTTTTTCTACTTAGCCAGAGTCAGATGAAATCAGGGAAACTAAGGTGAAGGTAGTTTCGCAAGTTATAACTAGTGCTAACCCTAGTTAGCAAATAAAATCCACAAAATGCCAACCCCTTAATTATTCTATTCTCACAGACCTTCCTCAGCTGAAAGTGAGTTCTGGAGTCATCAGAGAGAGAGAGACTCAGTGCAGCTGAGCTGTCAAACTCAAATGTAATTGAAGCCATGGAATTATGCAACATATCAGCTGTTAAAGACAAATAGACTGAGACAAAAATAGTAACTGAGAAATTATTCTGAATGTTCCTCTGCAACATTAGCCACACTTTCCATATGAGACTGGTTTCTGCTATCTGTGGTTTTCCTGTGAACAAGTTCCACATCTACTTCTCTATTCAAACAATCCTCTCTGACACAGTCACCATCTTCTGTGAAGTCAGACTAACAGTCTGTAGATGTCTGATAAATGGTGTTGTTCATCCCTGATATGGCTGGTCATCTGTTTTTGGTCATCCTCCTTTTCGGTGAGTTATTCCTCCATTCCAAGTTCCATCATCTGTTAGTTCTTCAGGATTCTCTCTCCTCTTTTAATATTTTACTTCAGGAACTCTTTATATATTTCAGAATCTCATGGCTGTAATAATTGTGTCTTATTCCATTGATCATCTTATTGATGTATTTTTCTCTATCATTATATTTTGTTCAGATCAGGATGACTACTGCTTGACAACATGCACATGGATCTATTGTTGTATATGATACTTTACCAACTTCTACAAAGTGTTCTTGTCTATCATGCTATTTTTGAATGGCACATTTACCTGATCACGACCTATTGTGTTATTTCCAGTCACCTTCCAATACATCGAAGCCCAAGGTCCTTGTGAGTGTTTTTAACTTTTACTAAATAATAATACCATCAATCAATCAAAGTTATCTTGTTAACCCAAACTACATAATTGTGGATGCATTGCTATCATCTAAAAGACAACATTGAATTAATTATTATTCTTTTTCAAACGTATATCAGGTGCTGCGATATCTATGAGTACTTACATTTTGAAAATGAATTTATAATTAAATGACAAGTGACACACTCCATCAACCCCCACACCATACATGCAAGCAAAATAGTCAATCCGATTGAATTTCATTTCACACGCAAGAATGTAAGGAATTAAGTGAAAGGAAATCGTTGTAAACACAGCACCCATGATTAAATGGAACTCATAAATAGGCATGATAACAAATAAGACATGCTGTTAGTTAATATAAAGAGAATGACAGGCTCTAGTTTAGTAAGAGTGACATATACAGGGGGGCAAAAAAGTATTTAGTTAGCCACCAATTGTGCAAGTTTTCCCACTTAAAAAGATGAGAGAGGCCTGTAATTTTCATCATAGGTAAACTTCAACTATGACAGACAAAATGAAAAAAAAAAGATTTTTGCTCACCGTTCTTGTGATCATTTTGACCCCACGAGGTGAGATCTTGCGTGGAGCCCCAGATCGAGGGATATGATCAGTGGTCTTGTATGTCTTCCATTTCCCAATAATTGCTCCCACAGTTGATTTCTTCAAACCAAGCTGCTTACCTATTGCAGATTCAGACTTCCCAGCCTGGTGCAGGTCTACAATTTTGTTTCTGGTGTCCTTTGACAGCTCTTTGGTCTTGGCCATAGTGGAGTTTGGAGTATGACTGTTTGAGGTTGTGGACAGGTGTCTTTTATACTGATAACAAGTTACAGGTCTGTCAGAGCCAGAAATCTTGCTTGTTTGTAGGTGACCAAATACTTATTTTCGACCATAATTTGCAAATAAATTCATTAAAAATCCTACAATGTAATTTTCTGGATTTTTTTTCTAATTTTGTCTGTCATAGTTGAAGTGTACCTATGATGAAAATTACAGGCCTCTCATCTTTTTAAGTGGGAGAACTTGCACAATTGGTGGCTGACTAAATACTTTTTTGCCCCACTGTACATTACATTCAAATAGAGTGATGCAAAAAGGAGTCTCTGTCCTTTCCTAACAGATCCAAAACCAGACATTACAATCACATTTGATGAGGACCTCAACATCATCTGTTTGATTCCTGGATCCTTCAGTCCTGACACCACCTGTAACCTGTATGTTGGAGAGGAGAGTCAGCCATCCTTCACAGTAAAGATCAAGAATCGAAAAGCTACCTCAGCACCCGGACAGAATTTCTGTCAATTCACTCCAAAACATAGTGATCTGATCAGTCGTCTACAGTCAGTGAGGCGTAAGGAGGTGAGCTGTGACTACAGAGTGAGCTCAGGACCTAACTCTCTCTCACCACGCAGTGATGGGTACAGCTTTGCACGTGAGTCATTATCTAAACAAATGTATCAGTGCTGCAGGTCTTCATGATCTGACTCACTTTGATTTTAGCATCTTCTTAGTATGACATACTCATTCTGACCAACAAACTAAATACTACATTTCAATCCCAAATGATTTCTGAGCTGGTGGGAGTTAACATTAGTGATCCAGCAACTAAACCCTTTCCAACAGGTAGGCTACACATTCACAATAAATCCATGTAATATAGCCTACACCTTCACAATAAATCCATTATGTATTTTAGACAGGTCTGAAGAAGCATGACATGAAGAACATTTAGTCTATTTCAGAAGAAAATAATATTGTTCTCAGAGTCAGAGTGACAAATGGCTGTGGTTTACACTAGTTCATTTAGCAGACAAGATTTTCTTATAATCCCGTGGTATTATTTTATATTATGAAGAATACAATGGAACAAATGCTTAATTTAGAGTTATTATTAATTAACTTTAGTTGTTCTACAAACAATGGGCTACATGTTTAGATTTTTAGTTGATAGTAAGGCTGAATGATGAGACTAATGAGGATTTGAAAAAAGTTTGTTGAAAGGCATGAGCTCTGCTCAGTTTTTTTGTGCAGGATGTACACACTCTGAATTGGCAAATCGGTTCAAATATGACACAACCAAGAACTTTGTGAAAATCAATATAGACTTTTAATACAACAGTATCATAAGCCGGAGCGGTCCGCGGAACACACACACTTTTTCAGAGCCCTCACTCTGAGTTATACACCTACCATATAAGTCCCTCCCATATGCAAATTAAGTTACATCCCAATCCGTGCTTCCTGCTTGTTCAGCCCAATAACGCCCCCATCTGCTTTCCATTAGATCCTAATGGTGACAAGACCCTTGCTTTGACCCTTCACTCAGCTTAATGCGTTCTCCTGTTTGTGTGTTATCTAGGGTCAGCAGACTATGTGTCTCTTCTGTTTTTAGCATGCTCAGCTATACTAAAAATACTATACATTCCCCTTTCCTGTGGCCTGTGTTCATACCCTGTAATTAACTCCATGTGTCCCTTTTGGTGTCTTTCATCTCCTTTAGCTTTAGGGTGCCTAGCTGTTCTGGTCGCCTTCTCTTCATATGGTTGTCTAAGATCAAACAGACTTGTCTCCTGTGATGTGATTGATGTCTGTAATCCATCAATTGGTCCTTTGGCTGACCCCCTCCTTAGACAACCTCTGACCTTTGTATGTCCAGCTGCCCTAGGCGTCTATGTGTTGCCCTCTCCCATGGCCCCACTCTGGCTTCCTGTCCTATACAATAGACAATGTACCTTACCAGAATGGCAAATGCATCCCTCTTTTATATAGGACAGTATATTTATCCATATATGTACCTAATTTCTCCCACATAACCCTCCTCTGGTGCTTTAATAAGCACCAAAAACTTAAAAAGGACATATATGGAACATAATATCAAGTCGATTATCAAAAAAAAAATATATATATTTTTTTTTTTAAATAAAAAAATAAAAAATAATTAAAAAATAACACTTCCTAATCACCTACACCAAACATCTCTAGTATTTCATAAGAGTAAAATATCTAGTTCGGTATAGAAACAAAAATAATACATTATATTTTGTTAAAGCATGAGCATGTAAATACATAACCTTGTCTGAGGTTCTCAGCTACGCGAAAAATAAAAAAAATATATAATAAAGCAATGAGTCAAATAATAAATTGAATATGAGAAAACACTAGGCCTCCATGCAGTTACAAAATAAAATTGACACATCATTCTAAATTTAAGCTTTCCACATGATTCTCCCTCTCAGACACCTCTCCAACAACCGTGATACCATCAATACCAACCTCTGTTAGAAGATTAAGGACATGGTCCGTAGACACTTGTATCCGGGATATCCCACTGTTACCTACATGTTTTTAAATATAACCTAGCATTTTAGAAGGCAAAACTAACTTTTAATTAAAAGAAACCAGATATATTCATTGATATACCTATAAAAACATTTGACAAAACATACTAAAACACAAGGCCGTGAGCAAAAGTAGACCTTACATAACACCTCTTGTACTTACTACGGAAATTACCCTTTTTGTGGATATGCATCAGTTGACTTTCTTATGAATTTGGAATGACAGCATAACTGTCCATTTTCATCAGTATAGTGGCCTGGCCTACCCGGCACAGGATCAACTATCACCGGAGTGTCAGCTCTACTTACAAACATCTGTTTAACCGTTGTCTGAATCACAAGTGATTTCACCCAGGGTAAAACACAACAAAATACAATACCCAGAGCCAATAACCCCCCTTACAGCATAAAGACCGTCCTAGCAAACATGGCTCCCCATTTCCCCAATGCTAAGTCCAACCAATCCCAAACATGAGAGTCCACCCCAGCATTTTTCTTAACCTCTTCTCTTAACCCTTTAAGTTTAGCCATAGCGATTGCAAGGGATCCATTAGGCGCAGTGTTATTGGGAATAAAGGTGCAACAATCATCCCCGAACATAACACAAACTCCACCCTTCTCTGCAAAAAGCCAATTGAGAGCCTGTCTATTTTGGTAAGACATTTTACTGGTATCCTGTACCTGTTCCCCCAACGCCGTTAAAGCCGAGTCAGTATAGTTAATGAATCTCTGTTGGTTATAGTATATATAAGTCATCCACTCTAAGTTCTTATTTGGTGTTATCCACAAAAATATAGATTCAAATCCAGATTTAACTTCATCTCTTGCCTTGAACTCCCGAGGTACCCCTCTAGGCTGTCCAATTGCATCAAAGTATACCTCAGTGTCTTTCTCATACGCCCTCTTAACTCTAGAGTTAACATAGTCATCATGGGGTGATTTAATAATGGTTACCTGTTGAATTGCTCTAACTAAGGTACAAAGACCCGTCCATCCATCTGGCAGTACATTCAACAGTTTGTCATTCCCACACATCCAGAAACTATCCGCAATACTTCTGTCATGATTTTTTAGCATAATAAGAGATGGCGCAACCTGAGTTATTGTACCACACACCCCTTTTCTATGCATTATCAACCCTTTATATTTATTCCTACGAACCCCTGCAGTCTCTAGTACCCAAATAGTATCACATTCTACAGTGGTGTTTCCTACACCAATTCCTTCGGTGTTATGGCTGTAAAAACCTTCATATTTACCTTTAACCACAGTACTTCTGTCTAATTGAGGTCCATTTAATTCAGTTTTAATGTCATAGGCAGCACAATCCTTGTCTCCTAATCCAGTCTCGTTTAACATGGTTCTGCCTCTAGTGCTCCCTCGAGCAATCCTATATTCTATATCACACAAGGGAATGTAGTATTTTCTCTGAATATTGAACATTTTACATTTAACACATTCTTCAAATGATGCAGGTTCAGGTACTATCAAAAGATCAGACAAAGGTGATTTTTTACACAAAATACAATTGTCCATTCTATGTTTATTTCTGCTGTATACTTAGCCCATTCGTACCACTCATTCTTCACTATTCTTTTCATGTGGTGTCCTTGAGTGGTTCAGAGTCTGGTATGTCTGTCTGTCATCTTTGCAATGTTCTTATCTTGAGGTAGGTCATTAGAGTTAGTCAAAAAGTTCAAAATGTCAATGAAGAACCCTCCTGGTTCTGATGCTTTCTAGCTACCACCGGCTCTTCCTGTTTAGGTATTGGCGTAAGACCAATTCTGAATGACTGAGGAACTACTCCCTTCAGTCAATCTTGTTCTCGTTATTTCACCTATTAATTCTTCACCTTCAACTGGTTCAATCTGATTCATGGTGAGCACCCACTCGTCTACTTCTTTGGTTAACGTCAGGTCACATCCTTTTGAGTCCCAAATGACTTCTCTCTTCGTTCGATGATATGTCCAGCCACCGAATGCAATCTCCGGTAAGGGTTTGATCCTTTTGTCTTCTATTCTTCTGTTTCAGTTATGTGTTGAGGTGGGACAGAGATTCTAACCTTGTCAGTCTTTTTAGATTGTTTGACTGGTTCCTCTTTTCTCTTCCTGTTTCCACCCTACATCTTGATTGTGCGTGAGTCTGTTGTTGCTATTCTAGCGTTCACTGTTACTTCTGTTATGTCAATATCATTGTTCTTCTATGGGTCTAACTTCAATTGTTCATTATGGAGACAATTCAAGAGCTGAAAAGTCAATTTTGGGGAAATCCCCATTTCTTTCATCTTGCAAGATTTCTCCTTCTGCTCTTGGTAAGGCTTCTCCTCCGCTTTCTTCACTTGTTGTTCCTGATAAGGCTTCTCCTCCACTCTCTTCGCCTGTTGTTCCCTCCTCAGCCCGAACTGGGCTTCCATCTGGGAAGGCGTCCATTTCAGGGAAGAGATGTTCCCCTTCTTTAGGCGATACCTCGGGGTCCCACTGTAGAAGGCTTCCGTCAACAGAGTCTGCCCCAACAAGTATATCATCAGGAGTGGCAGACATGTTACCCCCTCCCACTTCTGGGCTTTCTGGCCATACTGGAGGAAACTTTGGTTGTTTGTCTCTTTTCTTTTCAGGCTCTTTTTCCCTGGTTGGTTCTTCTGAGTGTGTTAGCTGATGCACTCGTTGTATCTGGTCTGCCATTTTCTTGATTCCTCCCCGGCGCTTTGATCGATTCCGCTGCTCCTGCTCCCTCCGGGGTCCCTTCTGGTGAATCAGCATCCTCTGTGTCCTCATCTCTGTATGGTTGTGTCCTTCTTTCCGTCGGGACTCGGGTGCAGTGGTTTAGATGATACCACGTCTTGCTTCCTTTCACTTGGACGGCCGTGTTTGTGGCTGTTGCCACCTCGTAGGGTCCTTCCCTCCTTGGCTGATCCCACTTCCTTCGGAACACTCAAACGTAGACTCGATCTCCTGGTATCACTGGGAGAGATCCTTCTGGTCCCCTTGGATCATCAGATGTGGAACCTCTCGTCCTGGTTCAGATTTCTGCCTTCTTTCTGTGGGGCATTCATACTTAGAGACTTATGGCCTCTGTTCTATGATTACACCATACATTCTCTTACTTCCATCACTCATCACACAAACTGACATTCCAGCTGAAGCTGGAGAACCCTTCTCCATCTGGTTTCCTAAACATAAGACTTGGAAAACAAAGGACAAAACATAACAGTATTGACAATGTTATATGTTATGCATGACTGTATTCATGAATACTGAAATCTGAGACCATGACAATTCCCACTCTCTCTTCACCTGACTCTATGCCTCCAGGATACTTTTCTGCTGGACTCCACAAAAATGGAGGCCCTAATTGGCTTCCTCGTGCTTTCATCCAGTCTTCCCCTTTCGGCCGCAGGTTCTGAGAGGTGTTCCCAAACCATGTCATTTTTTACTTAGTTCCCCATCTGCTCTGTTTCAACTGATAAACATGTGCATAACCTTAATCAACATTATTCCTTCTTGAAGTAATTCAACACTGAATGGGCTTCCACATCGAGCCTTCAACATGTGGTTTAGAGTACAACTACCCTAACATATCCTTATTCACATGATACATTATCAAATAAAACAAATAACCCCCAAACTCAACCCAGTATGTCTACAGTAGAATCTAGTCTCTCTCTCTCTCTTTTGTTTTTTTTCACGTCCTCTGTCATGGTGTTTTCAAGCTCACCCATTATTCAGCTGGACCTTACTTCTTGTGAAACTTATGCACCCATCATAGAGAGACATTACAATCTTTACCACTGCAGGTGCTGTAAGAAGTATATCCCCAGCCCGGTGTATCTTGATGTACACTCAGTTTCCAGAATTCAGCCCATGCCCTTCCATCTGGCGTCTTTTCCTGGGAACATACATACTAACACATGGGTTATTTCCTGACAGACTTTCTTCTTAGAGCAAGATCACTAAATCTTAATTTTTAAATAACAGCCCTATGTAAACATTCTGTCTTAAATACCTGGCCTCTTGCCACAAAAATATTCATAATGATAGCCAAATTATGGTCCCTACCGTAACTGCTGCAAGAATAACATGTAATCAGTCAAGTGTCTTCCAGTTGGAAGAATATCCAATCCTAACAAAACTAAATCCTAAGCTTCTTAAACTTTTGCTCTAGTGTTCAAAATGCCACTACTTATTACTTTTACCATAATCTAGGTATGTGTAATGTTCTATTTACTTTTAGAATTGTCCCTATATTTTTACAAAACCAACTGTCCTTCCTTTTCTGTGAATTATCTTGTCTATCAATATACACTGTTTCTAGAAATAACAGCCCCCCTTGTTACCATAACCTTCATATGAGCCCCCAATGTAGTTACAGTTTTTCTAACCCATAACACATAAGTCACTACTCCTAATTTCCTTCCATAGTTTGATACATACTTAAACATTCTCAAATCATTTTTAGTCAATTTATATCAGTCCCTCCTCAGGAAAAATATACACTCTTATTTTCCTCAAACCAAAAATAAATTGACCAAACAAGAAAAATGGTAAAGTAAATTATAATAACTGCATATTTGCAATAAATTACCACTATTTGTAATGTCTTCTTCATCCTTGGGTGTTATCACACAACAGACTATACTTTTTATTCAATTACTGATGTCATTCCAATGTATCACTCCAATTACAATGATATTGTAAAATAAAAGAAACAAAAACCTTTAAATCTAATATTCTGCAAGTTCTGTCAATCAACCTGTCTCAGGATTAGTTTCCAGAGCTTCCCTAGGCCTAGTAAATTTAAACAGTCCTATAACCAAAACATAACTAAATGTTGTTTATAAATTGTCCAATCCAATATTCAGGATAACAGTCCTTAGTGTTTACTTTAACTCAAATTTGACCTACTCAATTCAATACATCATCCCTTTAATAATTAACATTATACTAAAAACTTTTAGTACCAGTAATATCTATTTTACCATGCACCCTTTTACCTCTGTTTTTCTGTCATGAGTGGCCTGGTAATAAAAGGTCATTATCCCAATCCCCTTTAGTCTTTCTTCTCCCAGTACATATCATTCCAGATACAGTTCACAAGTCATCAGACACAGTTGTCCCACACTATTCAGCCAGTAGGGTGGGTTTGAGTTTCACACCCACTTGGTGTTATGATAGTCTCTCCCAAGCATTAATGCATTCTGACATTACATTTCCATGATAACTCCCTTATTCTACTGGCGATCTCTCAGATGAGTTACAGATTATGTAGTTATCATCATAACCCTTGCAGAAACCCCCACTCCAATAACCTATTTGGAGTAACTGTTATCCCTTGTTTACATATATTTCCATTTTATATGTAGAATGAACAAAGCACATTTTGTATTTACCCAAAGACCATAACCCCAGGGAACTGATATGTTCTCCTATAACCCCATGTTAAATAAAAATAAACCCATTTGAATAACTAGTCAATTCAAGATTACAACTCTTCATCTTTTTCCCAAGGAAATAATGGAATTTCAAAGTGATTCTACACTTTGAATAGAAACTGGTGTTTCTCAATCATTTTATAATTAAATCCCACTTGTTCCAACAATTTCTAGTGAAGTTGATCAATCTTCAAGGGAAATTCCTAGGGTTCAGGGCATTTGACACCATTAAAATGTTTTCACTCTGTTTTCTTTAGAAACAGCTTAAATACATTTTCAAAACATTTCCATCCTTCTGCATACCCAATTTGAAACTGAACTGAAAAACCCTTCCAAAGGAAATCCACTATCTCATATAGGCCAAGAACACACAGGAGCCGGCCTCACTTATCCGGAACTCCAGTTATAGCCTTATCCAGATACTAAGATTTTTAGTGGCCAAAATATCTCTAACTGCTTTCCTCAGTACTACAGTTTCCAATGACATTTTGACCAGAGAAAATGTAACCCCTTTTTTTCTGGAAAAGAAATGTACATTTCGTTAACATTCACCATGCCACCCTCTAAATCAGCAAGCTAAGTATTACATATACTAAAATCCCCTTACATTTCCCGAGCATGCGACAGCCATGCACAGAACGCACAATTCCCCCCTGCTCGGCCATCTGTATCCTACCCTTAGAAATTGAATACACCCATACTCTACAATTTGCTTTTCTTCTAACTATTTTTACCACGCTTGTGATTTCTCATATACGTTTATTTTCCATCTTTTGACGCTAATAACAACTTCTCCACGCATTTTATCACCACTGAAACCGCCGTTTCAATGCAAAACGACTCCGAGTGGGGCTATTTGTAAATTACATCGGTACCTTACTATAAGTTAGGTAAAACGTGATCTAGTACGTATTTCATCACATATAACTTCCCCCATCGTAATGCATTTCTGATGATATAAAGTTAATTAACATTAAAACGCTGGTAAGTTAAGCTTCTTGTTATGGTTTTATGTGATCGTTCCAATTCATTATTTTATTTATCCTGTTTACTGGGTAATGTTGCCCTACATTGTAGCAAACCGCTCCTTCATATTCAAATCGAATTGGTAGAATTAACGTGCGCTTCTTTCAGCGACTCTATGGCTTTATTACATTCCGCTATCTCTGTATTCCAGGGAGAAACAGTCCATTTGTTTCCATGCCACTATTTATTTTTCCTAAACTCTCCCATCGCATTATATACTTTATTTACTATTTCCCAAGGTAGAGCTACCCTACTTTCTCAAATAATAATTTATTAGTCACATCACTTAATACCTCCTATTAAAACCTACTCTATAATGTCTACAACTGTATTACTGAATACTACAGAAGCCTTAATGTCTTATTCTAGTACAGCACCTCAAATATCACTGTGTTTTTATCTTTGCTTATACTATTACTTTAACTTTATTCAATGTATTAAATCCTATTTCATATAATTTTCCTTCTAATTCAGCTTATTTATAATGTCTGCACTTTCTTATCTCTTTATTTATCCGCTTGCTATATTCTCTCTTAGCCTATTTTACTGTTTAATTCCTGAGGCTATTTTTAAATTGCAGCCTCCTATTTCGTTTACAGGGCTCGTGATATTTTTAATGTGTTCTAGACTTCTATTTTCATGCAATTCTCACTTTAACCTAGATTTATTTTAACCAGTATATTTTAGTTTATCTGTATATTTTTAAGTTATTTCTTCCTACTTCGCATCCGTTTTATACTATCCATGCCTTGTATAATACCTATTTTTAACACCTATTGTAATTTTTACAATGGTCTTTTAACTCATTATCCAGTCAATGTTTTATGCTTATGTATAACTTATCTTGCCCAATATTTATTGATTTCTTTCCTCTTCCCAGTGAGAGTTAAATGCGCTCTCTTTCTCAAATTACACTTAGTTAACTGTCAGAGAGGCCTGCGCATTCCCAGTTGGTCACAGACACACAGCCTGTTCTTCCTCTTCTTTCTAATCTGCTCATTCATCACAAATAATTGTATTACAGCATTCATTCAATCCTTTTGTTTTTACCTAAAAACAAAACAGTTTATTACCTAACTTAATTTACTTCCTCTACATAAGCTGGTATTATCCTATAGGATTTTTCATGCATACCCTTCGTTTTTACCTAAAAACGACCCTAGTTTAATACACTTCCTCTACATAAACTGGTATTATCCTATAGGATTTTTACGACATGACGAGACTACTGTCTAATCGGATCAGCTTGTCTTCATATCCTATTCATCCACCCCGTATTGATCTTTATTCTACGTTAGAGCAATATCGTGGCGCGACCTACTGATTTATAAACCCCCGTTTAGCTAGACGGAGCGTTTTATATTCGCAGGATTTCCTTTTTCAGTTGAACGTCGCACAATCAGGCCAGCGTTCTTTCTGTGTTTTAAATATTCACCCGTACAGACCTTCATTTCAAAGCGGTAGCCATGTGTATTTATTTTCTAAATACTCATCCGTACAGACCTTTTCCTTGAAGCGGTAGCCATGAATGTTTATCTATCTACTTATCAATAAAGTAGCCTACCCATTCAGTCCTTCAGCTAAATATTTTGAAGCGGTATCGCAGGATTACTTATCAATAAAGTAACCTACCCATTCAGACCTTCTGGTAAATATTTTGAAGCGGTATCGCAGGACTTCTATAACTACTTATTTTATTCAAACCTTATAAGCAGGTAGCTGTAGCCCTGCGCCCAAACCCAGCCCCAACATGCCGAATAACACACCCGACACCAGCGAAGTTCACAGCCCCCACCTACTTACTCACTAGACATGCATGCACATTCATTATACAATTTCCAAGCTTACACACATGCATGCAAATTCATTGAATTTCAAAAAGTTCTTTAGTTTCTATAGTTTTTAGGAAATTTGAGAGAGAGAGACCTACTTGACGCTCCTCTTGCTGAGGCAGGATCTCTGAAGCGATCTACGCAAACATTTCACTGTTGTCTTACCTTAGCTTGTTTGCCCAGATCGTCCAAAGATCCCGCTGCCAGCCAAGAACGTTATTCAGTCCCTAATTCTCCTGGCAAGCTCGCCAAGTCTGTAGTGGCAAATCGGTTCAAATATGACACAACCAAGAACTTTGTGAAAATCAATATAGACTTTTAATACAACAGTATCATAAGCCGGAGCGGTCCGCGGAACACACACACTTTTTCAGAGCCCTCGCTCTGAGTTATACACCTACCATATAAGTCCCTCCCATATGCAAATTAAGTTACATCCCAATCCGTGCTTCCTGCTTGTTCAGCCCAATAACGCCCTCATCTGCTTTCCATTAGATCCTAATGGTGACAAGACCCTTGCTTTGACCCTTCACTCAGCTTAATGCGTTCTCCTGTTTGTGTGTTATCTAGGGTCAGCAGACTATGTGTCTCTTCTGTTTTTAGCATGCTCAGCTATACTAAAAATACTATACATTCCCCTTTCCTGTGGCCTGTGTTCATACCCTGTAATTAACTCCATGTGTCCCTTTCGGTGTCTTTCATCTCCTTTAGCTTTAGGGTGCCTAGCTGTTCTGGTCGCCTTCTCTTCATATGGTTGTCTAAGATCAAACAGACTTGTCTCCTGTGATGTGATTGATGTCTGTAATCCATCAATTGGTCCTTTGGCTGACCCCCTCCTTAGACAACCTCTGACCTTTGTATGTCCAGCTGCCCTAGGCGTCTATGTGTTGCCCTCTCCCATGGCCCCACTCTGGCTTCCTGTCCTATACAATAGACAATGTACCTTACCAGAATGGCAAATGCATCCCTCTTTTATATAGGACAGTATATTTATCCATATATGTACCTAATTTCTCCCACAACTCCAATAGTGTAACGGTTTTCTTCTGGTGAAAGAGAGGCGGACCAAAATGCAGCGTGGTTAGTTTTGTACATCTTTAATAAAGATGAAAGTACAACAATCTACAAAACAAGAAACGTGAAAAAACTAAACAGTCCTATCTGGTGCCACAAACACAAAGACAGGAACAATCACCCACAAGAGACCTAAAGAATATGGCTGCCTAAATATGGTTCCCAATCAGAGACAACGATAAACACCTGCCTCTGATTGAGAACCACTCTAGGCAACCATAGACTTACCTAGAGGACTACTCTAACCACAATCCCATAATTACAAACAACCCCAGACAAAACAAACCACATAAATCCCCATGCCACACCCTGGCCTCACCAAAATACTAACGAAAACACAGGCCAGGGCGTGACAAATAGTCTCTCATTCACAATTTGACAAGCACTTGATAATGCCTCGAATTCCACGGTGGCATCCTCTATGTGGCCGTAATGCACCCTAAAAAAATCCATGCCTTTTGCGCCCCGGAGTGCTGCGTTGCGCCCTTCTCCCTGAGTGTGCTGCCAATTGAAAGCTCTCTCACTCATACAGCTCTCTGTCACATGATAGGGTCTTTCTCACAGGCTACAAGTTAAGACAGACACAGAGACGCAACTGTGCACGTCCTTACCCAATTGCGAGGTGCCTATTGAAGGTATTGGGAGAACTGTCCACATTTATTTATCGTCAGCCAACAAGATATGTTGGCTTAACGAACAGAAAAAGCACTAGCCTGTGTCAATCTGCTATCCCCCATTGTACAAAAATCAACCTATTCCATTCTGTGCAAGAAATAGATATACCAAACATAGTCTGGGACAGGTGTACGATGCGATAGTGTTACGGTTTTCTTCGGTTGAAGGAGAGTCGGACCAAAATGCAGCGTGGTATTCTTGATACATATTTAATAAAGAAGAAAACACGAACAATACAAAAACAACCCATAAACCCATGTCACACCCTGGTCTGACCAAAATAATAAAGAAAACACAAAATACTAAGACCAGGGCGTGACAGATAGGTCCCAAATTAATACAACCGCTAGCATCCCAAAAAAATATTTTATGCAATGTGGCTGACGCAACAGATCAGAACGTTTAGCTTAAAATGTTGCTAAACTATTTGGCAATTTCTTCACATTATAAGAGCAGCAATGCGCACATGGTAGTAGGCTATACGTGCGATTGTTCCATTAGCGGAAAACACTATTATCAAAAATGACCGCTTGTAAATGTAAAAAAAAAATTGACCTCTTGTAAGTAAGCATTTCAAGTTAAGTTCTACACCTGTTGTATTTGGCGCATGTGACAAATAAAGCCAGTGTAGCGGTAACACGGTCACCGCAACAGCCCTACTGCTGCTGTTATTCCATTGCAGAGCTTGTTACAGCAGTAAGAAATTCCCTGGTTCTGCTTTGCCCCTCATCATCACAGTGAGTCCTACAACAGGTGTATTGGTCCTCTAAGGGACCGTCTTTGCAAATACAGTTTCCAACTGTACATTCAGTCAAAGATCTGGGTGTCAACTATAATGTGCCACATTATGCTTTGTAAACATGCCATATTTCTGTTGACTGAGTTGTGTTGTTTTCTAACTAAATGATGAATACCATAATTCTTGTGTAATCAGATACACAATTAACTTGTATTGTAATGCTTCCCAGCAGGTTCAACTGTTAGTTCTACTTGGACCCCAAACACCCCAGCGAGACCAACTACCAATAGTCCCACTAAATGTAACTTAGTTTGCAGTTAAACATTTTCTGTTCTCATTAATTCACTAAAGCTCCAACCGGTTTACTAGAATACCTATTCATAGCTGCTTGTAATTTCAGTCCAGATTTGTTTACTTTTAGTCCATCTGATTTGTAGGTAATGTGTAATATACTTCTCTTTGTCTGCTTAATTATTGACTTTCTGGTGTAATGAGTTCTCTTCTCACCAGGTTTGACCTCTCGTTTGACCCCCAGTACAGCACTGAATCCATCATCAGGTGCGTTAGTCATCTTTACCTAGTTAGCAGATAGAACCGAAACAAATAGAAATGCTTTATGTTCCTCGGGTTTTTGTACGTTTTTTTTTGTTCGAAATTTGCCTGATTATAAAAAAAGAGGTTGATACTTTACTAATTAAATCAACCCATTTAGATACATTTAGATACATTTAGGTAATACGTTTTGTGTAATTAGAATGACTTCCTTTCACAAGGTTCGACTGTTAGTTCTACTTTGACCACTGACACTCCAAGTAAAGGTAAGTATATTCACTACATTTTAGTCTGTGATAAATTGTGTTGTAGTTGTCGATAAAGGGTATCTCTCTTCCATGTGCACATAAGGTCAAAGCTCCACAGACATTGTTGTGAATTCAAACAGTCAAGAAAGCGTTCCAGGTATGTGTCCTTCTCTAGCTGCCTTACCTGTCTATTTTACACAACTGAGACATGCAACCTCACAATTTAATGCCACATTTTCTGAGATCAAATGAAGAGATGTATTATTGACCCTGGGGATTTTTTAAACTTTATTTAACTAGGCAAGTCAGTTAAGAACAAATTCTTATTTTCAATGACGGCCTAGGAACAGTGGGTTAACTGCCTTGTTCAGGGGCAGAACGACAGATGTGTGTGTACCTTGTTAGCTCGGGGATTTGATCTTGCAACCTTTCAGTTACTGGCCCAATGCTCTAACCACTAGGCTTCTGGAGTGGGCGTTCAAATACTTTTTCCAATTGTACATTCAGGAAAGGGTCTAGATTTTAACAATAATGTGCCATATAATGAAAATCTGAACATTTAATCTCTCTACTGACTAATTTCTGATGTTATCTGACATAAATAATGAATAGCTTTATACTTGTGTAATCAGATATACAATCACTTCTCTCAGCAGATTTGACTGTTACTTCTACTTTGATTACTGGCATCACAGTGAGACCAAATACCAGTAAGTAGGCCCCAAGTTTAGTTTAGTAACTAGAATATTTTTGTTCACATTAATTCAGTAAACCTCCAACTGGTTTACAAGAAAAATAGACCTATTCATAGCTGCTTGTCCTTTTAGTCTGTAGGTAATGTATTGGATGCTTTTAACTTTCTTCTTAAAATGACCATAGTAGATATGAAACAAATTTGATTAATACATTTGTTTTTATGTAATATGAGTTCTCTTCTCACCAGGTTTGACCTCTCCTTTGACCCCCAGCACAGCAGTGAATCCTACATCAGGTGTGCTAGTCATCTTTACCTAGTTAGCAGATAGAACCGAAACAAATAGAATAGTTTCATCTTACCCAGGTTTTCTTACTCACAAACTTCCCCTGATTTAAAAAAAAAGAGGTTGATATTTCATTCATTAAATCAACCCATTTAGATAAAAAAAAAATGGTATAATCAGATCCAATGACTTTACTTTGCACCAGGTTTGCCTACTAGTTCTACTTTCACAACTGACACCCCAAACAGCCCTAATGATTTTAGTTTAGTGGCGTAATAAGTTGTGTTGTGTGTTAACTGTTATTAAACAGTCTCTCTCTTGCATGTGCCCAGGAGGGCAAAGCTCCACAGAAAGCGTTCTGGGTAAGCATCCATCTCTAGCTGACTACCTGTCTTTTCCTACACAAATCAAACAACTGAAACATACAACATCACAATTAACATTTTTATAAACTCTTGAGATGTGGTATTGACCCTGGGAACACAAGCTAATGACCTTCCCAATGTCACCAAACAGCAATTATGTCAGGCAGCAGTGGGTGTGGCTTCTGGGGGGGGCATTCAAATACTGATTCCAATTGTACATGCAGTCAAGGTTTTAACAAATTATAAAATAGTGAACATGTCATATTTCTACAGAATCAGTTGTGTTCTACTGACTCAGAAATAAGGAATACATTTTGTCTTGTGTAATCAGATACAGAATTAACTTTTATTACTTTCCAGCAGGTTTGACTGTTACTTCTACTTTGACCCCTGGTATCACAGTGACAACAACTTGCAAGTATCGCTTAGCTTGCGACTTCATTTTTATTCACTCGAATTCACCGAAGCTCCAACTAGTTTACTCATAAACCTATTTATCGCTGCTTGTACTTTCCCTCTAAACTGTTGTACTTTTCTTAGATATGAAACATATTTTTTCATCTCCTGCATCAGGTGTGTCGGTCAACTTTAGCTAGCAAAACTGAAACAAATACAATACCTTTATCTTACCCAGGTTTTTGTATTTAAACTTCTTTTATCACACATTTGCACACAGGAGGTCAAAGCTCCAAAGACAGCGTTGTGAATTCAAAGTGTAAAAAAAATTGTTTTGGATAAGTATCCTTACTTAGTAATCCCACAACAAAAATGAACGTGTGTGTTCCTACTAGCGCTGACTTTGCTGATAACTACTTTGTTGGGGGAACTTGATATGATTGTGATATGTTGTTGTCTCACCTAGTTATCTTAAGATGAATTAACTGATGAAAGTCACTCTGGATAAGAGCGTCTGCCGAATGACTTAAATGTAAATGTCAAATGTTTAGCTGACTAGCTGTCTTTTCTCACACATATGAAAACAGAAACATTTTCTAAGACTGACAATAATATGGTTTACAAATTAAGTATTTACTTTGGGATTTAGAGCTAATGATCTCTCCTGATGACATCATGTCACCAAACAGCTGTGCAATCATGGCAGGCAGCAGTGGGTGTGGCTTCTGGAGTGGGTGTGTTCCTGATGGGATTGACAGCTATCTGTCTCTGCTGGAGGACCAGTGAGTACTTCTGATTCTGTATATCAAACATTTTCCTTTGTCATGTAAGTGAGTAAGTGCCTTTGACATGGTCATTTGGTGATATTGTATAGGTTATGCTATATTCAATATAATATGGTCCAATTTGTTTTTCAGAGAAACATTCTCAGAGGTAAGAATTCTCCTTGTGTATATGATACAGATTCTATCTCAACCTTTAGTTCTCTATGGTCCATGATGAGATGTTCTTACCACAACCTTCTTATATACTTTTATGTTGTACAGACCTACATCCAGACAGGATGATCACAGCCAATGTATGTTCCAAACAAAATACATCAAACACTGCACATACTACTAACACAACACATGCATGTCCAAACACGTATCCTAATTTAATTTTCATGTTGTTTCTGTTGTAGGTGATTTGGTGATGGGAGCTATGAGCAGTGCAGGCATGTTGGATTCAAAGGATGCTGGGATCTATTCTCTCATCACCTCTGTACCGTCCACGTTTTTGCCCTCAGGTGAGTTTGTAACATAATGTCTTCTGTCCTTGTCTTCCCCACCTGGCACGTGAATATTGGACCCTCAACACAATAACACTTTGTCACTCAAAGTCAACTCATGAAATAAGGTGTTAGCCAAAGCATCTTGAAAGCGTGAGAACAGAGCTGTAAATCTACAGAGTGGTTTGAGACAGGAAGAGAAGTGTGAAGTGACATTAAGCACAGCAAATTAACACGCACAACCACAACCACAACCACACACACACACACACACTAACTCAGTCTCCCTCTGTGTTGTACAGGCCCTGTTGAAGAGAATGGACAGTCATCTGAAAAAGACAATGTAAGTTCAGAATCACCCACTGTGTTTGGTGATTGTGAACGACTCTCAGTTTCAGATTGATGTTACATCCACTTAGTATACACAGTTACATTTACAGTACTGCATATTCAAGGGACTGAAGTTAAACTGCCTGTTTCTTTTCTCTAGTCTGATACGTACCACGTATACAGTTCAATCCCTGACCGACCAGCAACATCAGCCCAGCCGGATGGGTTGTACAGTCTTCTGCAAGCACACTGAAACTACACCACTGGCTCTCTGTAGCTATTTCTCACAGAAATACTCTTTCTTGCAGGATGACCTTTATGTATCAAACATCATGTTACTGTAAATAAGTATATAATACATCTGCTGCAGTACCGTTTCTATTTATAAGCAACATAAGTGGCTGCCATCCCATAGCAAAATGTGTAGAACTGCAGGAAATAAGCTTTAAAACTGAATTTCTTCCTACCCCAAGGCATAATGTGTACAAATGCGGGAAATTAGCTTTATAACTGCAAAGTTCACTCCGCCCCATGGCAAAATTAGTAGAATTTCAGGACATTAACTTTAAAGCTGCACATTTTTCACTAAAATGTTTTTCTTTAGAACTTTAGAAGCCTAAATACACTATAAATGTCAATTTCCTGCTGTACAGGACAATTCTCATAAAAAAAGAGTGATCAAATTAAGATCCTACATCTGTACAATGTTTCAAAACACACCATAGCCCAACAGTAAAGATGGTGGATCAGGCTATGGGGATGGCTTATTTTGTTTAGAAAAGTGGTGGGTCCGCCCTCACCTCCTAATCCCTCTTCTATAAGATTCTTGATATACAGTAAATACAAAATCCTACACTTTTTTACTCTGTTCGAAATGCTCTCTTCTGTAAAACAAAAAAGCATGCAAAATACATTGAATTCAACCATTCCCTCGTCTTTGTTAGTATTTCACATTATTTGATTTTGATCTTGATTATTCAAGATAATGCAAAAAATATGTACTGTTATCAATGTCATCGTTTTCAGGCCGTTGGTGAAGATCAAGGTGCTATTTTCCCTAAATGTTTTTTTCAGTCCATGTCATCTTAACCAAACCTCTTTTGGTCGGTTTCCCAGAGACAGTTTATGCTTAGTTCTGGACTAAAAAGCATGTTCAAAGTTACATATTTTTACTCCAGTGGTAAACTTAATCTGGGTCTGGGAAACCAACCATTGGTGTTATGGACTACAGGTAGTCAAGGACATTGATAATTTTGCATGCAGATTCTCTGTATTGTGGTTAGTTCTACTGTGAGGGGGCAAAGATGACTACATTCTCCTGCAGCAGTCACAGACAGTCTGCAGATCACATACCAACCAGTACATGTATGCTGTCACGTATCCACACCTACAAACAGGTGCACGAGTGCACAATATACACAAACCACAGCAGGGTGGAAAGGATGACATCTTGTCCTTCTGAAACTTCAGCCTATCACATTTGTGACTCGTTTCAGGAAACTAGGCATATGTCAGGCGTCACTACTTCACAGGAGAGGCATGGACTTAAAACAAAAAATCTAAATGCATTTTTTGGGCAGAAATGCCATCTGGAACATGTATGCCATCTGTAAATATGAATAAAATTGTTAAAATGATGAACCTAGTTGATTTAGCCACGGAAAAAGACAGGAACATTGTGAGATGGCGACCACAGATATGGCAGCTCTGCTTCTAGCTACTACGCAACTTGGCAGTTATTTCTTACATTATTACCCCAGGAAATGTTTTGTGTTATTACATACAGAACTATTCGATATCAGAGCGGCGGTAACTCACCAGCAAAATTACCGGGAATACAACTTTCTCAAATTGGATCCTGTGTTCGTACCCCCCGGGTCAATTGAACTGTTTTCAGAGGCTGATCCAAAACAATGCCATTGGAGAAGAGGTATTCGGGGGGGACTTCTAGTTCAACTCAGGTGGCGTGCACACCATCCACCGCTTCCGAGTATATTACTCGCTAATGTTCAGTCTCTGGATAATAAAGTAGATGACCTCAGGGCAAGAATCTTCTTCCAAAGAGACATCAGGGATTGTAACATACTCTGTTTCGTGTAAACATGAATCTCTCGGGATATACTGTCCATACAGACAGCTGGGCTCTCAATATGTCTTGCTTCAAGATGTCAACCATTGTTCTGAGACCCAAGAAGGCAAAAGTAACTGAAATAAATTACTCTCGCCCCGTAGCACTCACTTCTGTCATCATGAAGTGCTTGGAGAGGCTAGGTGATCATGTCACCTCTACCTTATCTGACACCCTAGACCCACTTAAATTTGCCCTATTCCATCTGGACAAGAGAAATGCCTATGTAAGAATGCATTTCATTGACTATAGCTCAGAATTCAACACCATAGTACCCTCCAAGCTCATCATTAAGCAACTGGGTCCTGGACTTCCTGACGGGCCGCCCCGAGGTGGTGAAGGTAGGAAACATCACCTCCACTTCGCTGCTCCTCAACATAGGGGCCCCACTAGGGTACGTGTTCAGCCCCCTCCCTGTTCACTCATTACTGGTTGGCCACTCACAAATCCAACTCAATTATCAAGTTTGCAGACGACACAATAGTAGTAGGACTAATTACCAAAAATGACGAAACCCTGGGAGTGTGGTGCCAGAAAAATAACCTCTCACTCAATGTCGACAAAACAAAGGAGCTGATCGTGGACTTCAGGAAACAGCAGAGGGAGTATGCCCCTTTTCACTTTGACGGGACCGCAGTGGAGCAGCTGGAAAGCTTCAAGTTCCTCAGCATCACTGACAATCTGAAATGGTCAAACCACACATACAGTGTGGTGAAGAAGGCGCAATAGCACCTCTAAGAAATTTGTCTTGGCACCTAAAACCCTCAAACTTTTACAGATGCACAATTGAGAGCATCCTGTCGGGCTATATCACAACCTGGTACTGAAACTGCACCGCACGTAACCGCAGGGCTCTCCAGAGGGTGGTGTGGTCTACCCAACGCATCACTGGTTGCAAACTACCTGCCCTCCAGGGCACCTACAGTACTCAATGTCACAGGAAGGCCAAAAATATCATCAAGGTCAACAACCTCCTGAGCCACTGCCTGTTCACCACGCTATCATCCAGAAGGCAAGGTCAGTACAGGTGCTTCAAAGGTGGGACCGAGAGACTGAAAAACAGCTTCTATCTCAAGGCCATCAGACTGTTAAATAGCCCTCACTAAGCGCCTTCCACCCGGTTACGTAACCCTCCACCTTACTGTCACGACTTCCGCCGAAGTCGGTCCCTCTTCTTGTTCGGGCGGCGTTCAGTGGCCGACAATCACTGGCCTTCTAGCCACAGCTGATCCACTTTTCATTTTCCATTTGTTTTGTCTTAGTCTTACACACCTGATTTCACTCGCCCAATTACCTGTTTATTATTTAACACTCTGTTCCCCATGTTTGTTTGTTGTATTGTGGTCCGTATTGTGGGCTTGGTAATTCTCTTGTAGTTTGATGACTTTGAGTAAAGTTACTTTTATTTACTCATCTCTGCTGTCCTGCGCCTGACCTCCTCTGCAGCAGCTACACACAGACCCTTAAAAAATCACCCACCTGAAGAATGGAGTCAGCAGGTGCAGGCACCCTCCCAGGTGCAGTGGAGGAGCGCGTTCAGCAGCATGTGACCATGTTGCAACGTCTGGGCACAGCCATGGATCGCGTGCTGCAAACGATGGATCGTTGGGAGAGAGAGGTTTTCTAGCGCCTCCACCAGTCCCACTACAACAGGTCCCACTGTCTACCCTGGGATCTATTCTCTCATCACCTCTGTACCGTCCACGTTTTTGCCCTCAGGTGAGTTTGTAACATAATGTCTTCTGTCCTTGTCTTCCCCACCTGGCACGTGAATATTGGACCCTCAACACAATAACACTTTGTCACTCAATGTCAACTCATGAAATAAGGTGTTAGCCACAGCATCTTGAAAGCGTGAGAACAGAGCTGTAAGTCTACAGAGTGGTTTGAGACAGGAAGAGAAGTGTGAAGTGACATTAAGCACAGCAAATTAACGCGCACAACCACAACCACAACCACACACACACACACACACACACACACTAACTCAGTCTCCCTCTGTGTTGTACAGGCCCTGTTGAAGAGAATGGACAGTCATCTGAAAAAGACAATGTAAGTTCAGAATCACCCACTGTGTATCTTGGTCACTGGCAACTGGACAGTGCAGAGTATCTTTTGAGTCCACAAAACCCCCAGATTACTCTCCTCTGACTCGGCCCTGCTGACGCCGCCAAGGTGCCTTCCTTACAAAGGAATTCACGCTCAGAGTATACGTAACAGGCATAATTAAAAAACTCGACTTCAAATCTGTGTGTGGTTCGCTCACCTTTTTCTTTAAAAAAAACTCAGTTCGAGATGTGGTATCCACTCGGCTCGCTTCCTCTTAGATCAAAGGTTGGTCCATCTGCTTCGTTCCCGAAGTGTGGTTCTCCCTGAGATCCCAAGTTTAGGGGATCCCTCGTGCACGATTTATTTACCTAGATCGTAGGAACGGTCACCGAGTGAAGATTCACATCCCATCCCCGTCGCCAAATGTCGTGGAAATTTCCTCTATTTACCAAATCATGAGCGCAAACCACACACGAGTCAGAGTTATGCTTAATCTTCACCTTTAATAATAATTAAGCTTTTGCAATAGCATTTTGACTTTCAACAGTTCAGTATCTCTAATGAAAAGTTGAGAGTCCCCAACATAATGGCAAATGGGTTCCTTTATAGCAAAGATCCACCCCCTCTCAAGACGACATGACAAAACACAGGTCTTAGGAACTTACACAAAGAAAATACTTTACTTCAGAGGAGTATCCCCAAAGAAGACAGAGTTGGCTATAAATTATCGTTCAGTTTGGTCTCCTAAACAAAGCTCTTATCTCGTCCTTGGTACAAAATGGTACCAAGACATTACCCCCACCCTATGATATATATCAAATTGTCATTTAGATAGAATAAATTCTAAATACAACCAATCCTGGACAAACTCACGGAGAGGAGAGTGGGGCTATAGGTCAAAAGATATGTTTACACATGATGACCCCTTGACCTCTCCCCTCTCTGCGGCCCATGCAACTTAGTCTTGACATAGAACAGATACTGCAAACCCTGCCACAGTATTATACAAAAATAACATTCTTGATGAGAAGTAATTTACACACATTTGATGAATATAAAACATCTTACATATGTTACCAACAAATTCTGATTCTTCCACGACAATTTGGTGATTGTGAACGACTCTCAGTTTCAGATTGATGTTACATCCACTTAGTATACACATTTACATTTACAGTACTGCATATTCAAGGGACTGAAGTTAAACTGCCTGTTTCTTTTTTCTAGTCTGATACGTACCACGTATACAGTTCAATCCCTGACCGACCAGCAACATCAGCCCAGCCGGATGGGTTGTACAGTCTTCTGCAAGCACACTGAAACTACACCACTGGCTCTCTGTAGCTATTTCTCACAGAAATACTCTTTCTTGCAGGATAACCTTTATGTCTCAAACATCATGTTACTGTAAATAAGTATATAATACATCTGCTGCAGTACCGTTTCTATTTATAAGCAACATAAGTGGCTGCCATCCCATAGCAAAATGTGTAGAACTGCAGGAAATAAGCTTTAAAACTGAATTTCTTTCTACCCCAAGGCATAATGTGGGAAATTAGCTTTTTAACTGCAAAGTTCCCTCCGCCCCATGGCAAAATGAGTAGAATTTCAGGACATTAACTTTAAAGCTGCACATTTTTCACTAAATTTTTTTTCTTTAGAACTTTAGAAGCCTAAATACACTATAAATTTCAATTTCCTGCTGTACAGGAAAATTCTCATAAGAAAAAAGACAATGTAAGTTCAGAATCACCCATTAACTTTAAAGCAAAATGAGTAGAATTTCAGGACATTAACTTTAAAGCTGCACATTTTTCACTAAATTTTCTTTCTTTAGAACTTTAGAAGCCTAAATACACTATAAATGTCAATTTCCTGCTGTACAGGACAATTCTCATAAAAAAAGAGTGATCAAATTAAGATCCTACATCTGTACAATGTTTCGAAACACACCATAGCCCAACAGTAAAGATGGTGGATCAGGCTATGGGGATGGCTTATTTTGTTTAGAAAAGTGGTGGGTCCGCCCTCACCTCCTAATCCCTCTTCTATAAGATTCTTGATATACAGTAAATACAAAATCCTACACTTTTTTACTCTGTTCGAAACGCTCTCTTCTGTAAAACAAAAAAGCATGCAAAATACATTGAATTCAACCATTCCCTCGTCTTTCACATTATTTGATTTTGATCTTGATTATTCAAGATAATGCAAAAAATATGTACTGTTATCAATGTCATCGTTTTCAGGCCGTTGGTGAAGATCAAGGTGCTATTTTCCCTAAATGTTTTTTTCAGTCCATATAACTAACTACCTTGTCATCTTAACCAAACCTCTTTTGGTCGGTTTCCCAGAGACAGTTTATGCTTAGTTCTGCTTAGTTCTGGACTAAAAAGCATGTTCAATGGAAAAGTTACATATTTTTACTCATATTTTTACTCCAGTGGTAAACTTAATCTGGGTCTGGGAAACCAACCATTGGTGTTATGGACTACAGGTAGTCAAGGACATTGATAATTTTTCATCCAGATTCTCTGTATTGTGGTTAGTTCTACTGTGAGGGGGCAAAGATGACTACATTATCCTGCAGCAGTCACAGACAGTCTGCAGATCACATACCAACCAGTACATGTATGCTGTCACGTATCCACACCTACAAACAGGTGCACGAGTGCACAATATACACAAACCACAGCAGGGTGGAAAGGATGACATCTTGTCCTTCTGAAACTTCAGCCCATCACATTTGTGACTCGTTTCAGGAAACTAGGCATATGTCAGGCATCACTACTTCACAGGAGAGGCATGGACTTAAAAAAAAAATCTAAATGCATTTTTTGGGCAGAAATGCCATCTGGAACATGTATGCCATCTGTAAATATGAATAAAATTGTTAAAATGATGAACCTAGTTGATTTAGCCACGGAAAAAGACAGGAACATTGTGAGATGGCGACCACAGATATGGCAGCTCTGCTTCTAGCTACTAAGCAACTTGGCAGTTATTTCTTACATTATTACCCCAGGAAATGTTTTGTGTTATTACATACAGAACTATTCGATATCAGAGCGGTGGTAACTCACCAGCAAAGGGGTCTGTTTCTCAAACTAGACACACTAATGTACTTGTCTTCTTGCTCAGTTGTGCACCGGGGCCTCCCACTCCTCTTTCTATTCTGGTTAGAGCCAGTTTGCGCTGTTCTGTGAAAGGAGTAGTACACAGTGTTGTACGAGATCTTCAGATTAATGGAAATGTCTCGCATGTAATAGCCTTCATTTCTCAGAAGAAGAATAGACTGATGAGTTTCAGAAGAAAGTTGTTTGTTTCTGGTCATTTTGAGCCTGTAATCAAACCCACAAATGCTGATGCTCCAGATATTCAACTAGTCTAAAGCATTTACAACATTAACAATGTCTACAACCTATTTCTGATCAATTTTATGTTATTTTAAAGGACAAAAGTGTTTTTCTTTCAAAAACAAGGACATTTCTAAGTGACCACAAAATGTTGAATGGTTGCGTACATTGTAGCTTTTCTTGTGAAAATGGAACTTATACAATATAATATACAGAATGATATGCACAGATGTGTGTTCTACTTCTCAGTTCAGAAACCAGTCATTACTGCCAGTCATGAGGAGGATTTCATCATCATCTGTTTGATTTGACATCGTCATCTTTAACTATATTTCTTGAACTGCATAATTGGTTAAGGGCTTCGAAGTAAGCATTTCACGGAAAGGTCTACACCTGTTGTATTTGGCGCATGTGAAAATCAACATTTGACTTGATTTGATTCCTGGACCTGCTGGTAATGACACCACCTGTAACCTGTATGTTGGAGAGGTGAGTCAGCTATTATTGACAGAACAAATCTGGAAGAAAAAAACAAACCTCCCAAACAGTGGTTCTGTAGATTACTTGCAACTGAGAGTGATCTGATCAGTTGTCTACAGTCAGTGAGGCGTAAGGAGGTGAGCTGTGACTACAGATGAGTCATTATCTAAACAAATCTATCAGGGCTTCAGTTCTTCAGGATCTCACTTTGATTTTAGCACATTTTAGCACATTTTTAGTATTATTCATTCTGACCCACAAACTAAAAACCACATTTCAATCCCCAAAAGGTTTTAATATCTGGTGGGAGTTCACATTAGTGATCCAACAACTATACCCTTTCCAGTAGGTACTGTAGGCTCCACATTTGTTTTGTATCTTTAAAAAAAATGTACTTTATGGCACTGCTGTTATTTTATAGCAGAGCTTGTTACAACAGTAAGGAAGGCCCTGGTTCTACTTTGCCCCTCAGCATGACAGTGAGTCCTACAACAGGTGTATTGGTCCTCTATGGCAGTGTTTCCCAAACTTTTTATAGTCCCGTACGTCTTCAGACATTCAACCTCCAGCTGTGTACACCCTCTAGCACCAGGGTCAGCGCACTCTCAATTGTTGTTTTTTGCCACCATTGTAAGTGTCACGCCCTGACCATGGAGAACTGCTTATTCTCTATGTTGGTTGGGGCGTGACAGTGACTAGGGTGGGTTATCTAGGTGAATAATGATCTGTTGATCTTTTATGGTTCCCAATCAGAGGCAGCTGTTTATCATTGTCTCTGATTGGGGATCCTATTTAGGCAGCCATTTCCCCATTGTGCTTTGTGGGATCTTGACTATGGATAGTTGCCTGTTAGAACTGTTGTTAGCTTCACGTTTCGTTTGAGATTTATTGTTTTGTTTTGTTGTGAGGTTCACTTAGTAAATAAAATATTTGGAACCCAGATCACGCTGCACTTTGGTCCAGTTATTATAACGATCGTGACAGTAAGCCTGCCACACACACACACTACATGATACATAAGAATGAGTGTGCCACACACACACTATTATTAGACATAAGAATGAGTGTGAGTTCTTGTCACAAACTGGCTTGTGGAAGTGATGAAGAGCTTGTATGGACAAGGGCACAAGTAATAATAATAATCAATAATTTTGCTCTTTATTTAGCCATCTTACATATAAAACCTTATTTGTTCACAAACAATTGTGAATTACTCACCACAGGTTAATGAGAAGGGTGTGCTTGAAAGGATGTACATAACTCTGCAATGTTGGGTTGAATTGGAGAGAGTCTCAGTCTTAAATCATTTTCCACACACAGTCTGTGCCTGTATTCAGTTTCATGTTAGTGAAGGCCGAGAATCCACTCTCACATAGGTACATGGTGGCAAAGGGCCTCAGTGTCTTGTGTAAACATGGGCTTATTTCCCATGATGCTCCAGTCCTCATACATGAGTTACCTCTGCATCGTGACAGTGTGATGTTGTGTTTGAGAGTGGTGTGTGTCTCCTCACCTGTTGTGTCCCCCTAGTAGAGAGAGGCGGCATATTTTTGGGGTGTTACGCGTGTAAATCTGTGAGAAGTGTGTGTGTGTGTATGTGTGTGTGTGTGCATGCATACGTGTGTATGTGTACTGTAGGTGTGTGTGTGCGTGCATGTGTATGTGTAAGAGATAAAGAAATAGTGAGAAAGAATCAGAACACTGTTGCAGGAAACCTCCTGAGAGAAAGAGAGAGAATGTTCTGTTCAGCATGGATACTGTGTTTTAAAACCTACTGTAGGAGGCTGTGTCCACTGCCCCAGACGTTTGCTATTGTATGTGCTGTATCAGAATATTACTAATGAGTGTTGGCCAGCTTGTTTATATTCATTCAATAAAGGTGACTTTCTTTCAGACGTGTATGAGGGCTGGTCTCTATGTATATAGTACTGTATGTCCGGTTATAAACTACACATGAAGAACTGAGAACACATGCATACTTCACTATCTATCGTAGCTATGATACCTCTCCTACAGTATTATAACCACCTCTCGTCACCTAAGAAAACTAACCTGCTGGTTGGTTGACCATGCTGTACAAATGTGCATTCATGGTACTGTATATAAAACAATTACATGATCAGCCTGTGGAATGTAAGTCATTATGTACTGTGTGATTGAGTTATTATTGCTAATGAACAGTCTCCATTTTACTAATATACTAAATGTAAATGGACAACAGAAGGCAAAGACATTTGAAGGATGTTTTTTTTCTCTAGAATGAGTAAGATGCTCGTTTGACTTTTTGTCACTGCTAGATGCTGTTTGGTCTCTCCAAGCTCAAGGTTAGTGTGATAACATTGTTAACAGTGATTTAGTGAGATGTCCACACACTTTAGTTTTACAGTAGTTTTTCCATTTGAACTATTTTAGTTAACCCATTACATGAAATGTGATAACAATATTTTAGTCAGTCACTGTCATCTGTTTAGTAAAATGCTAGTCAACTTAATATGGAAATGTCATTCACTGTCTCTCTGTGGGTTCAATGATATTGATGAAGGGAACAGAAGTCTTAGACAATATTGGAGATTTAACACATTGATATAGTGTGAAAATGTATTTTCCTCTGATCTCACAGACCTTCCTCAGCCTAGTCTGACAGGGTGCCCTATAGTCATCAGAGAGAGACTCAGTTCAGCTGAGCTGTCAGACTCCTCCATCTGTCTCTTTAGATCAGTGTTTCTTCTCCATAGTGGGAAGAGTGAATTTACTCTAGCTTCACTCTGTAGTCATACACTCACAGGAGCTCAGCGCTCAGATGAACAGTTTCGCAAGTGATTACTACTGCTAATGTGAGTTAGCAAATGCGCTAATGCTAGTCAGCACATTTTTTCAAACTGAACGCAGAGACATAAAAATGGTATCCATGAGTTCATCTGACTCTGGGAAAGTAGAACAAGGGGAGGGAACATTTGGCCCTTAGACTTGCCTGTAACTTGCAAAGACAAAGAGTGGAGCTCTTTTTTTCCAGTTCTGATCCTTGTTCTGTTCTCTTCTCTGAACACACATGGACACAGAATGTAATCAAGCACCTGACCAATTATGAAATACTTTAGTTCTGGGTTAACTGAGATTGTCTGAAATAACAAGGAGCGATTAGGCTGTCAGTAAATTTCTCAAAACACAAAATACAAAATGCTAGCCGCTCTATTATACTGTTCTCACAGAACTTCCTCAGAGGAAAGTGTGTTCTGGAGTCCTCAGAGAAAGAGAGACTCAGTTCAACTGAGCTGTCACACTCCTCCATCTCTCCATGTGTCTCACTGTTACTTCTATAAAGAGGGGTAATTTAATCTGCCAGGCTCATCCGGTACGCAGACACTCACAGGAACAGAGCTGATCTTTTGGGCAGGTCAAGCATTTCCAGCTGGGATCAAAGTGACGTTTTACCACGCTTTAGACATCATAAATCTCAACCACAAATGCAGTTGTCAAAAACATGAAACCAAAAAGTCAAGAACACATTTTTTACTCAGACAAGTTAGTTTGTTGGTTTAGAAAATGTAATTGAAGCCATCAAATTATGCAGAATATCTGCTGTTAAAGACAAATAGCTACAGACAACAAAAATAATGACTTATGAATTATTCTGAACGTTCCTCTGCAACATTAGCCACACTTTCCGTATGAGACTGGTTTCTGCCGTCTGTGGTTTTCCTGTGAACAAGTTCCACATCTACTTCTCTATTCAAACAATCCTCTCTGACACAGTCACCATCTTCTGTGAAGTCAGACTAACAGTCTGTAGATGTCTGATAAATGGTGTTGTTCATCCCTGATATGGCTGGTCATCTGTTTCTGGTCATCCTCCTTTTCGGTGAGTTATTCCTCCATTCCAAGTTCCATCATCTGTTAGTTCTTCAGGATTCTCTCTCCTCTTTTAATATTTTACTTCAGGAACTCTTTATATATTTCAGAATCTCATGGCTGTAATAATTGTGTCTTATTCCATTGATCATCTTATTGATGTATTTTTCTCTATCATTATATTTTGTTCAGATCAGAATGACTACTGCTTGACAACATGCACATGGATCCATTGTAGTATATGACACTTTACCAACTTGTGGAAAGTGTTCCTGTCTCACATGTTAATTTATTATTTAGAATGGCACATCCTGATATAGACCTATTTTGTTATTTCCAGACACCTTCCAATACATCAAAGCCCAAGGTCAATACCAAGGTCATTGTGAGTGTTAAAAACTGGAATTTGCCGTTTCTAAAAATGTTTTGTTTACCTTTTTTTACTGAATCATATTACCATCAATCAATCAAAGTTATCTTGTTAACCTAAACTGCATTATTGTAGATGCACTGTTATCATTTAATAGACAGGGGTGACTTAAATGTTTTGTTTTCAAAGTATATCAAGTGCTACAATATCTATGAGTACTTAAACATTGAAAATTAATTCATAATTAAATGACAAGTGACACACTCCGTCATCCCCCACACCATAGATGCAAGCAAAATAGTCCATGCGATTCAATTTGATTTTATACGTGAGAATTTAAGGAATTAAGTGAAAGGCAATTGTTGTAAACACACTGCACACAATATTAAATGGCACTCATAAATAGGCATGATGTCAAATAAGTCATGCTATTAATTCATATGAAGAGAATGGCAGGCTTTAGTTTACTAAGAGACATGTACATTACATTCAAATAGAGTGATGCAAAAATAGGTATTTTTTTCCTTTCCTAACAGATCCAAAACCAGACATTACAGTCACATTTGATGAGGACTTCAACATCATCTGTTTGATTCCTGTATCCGTCAGTCCTGACACCACCTGTAACCTGTATGTTGGAGAGGAGAGTCAGCCATCCTTCACAGTAAAGATCAAGAATCGAAAAGCTACCTCAGCATCCGGACCGGATTTCTGTCAATTCACTCAAAAACATAGAGATCTGATCAGTCGTCTTCAGTCAGTGAGGAGTAAGGAGGTGAGCTGTGACTATAGAGTGAGCTCGGGACCAAACTCTCTCTCTTCACGCAGTGATGGGTACAGGTTTACAGGTGAGTCATTATCTAAACAAATCTATCAGTGCTGCAGGTCTTCATTATCTGACTCACTTTGATTGTAGCATCTTCTTTGTATGACGATAATCATTCTGACCAACAAACTAAATACCACATTTCAATCCCAAATGATTTTAGATCTGGTGGGAGTTCACATCAGTGATCCAACAACTATACCGACACCTTCTATAGCAGGTAGTCCACATATTTCGTCATCGGAATTTCATAATTCCTATATGTGTACATTCATTAAAATCCCTCAGTCTATTTATGAGAATTTGCAAGATTCTTATTTGCATAGAATAGACAGAGATCGGTCTTTTCAAAATTAGATAATAGTATTTATTCTCGGAGCTCGCTGCCATGGAACCACAAACAACAGTTTATATACAAAATATGACGTCATTGGTTATAGAATGAATCTCCTCCTCTCGACCAAGACAAAGCAGCTTAAAAAGTTTATTCCAACCCCCTAGCTCGCTCACTCAAGACACACACTATATCAAGATGAACTTCTGAAGTCTCACCTTCATCCATCACTATTCAGAAGACAGCTCCAAATAATGGAAAACCTAGGGAGGCACTCGCTGCCTTATCTAAACATCCCAGAGCTAAGTTGAGTCAGTTCAACCATAGGTTAACGACCCTCTCTGCTTACTCCAAACACATACAACACATACCTCTCCAACTAAGTTGGAATGGTGTTTATTATGTTTTAATTACTCCCTGTTCGTGCTACATAATCTCTTCCTTATGAATTAACCTTATTAATCAGATATTGTAAAACAGGGTAGAGTTGAATTAGTTATAGTTAAATTTAAAATGTAGATATTGTTTAGTCATTATTCATCAAATTCCTAACAAGTTCACATCAGTGATCCAACAACTACATAGACACCTTTATAGCAGGTAGGCCACACATTTATACAGCTGTTACACATGTTTACCTTTGTTTCATTATGATTTTTAACAGAACACTGTTGTTGTGATAAAATTATTCACATTATCCTAGCACAACAGTGAATCCTACAACAGGTGTGTTTGTTATGCGGTGAGTGAGGACCCAAAAGCGAATTAACAAAACAGAGTTTCTTTAATGACGAAACACACGTAGGCTCAGATGGACAGGCAGATTCCGACAGGACAGGAAAGGTTAGATGAACATGCAGATTCCGACAGGACAGGACAAGGTTGCAGCAAACACGACGATAGTCTGGTTCAGGCATGAGTAACACAAACGAGAATCCGACAAAGACAGGAGCAGAAACAGAGAGAGATATAGAGACCTAATCAGAGGGAAAAAGGGAACAGGTGGGAAAAGGGGTGAACGGGGTAGTCAGAGAAGACAAGGAACAGCTGGGGGAAAGAGGGGAAGAAAAGGTAACCTAGTACGACCAGCAGAGGGAGACAGGGTGAAGAGAAAGGACAGAAACAAGACACAACATGACAATACATGACAGTACCCCCCCACTCACCGAGCGCCTCCTGGCGCACTCGAGGAGGAAACCTGGCGGCAACGGAGGAAATCATCGATCAGCGAACGGTCCAGCACGTCCCGAGAGGGAACCCAACTCCTCTCCTCAGGACCGTACCCCTCCCAATCCACTAGGTACTGATGACCACGGCCCCGAGGACGCATGTCCAAAATCTTACGGACCCTGTAGATAGGTGCGCCCTCGACAAGGATGGGGGGGGGGGGGGGGAAGACGAGCGGGGGCGTGAAGAACGGGCTTAACACAGGAGACATGGAAGACCGGGTGGACGCGACGAAGATATCGCGGAAGAAGAAGTCGCACTGCGACAGGATTAATGATCTGAGAAATACGGAACGGACCAATGAACCGCGGGGTCAACTTGCGAGAAGCTGTCTTAAGGGGAAGGTTCTGAGTGGAGAGCCAAACTCTCTGACCGCAACAATATCTAGGACTCTTAGTTCTACGCTTATTAGCAGCTCTCACAGTCTGCGCCCTATAACGGCAAAGTGCAGACCTGACCCTCTTCCAGGTGCGCTCGCAACGTTGGACAAAAGCCTGAGCGGAGGGGACGCTGGACTCGGCGAACTGAGATGAGAACAGCGGAGGCTGGTACCCGAGGCTACTCTGAAAAGGAGATAGCCCGGTCGCAGACGAAGGAAGCGAGTTGTGGGCGTATTCTGCCCAGGGGAGCTGTTCTGACCAAGACGCAGGGTTGCGAAAAGAAAGACTGCGTAAGATGCGACCAATAGTCTGATTGGCCCGTTCTGCTTGACCGTTAGACTGGGGGTGAAAGCCGGAAGAGAGACTGACGGAAGCCCCAATCAAACGGCAAAACTCCCTCCAAAATTGAGACGTGAATTGCGGACCTCTGTCCGAAACGACGTCTGACGGAAGGCCATGAATTCTGAAAACATTCTCGATGATGATTTGTGCCGTCTCTTTAGCAGAAGGAAGCTTAGCAAGGGGAATAAAATGAGCCGCCTTAGAGAACCTATCGACAACCGTAAGAATAACAGTCTTCCCCGCTGACGAAGGCAGTCCGGTGACAAAATCTAAGGCGATGTGAGACCACGGTTGAGAGGGAATGGGAAGCGGCCTGAGACGGCCGGCAGGAGGGGAGTTACCGGACTTAGTCTGTGCGCAGACCGAACAAGCAGCCACGAAACGACGCGTGTCATGCTCCCGGGTGGGCCACCAAAAACGCTGGCGAATGGAGGCAAGCGTACCCCGAACGCCAGGGTGGCCGGCTAACTTGGCAGAGTGAGCCCACTGAAGAACGGCCAGACGAGTAGGAACGGGAACGAAAAGAAGGTTCCTAGGACAAGCGCGCGGTGACGGAGTGTGAGTGAGTGCTTGCTTTACCTGCCTCTCAATTCCCCAGACAGTCAACCCGACAACACGCCCCTCAGGGAGAATCCCCTCGGGGTCAGTGGAGGCTACTGAAGAACTGAAGAGACGAGATAAAGCATCAGGCTTGGTGTTCTTAGAGCCCGGACGATAAGAAATCACGAACTCGAAACGAGCGAAAAACAGCGCCCAGCGCGCCTGACGCGCATTAAGTCGTTTGGCAGAACGGATGTACTCAAGGTTCCTATGGTCGGTCCAAACGACAAAAGGAACGGTCGCCCCCTCCAACCACTGTCGCCATTCGCCTAGGGCTAAGCGGATGGCGAGCAGTTCGCGGTTTCCCACATCATAGTTACGTTCCGACGGCGATGAGAAAAATACGCGCAAGGGTGGACCTTGTCGTCAGAGAGGGAGCGCTGAGAAAGAATGGCTCCCACGCCCACCTCTGACGCGTCAACCTCGACAACGAACTGTCTAGAGACGTCAGGTGTAACAAGGATAGGTGCGGATGTAAAACGATTCTTGAGGAGATCAAAAGCTCCCTGGGCGGAAACGGACCACTTAAAGCACGTCTTGACAGAAGTAAGGGCTGTGAGAGGAGCTGCCACCTGACCGAAATTACGGATGAAACGACGATAGAAGTTCGCGAAGCCGAGAAAGCGCTGCAGCTCGACGCGTGACTTAGGGACGGGCCAATCAATGACAGCTTGGACCTTAGCGGGATCCATCTTAATACCTTCAGCGGAAATAACAGAACCGAGAAATGTGACGGAGGAGGCATGAAAAATGCACTTCTCAGCCTTCACAAAAAGACAATTCTCTAAAAGGCGCTGGAGGACACGTCGAACGTGCTGAACATGAATCTGGAGTGACGGTGAAAAAATCAGGATATCGTCAAGGTAAACGAAAACAAAGATGTTCAGCATGTCTCTCAGGACATCATTGACTAATGCCTGAAAGACAGCTGGAGCGTTAGCGAGGCCGAAAGGAAGAACCCGGTATTCAAAGTGCCCTAACGGAGTGTTAAACGCCGTCTTCCACTCGTCCCCCTCCCTGATGCGCACGAGATGGTAAGCGTTACGAAGGTCCAACTTAGTGAAAAACCTGGCTCCCTGCAGGATCTCGAAGGCTGAAGACATAAGAGGAAGCGGATAACGATTCTTCACTGTTATGTCATTCAGCCCTCGATAATCTATGCAGGGGCGCAGGGACCCGTCCTTCTTCTTAACAAAAAAAACCCCCGCTCCGGCGGGAGAGGAGGAGGGGACTATGGTACCGGCGGCAAGAGCTACAGACAAATAATCTTCGAGAGCCTTACGTTCGGGAGCCGACAGAGAGTATAGTCTACCCCGGGGGGGAGTGGTTCCCGGAAGGAGATCAATACTACAATCATACGACCGGTGTGGAGGAAGAGAGGTGGCCCTGGACCGACTGAACACCGTGCGCAGATCGTGATATTCCTCCGGCACCCCTGTCAAATCACCAGGCTCCTCCTGTGAAGAAGAGACAGAGGAAACAGGAGGGATAGCAGACATTAAACATTTCACATGACAAGAGACGTTCCAGGAGAGGATAGAATTACTAGACCAATTAATAGAAGGATTATGACAAACTAGCCAGGGATGGCCCAAAACAACAGGTGTAAAAGGTGAATGAAAAATTAAAAAAGAAATGGTTTCGCTATGATTACCAGAGACAGTGAGGGTTAAAGGTAGCGTCTCACGCTGAATCCTGGGGAGAGGACTACCATCCAAGGCGAACAAGGCCGTGGACTCCCTTAACTGTCTGAGAGGAATGTCATGTTCCCGAGCCCAGGTCTCGTCCATAAAACAGCCCTCCGCCCCAGAGTCTATCAAGGCACTGCAGGAAGCTGACGAACTGGTCCAGCGTAGATGGACCGACAAGGTAGTGCAGGATCTTGAAGGAGAGACAGGAGTAGTAGCGCTCACCAGTAGCCCTCCGCTTACTGATGAGCTCTGGCTTTTACTGGACATGAAGTGACAAAATGACCAGCGGAACCGCAATAGAGACAGAGGCGGTTGGTGATTCTCCGTTCCCTCTCTTTAGTCGAGATGCGGATACCTCCCAGCTGCATAGGCTCAGCACCCGAGCCGGCAGAGGAAGATGGTAGTGATGCGGAGAGGGGGGCAACGGAGAACGCGAGCTCCTTTCCACGAGCTCGGTGACGAAGATCAACCCGTCGCTCAATGCGAATAGCGAGTTCAATCAAGGAATCCACGCTGGAAGGAACCTCCCGGGAGAGAATCTCATCCTTTACCTCTGCGCGGAGACCCTCCAGAAAACGAGCGAGCAAAGCCGGCTCGTTCCAGCCACTGGAGGCAGCAAGAGTGCGAAACTCAATAGAGTAGTCTGTTATGGATCGATTACCTTGACATAGGGAAGACAGGACCCTGGAAGCCTCCTCCCCAAAAACAGATCGATCAAAAACCCGTATCATCTCCTCCTTAAAGTCCTGATACTGGTTAGTACACTCAGCCCTTGCCTCCCAGATTGCCGTGCCCCACTCACGAGCCCGTCCAGTAAGGAGAGATATGACGTAGGCGATACGAGCAGTGCTCCTGGAGTAAGTGTTGGGCTGGAGAGAAAACACAATATCACACTGGGTGAGGAACGAGCGGCATTCAGTGGGCTCCCCAGAGTAACACGGCGGGTTATTGATTCTGGGCTCCGGAGATTCGAAAGCCCTGGAAGTGGCCGGTGGATCGAGGCGGAGATGGTGAACCTGTTCTGTGAGGTTGGAGACTTGGGTGGCCAGGGTCTCAACGGCATGTCGAGCAGCAGACAATTCCTGCTCGTGTCTGCCTAGCATCGCTCCCTGGATCTCGACGGCTGAGTGGAGAGGATCCGAAGTCGCTGGGTCCATTCTTGGTCGGATTCTTCTGTTATGCGGTGAGTGAGGACCCAAAAGCGAATTAACAAAACAGAGTTTCTTTAATGACGAAACACACGTAGGCTCAGATGGACAGGCAGATTCCGACAGGACAGGAAAGGTTAGATGAACATGCAGATTCCGACAGGACAGGACAAGGTTGCAGCAAACACGACGATAGTCTGGTTCAGGCATGAGTAACACAAACGAGAATCCGACAAAGACAGGAGCAGAAACAGAGAGAGATATAGAGACCTAATCAGAGGGAAAAAGGGAACAGGTGGGAAAAGGGGTGAACGAGGTAGTCAGAGAAGACAAGGAACAGCTGGGGGAAAGAGGGGAAGAAAAGGTAACCTAGTACGACCAGCAGAGGGAGACAGGGTGAAGAGAAAGGACAGAAACAAGACACAACATGACAATACATGACAGTGTTGGTCCTCTAGAGATAATTTTAATTTTAATTGCAAATATCCAATTATAAGTACACAACATGCCAACCCTATACCTATTAGTAATCTTGAGTATAAAAATGAAAAATTCATAATTAATGAATGATTAATGTGAATAATGTACTTCAAATCAAACCACAGATTTGAAAGGAATCAACAACTCTAAATAAGATCATGTCCATTGATATTGTTCTCATTTCAGAAACTGTACTTGTCAATATGACTCCTCATTCTACTGGATCAACCGCTCCACTCATCACAACCTCTGAGATCTCTACAGGAAACACCACTGACCCCACACTGACTCCAATGGGGAAAGGTAAGAATAATATACAGCATTGTGGTTAAACAGGACAATAGAAGCTGCTGGTGATTCTCTCTGGCAACAAGTACAAAATGTGTAACACTTGTATCGTTACTTTTAGAATGATCTTATACTGTAGCTCCATGGTTAGCTCCATGTACAATCCAAAGTCAATTTCCAGCGCTCTCATTCCGAACATTCAGTACCTTCGGTATTCAGACCCCATGACTTTTTCCAAATGTTTGTTATGGTACAGCCTTATTTTTAAATGCAGTAAATAGTTTTTGACCCACATCAATCTACAGTATATCACAAAAGTGAGTACACCCCTCACATTTTTGTAAATATTTGAGTATATCTTTTCATGTGACAACACTGAAGAAATGACACTTTGCTACAATGTAAAGTAGTGAGTGTACAGCTTGTATAACAGTGTACATTTACTGTCCCCTCAAAATAACTCAACACACAGCCATTAATGTCTAAACCACTGGCAACAAAATTGAGTACACCCCTAAGTGAAAATGTCCAAATTGGGCCCAATTAGTCATTTTCCCTCCTCGGTGTCATGTGACTCGTTAGTGTTACAAAATCTCAGGTGTGAATGGGGAGCAGGTGTGTTAAATTCGGTGTCATCGCCCTCACACTCCCTCATACTGACTGGTCACTGGAAGTTAAACATGGCACCTCATGGCAAAGAACAAAAAAATAATTGTTGCTCTACATAAAGATGGCCTGGGCTATAGGAAGATTGCCAAGACCCTGAAACTGAGCTGCGGCACGGTGGCCGAGACCATACAGCGGTTTAACTGGACAGGTTCCACTCAGAACAGGCCTCGTCATGGTCGACCAAAGAATATGAGTGCACGTGCTCAGCGTCATATCCAGAGGTTGTCTTTGGGAAATAGACGTATGAGTGCTGCCAGCATTGCTGCAGAGGTTGAAGGGGTGGGGGGTCAGCCTGTCAGTGCTCAGACTATACGCCATACACTGTATAAAATTGGTCTGCATGGCTGTCGTCCCAAAAGGAAGCCTCTTCTAAAGATGATGCACAAAAAAGCCTGCAAACAGTTTGCTGAAGACAAGCAGACTAAGGACATGGATTACTGGAACCATGTCCTGTGGTCTGATGAGACCAAGATAAACTTATTTGGTTCAAATGGTGTCAAGCGTGTGTGGCGGCAACCAGGTGAGGAGTACAAAGACAAGTGTGTCTTGCCTACAGTCAAGCATGGTGGTGGGAGTGTCATGGTCTGGGGCTGCATGAGTGCTGCCGGCACTGGGGAGCTACAGTTCATTGAGGGAACCATGAATGCCAACATGTACTGTGACATACTGAAGCAGAGCATGATCCCCTCCCTTCGGAGACTGGGCCGCAGGGCAGTATTCCAACTTGATAACGACTCCAAACACACCTCCAAGACGACCACTGCCTTGCTAAAGAAGCTGAGAGTAAAGGTGATGGACTGGCCAAGCATTTCTCCAGACCTAAACCCTATTGAGCAACTGTGGGGAATCCTCAAACGGAAGGTGGAGGAGTGCAAGGCCTCTATCATCCACCAGCTCCGTGATGTCGTCATGGAGGAGTGGAAGAGGACTCCAGTGGCAACCTGGTGAAGTCCATGCCCAAGAGGGTTAAGGCAGTGCTAGAAAATGATGGTGGCCACACAAAATATTGACACTTTGGGCCCAATTTGGACATTTTCACTTAGGGGTGTAATCACTTTTGTTGCCAGCGGTTTAGACATTAATGGCTGTGTGTTGAGTTATTTTGAGGGGACAGCAAATGTACACTGTTGTACAAGCTGTACACTCACTACTTTACATTGTAGCAAAGTGTCTTCAGTGTTGTCACATGAAAAGATACTCAAATATTTACAAACATGTGAGGGATGTACTCACTTTTGTGGTACACTGAACAGAATGACAAAGCAACAAAAGGTTTTTTGACATTTTTGCCAATAATAAAAATAAACTGAAATATCCTATTTACAAAAGTATTCAGACCCTTTACACAGTACTTTGTTGAAGTGTCTTTGGTGGCAATAACAGTATCAAATCTTCTTGGGTATGACGCTACAAGCTTGGCACACCTGGATTTGGGGAGTTTCTCCCATTCTTCTCTGCAGCCAGAGGGGATGGCTGCTGTTTAACGGGCTCCTAACGAGCTGTGCTATTTTGTTCATTTTTTCACGTTGTTTGTAAAGAGCTTCTGGATATCATAACAGCAATTTCTCACCTCGAACTGGACAAGGATTTTTTCTTTAATGAATCCAAAGCGAATGATATACTACTTTCTCGAGAACAGGCTCAAATCTCTGTCATTTGATTGAGGAAAATACGGAGAAAAAGGGGGAGGAAATTCGTAGGCAAATGAGTAGATTAAGAGTAAACTGGAGATTAAAAACTGTAATATATTATCTTTCACCGAGTCGTGGCTGAATGACGACACGGATAATATAGAGCTGGCTGGGTTCTGTGCATCGGCAGGACAGAGAAGCTGCGTCTGGTAAGACGAGTGGCGGGGGTCAATAACAGCTGGTGACCAATGTCTAATATTAAAGAAGTCTCCAGGTATTTCTCACCTGAGATAGAGGACCTGATGATAAGCTGTTGACCACACTATCTACCAAGAGAGTTCTCATTTATATTATTCGTAGCCATCTATTTACTACCACAAACCGATGTTGGCACTAAGACCAGCATGTCACGTGCAACCAGAGGAAAAAAACTCTAAACCACCTTTACTCCACGCACAGAGACGCATACAAAGCTCTCCCTCGCACTCCATTTGGTAAATCTGACAATAATTATATCCTCCTGATTCCTGCTTACAAGCAAAAACTAAAGCAGGAAGTACCAGTGCCTCGGATAATACGGAAGTGGTCAGATGACGTGGATGCTACGCTACAGGTCTGTTTTGCTAGCACAGACTATGTTCCGGGATTCCTTCATTGGCATTGAGGAGTATGCGCAACTCAATATCTAACCTCTTGAAACTAGGGGGCACTATTTTCATTTTTGGAAAAATAACGTTCCCAAAGTAAACGGGCTATTTTATCAGGACGAGATGCTAGAATATGCATATAATTGACAGCTTAGGATAGAAAACACCAACACTCTAACGTTTCCAAAATTGTAAAAATATTGTCTGTGAGTATAACAGAACTGATATTGCAGGTGAAAGCCTGAGAAAAATCCAATCAGGAAGTGACTCATGTTTTGAAAGCTCTGCGTTCCGATGCGTCCCTATTGAGCAGTGAATGGGCTATTATGTTGAAGAATGAGCGTAAACGACTACATTGAGTAAGTGTCCGGCTGAGGACTCTCAGAGTCATTCTTGCGTAATAGACAGATGTAGCTATTTTTCCTCCCGGTCTTACTGAAAATACAGCTGTCCCGGTTGATATATTATCGAATAGATATTTGAAAAACACCTTGAGGATTGATTATAAACAACGTTTGCCATGTTTCTATCGATATTATGGAGCTAATTTTGAATATTTTTTGGTGTTGTCGTGACCACAATTTCTGGTCGAATTCTCAGCCAAACGTGAAGAACTAACGGAGCTATTTCGGCTACAAAAATACTCTTTTTGGGAAAAAGGAACATTTGATATCTAACTGGGAGTCTCGTGAGTGAAAACATCCAAAGGTCATCGAAGATAAACGATTTAATTTGATTGCTTTTCTGATTTTCGTGACCAGGTTGCCTGCTGCTAGCTAGGCATAATGCTATGCTAGGCTATCGATAAACTTACACAAATGCTTGTCTTGCTTTGGATGTAAAGCATAATTTCAAAATCTGAGATGGCAGGGTGATTAACTAAAGGCTAAGCTGTGATCCCTCTCCTCTCTATCCATCAGAGCCACTTGATTTCCTGTGGCGTCACATCCTCACTGTGTTGGTCCTACTGGCTACTTGTGGAGTAATTATACACTATTTCATCTCCCATCAATGTCCAAAAGGTCAGTTTACCTGTCAATCACTTCCTATAAGCCAGTAGGAAATAGTCATTTGTAGATTGTAATGTATGATGATTTGGGTTGTAGCAAGGCTAAGTAAAATAGCAAATAAATGTGATTTGTGTACATGTTGTTTAAGCTAAAGGTGTATGTGAATATGACACTAAAATGTATACTGTACATCTGTCTTTTCAGCTGTTCCAAAGAAAAGCAGGAGGGTGGACCAGAGCAATGAAGACTTTTCGTTGACAGTGTGCTAAATCACTGTGCATACCTACAAACATACAGGCAATCACGCACGCACGCATGCACGCACGCGCCACACACACACACACACACAATTATATTTTTACATTTATAAAAAAAACGTTTTACGCTTTATGCATCTTTGAGATTTGTCATTTTTCTTTTGAAATTGAGTGCATGATAGCGTTGCTAGGCAAGTTGAAAACTTAATGTACATAGTGTACATACATACATTGGCTGTACAAAACATTAAGAACACCCTCCCCCCAGTATGAAGTAAGTTACTAACTAGTGTTAGGGGCATGGACTCTACAAGGTGTTGAAAGCGTTCCACAGGGATGCTGACTCCAAGGTTTCCCACAGTTGTTTCAAGTTGGATGGATCTCCTTTGGGTGGTGGACCATTCTTGATACACACAGGAAACTGTTGAGAGTGAAAAACCCAGCAGCGCTGCAGTTCTTGACACAAACAGGTGTGCCTGTCACCTACTACCATACTCCGCTCAAAGGCAAGTAAATGTTTTGTCTTTCCCAATCAATGTCTCAATTGTCTCAAGGCTTAAAAATCCTCTCCTCCCCTTCATCCACAATGCTAGAAGTGGATTTAACATGTGACATCAATAAGGGATCATAGCTTTCACCTGAATTCACCTGGTCATTCTATGTCATGGATAGAGTAGGTGTTCATAGTGTTTTGTTTTGTACACTCTGTGTATATACAGACACACACACGTTCAGATGACTGACGTGCACAAAGTAAACTGCCGGTTACTCAGAGCCAGAAGCTAGGATATGCATATATTGGTAGAAAACACTGATGTTTCTAAAACTGTTAAAATGTCTGTGAGTATAACAGAACTGATATGGCAGAATTTCTTTTTAGGTCACAGGCCATTTCAATGCTAGCCTATGGGATACACAAATAGATAGGACCCAGATGGCAATTCCTATGGCTTCCAATAGATGTCAACAGTCTTTAGAAATGGTTTCAGGCTTGTTTTTTGAAAAATGAGCAAGTGGTTGTACTTTTTCCAAGATGTCTTATTGGCACGTGAATAGCACTCTTCGTTATTTATCTTCCCTATTGAACATACAATTCTCTGTCTTAAATATTACCGTTTCTTCATCAGACCAGAGGACATTTCTCCAAAAAGTATGATCTTTGTCCCCATGTGCAGTTGCAAACCGTAGTCTGGCTTTTTTCATGGCGGATTTTGAGCATTGGCTTCTTCCTTGCTGAGCGTCCTTTCAGGTTATGTCGATATATGACTCGTTTTACTGTGGATACAGATAGTTTTGTACCCATTTCCACCAGCATCTTCACAAGGTCCTTTGCTGTTGTTCTGGAAGTGATTTGCACTTTTCTCACCAAAGTACGTTCATCTCTAGGAGACAAAACGCATCTCCTTCCTGAGAGGTATGACGGCTGCGTGGTCCTATGGTGTTTATACTTGCATACTATTGTTTGTACCGATGAACGTGGTACCTTCTGGGGTTTGGAAATTTCTCCCAGGGATGAACCAGACTTTTGGAGATGTGCAGTTTATTTTCTGAGTTCTTGGCTTATTTCTTTTGATTTTCCCATGATGTCAAGCAAAGAGGCACTGAGATTGAAGGTAGGCCTTGAAATACATCCACAGGTACACCTCCAATTGACTCAAATAATGTCAATTAGCCTATCAGAAGCTTCTAAAGCCATGACATCATTTTCTGGAATTTTCCAAGCTGTTTAAAGGCACAGTCAACTTAGTGTAGGTCAACTTCTGACCCACTGGAATTGTGATACAGTGAATTATAAGTGAAATAATCTGTCTGTAATAAATTGTTGAAAAAATTACTTGTGTCATGCAAAGTAGATGTCCTAACCGACTAGCCAAAACTATAGTTTGTTAACAAGAAATTTGTGGTGTGGTTGAAAAGAGATTTTTAATGATTCCAACCTAAGTGTATGTAAACTTCCGACTTCAACTGTGCGTTTAGACCTGTTGTGACAAATATTGTGTTATTTTATGGCTGGTTGTTACAACTTCATAAGTGTGTCAAAACCCACAACACCTCCCACACAAGGCAAAACAATCCATGTCACCATGTCACCTGTCAACAGTATGTTCATGTTATATTTATTTCTTGATGACCATTTTACATTTTCACTGTAATTGCGTACACATTGATGTCAGACATGCACCTAACACAGTGCTCTATTGCTTGTGACTGGGATGAATGCAGGAGTAGACTTCAGGGGCAGGACTGATATAAGGGTATGTACAGTGCCTTGCGAAAGTATTTGGCCCCCTTGAACTTTGCGACCTTTTGCCACATTTTAGGCTTCAAACATAAAGATATAAAACTGTATTTTTTTGTGAAGAATCAACAACAAGTGGGACACAATCATGAAGTGGAACGACATTTATTGGATATTTCAAACTTTTTTAACAAATCAAAAACTGAAAAATTGGGTGTGCAAAATTATTCAGCCCCCTTAAGTTAATACTTTGTAGCGCCACCTTTTGCTGCGATTACAGCTGTAAGTCGCTTGGGGTATGTCTCTATCAGTTTTGCACATCGAGAGACTGACATTTTTTCCCATTCCTCCTTGCAAAACAGCTCGAGCTCAGTGAGGTTGGATGGAGAGCATTTGTGAACATCAGTTTTCAGTTCTTTCCACAGATTCTCGATTGGATTCAGGTCTGGACTTTGACTTGGCCATTCTAACACCTGGATATGTTTATTTTTGAACCATTCCATTGTAGATTTTGCTTTATGTTTTGGATCATTGTCTTGTTGGAAGACAAATCTCTGTCCCAGTCTCAGGTATTTTGCAGACTCCATCAGTTTTCTTCCAGAATGGTCCTGTATTTGGCTCCATCCATCTTCCCATCAATTTTAACCATCTTCCCTGTCCCTGCTGAAGAAAAGCAGGCCCAAACCATGATGCTGCCACCACCATGTTTGACAGTGGGGATGGTGTGTTCAGCTGTGTTGCTTTTACGCCAAACATAACGTTTTGCATTGTTGCCAAAAAGTTCAATTTTGGTTTCATCTGACCAGAGCACCTTCTTCCACATGTTTGGTGTGTCTCCCAGGTGGGTTGTGGCAAACTTTAAACGACACTTTTTATGGATATCTTTAAGAAATGGCTTTCTTCTTGCCACTCTTCCATAAAGGCCAGATTTGTGCAATATACGACTGATTGTTGTCCTATGGACAAAGTCTCCCACCTCAGCTGTAGATCTCTGCAGTTCATCCAGAGTGATCATGGGCCTCTTGGCTGCATCTCTGATCAGTCTTCTCCTTGTATGAGCTGAAAGTTTAGAGGGACGGCCAGGTCTTGGTAGATTTGCAGTGGTCTGATACTCCTTCCATTTCAATATTATCGCTTGCACAGTGCTCCTTGGGATGTTTAAAGCTTGGGAAATCTTTTTGTATCCAAATCCAGCTTTAAACTTCTTCACAACAGTATCTCGGACCTGCCTGGTGTGTTCCTTGTTCTTCATGATGCTCTCTGCGCTTTTAACGGACCTCTGAGACTATCACAGTGCAGGTGCATTTATACGGAGACTTGATTACACACAGGTGGATTGTATTTATCATCATTAGTCATTTAGGTCAACATTGGATCATTCAGAGATCCTCACTGAACGTCTGGAGAGAGTTTGCTGCACTGAAAGTAAAGGGGCTGAATAATTTTGCACGCCCAATTTTTCAGTTTTTGATTTGTTAAAAAAGTTTGAAATATCCAATAAATGTCGTTCCACTTCATGATTGTGTCCCATTTGTTGTTGATTCTTCACAAAAAAATACAGTTTTATATCTTTATGTTTGAAGCCTGAAATGTGGCAAAAGGTCGCAAAGTTCAAGGGGGCCGAATACTTTCGCAAGGCACTGTATGTGACAGGCCTGCGTGGTTTATATGATTATGATGGTCAACATCCTTCTTGACAGTGTCATAAAGTATATTTTCTTAGTCCAAGTGACACAAGATGGTTATAATGCTTCATGACAGTTTCATAAAGTATATTTTCCGTTTAAAAAACGTGACTGTAAAGAATTAATTACAACAACAAATGATTTAAGAAACAAACTTTAAAACGAAAGGAAACTTCTTGGCAGGGAAAAAACGAATTATGGTGTCATAACATAATGCAATATATGTGTCAACAGGTGTAAATATATGGGTCATGACAGTGTAAAGACCATGTTATGACAGGTTATGACAAATTATGTCAGCTGTTATGACATATTATGACATGGTTATGACCGTGTCATAATGTGTTATGATACAGGGTGTCAAGTTAAGTGTTACTCTAAAGGGTTTTCACATTAAATGTATCTTTGGTGAGTCATGTTCAATAATGCAGGTAAGCAATAATGCAGGTAACACCCTGTTGTGTGTGTGTGTCTGTATGTGCATGTGTGCATCTGTTTGTAGGCATGGATACGTGACATCATACATGTACTGGTTTTTATCTTTGCCCCCCTCACAGTAGAACTGACCACAATACAGATAATCTGGATGCAAAGGCAAAATTATCAATGTCCTTGACTACCTGTAGTCCATAACACCAATGGTTGGTTTCCCAGACACAGATTAAGCCTACCACTGGTGTAAAATATGTAAATTGTCTATTGAACATGCTTTTTAGTCCAGGAGTAGTGTCACGCCCTGACTTAGAGCTTTTTATGTCTCTATTTTGGTTTGGTCAGGGTGTGATTTGGGTGGGCATTCTATGTTCTTTTTTTTGTATTTCTTTGTTTAGGCCGGGTATGGTTCTCAGCTGTCTATCGTTGTCTCTGATTGGGAACCATACTTAGGTAGCTTTTCCCCACAGGGTTTTTGTGTGTGGTTCATTTCTGTTTAGTACCTTTCAGGACTGTTTCGGTTATTCCCTTTGTTATAGTGTTCAGTTTTAATAATAAAAGCATGAACACTTGGTCCGCTGATTCCTCTTCTTCAGACGGCGAATACTGTTACAACTAGGCATAAACTGTCTCTGAGAAACCGACCAGAAGAGGTTCTGTTAAGATGACAAGTCATTATATGGACTGAAATAGATATTTTGGAAAAATAGCACCTTGAACTTCACCAATGGCCTGAAAAAGGTGACATAGATAACAGTACATCATTTTTGCATTATCTTGAATATGTCACGTTCGTCGTAAAGATGAGACCAAGGCGCAGCGTGAGTAGAATTCCACATATTTTAATCAACTGAAACTCACCTAACAAACTGAACCGTGAAGCTACTGATATGCACTAAGGCAACTCAATGTAGACAAGATCCCACAACACAAACAAGGAAAATGGCTACCTAAATATGATCCCCAATCAGAGACAACGATAAACAGCTGTCTCTGATTGGGAACCATATCAGGCCAACATAGACATACAAACCCCCTAGACATACAAACCCCTAGACATACAAAACCCCTAGGCATACAAAACCCCTAGGCATACAAAACCCCTAGGCATACAAAACCCCTAGGCATACAAAACCCCTAGGCATACAACTCCCCTAGACATACAACTCCCCTAGACATACAACTCCCCTAGACATACAACTCCCCTAGACATACAACTCCCCTAGACATACAAAAACCCTAGACATACAAAAACCCTAGACATACAAAAACCCTAGACATACAAAACTAGCGTACCCACCCTAGTCACACCCTGACCTAACCAAAATATGTAGAAAAACAGAGATATCTAAGGTCAGGGCGTGACAGAATAATCTAAATCAAAACCCAATAATGTCAAATACTTACAAAGACGAGGGAATTATTCTGCTTTTATTCGGATTACTTTTGTGTTTTACAAAAGACAACCTTTCGAACAGAGCAAAAAAGCATAGGTGTCACATTTACTCCATCTCTCCTGCGCTCGATGTTGCCAGTTGTCTCATCATTACACACACCTGACGCCATCGTTACAAGCACCTGCGCCTCATGACGCACACCTAAACTCCATCACCTTCCTGATTACCTCCCCTATATCTCTCACTCCCCTTGGTTCTTCCTCAGGTGTTATTGATTCTGTCCCTGTGTTATATGTCTGCACGCTACTCTTGTTTTGGTCTACGGTTCAAGTATTATTAAATTAACTCCCTGCACTTGCTTCCTGACTCCTAGCCTATCGGTTACAATAGGAGTTTGTATTATCTGTACCTCAAGGGTCTTATAGAAGAGGGATTTATATAGGAGGTGAGGGGAGAGCCACTCCTTTTTTTCAACAAACAAAGCCAAACTAATTTCCTGCAATTCTACACATTTTGACATGGTATGGGGGTCGCTTATCAAATCAAATATATTTATTTATATAGCCCTTCTTACATCAGCTGATATCTCAAAGTGCTGTACAGAAACCCAGCCTAAAACCCTAAACAGCAAGCAATGCAGGTGTAGAAGCACGGTGGCTAGGAAAAACTCCCTAGAAAGGCCAAAACCTAGGAAGAAACCTAGAAAGGAACCAGGCTATGAGGGGTGGCCAGTCCTCTTCTGGCTGTGCCGGGTGGAGATTATAACAGAACATGGCCAAGATGTTCAAATGTTTATAAATGACCAGCATGGTCAAATAATAATAATCACAGTGGTTGTCGAGGGTGCAACAGGTCAGCACATCAGGAGTAAATGTCAGCTGGCTTTTCATAGCCGATCATTAAGAGTATCTCTACCGCTCCTGCTGTCTCTAGAGAGTTGAAAACAGCAGGCCTGGGATAGGTAGCACGTCAGGTGAACAGGTCAGGGTTCCATAGCCGCAGGCAGAACAGTTGAAACTGGAGCAACAGCACGGCCAGGTGGACTGGGGAAAGCAAGGAGTCATCATGCCAGGTAGTCCTGAGGCATGGTCCAAGGGCTCAGGTCCTCTGAGAGAGAGAAGGAAAGAGAGAAAGAGATAATTAGAGAGAGCATACTTAAATTCACACAGGACACCGGATAAGACAGGAAAAGCACTCCAGATATAACAAACTGACCCTAGCCCCCCGACACATAAACTACTGCAGCATAAATACTGGAGGCTGAGACAGGACGGGTCAGGAGACACTGTGGCCCCATCTGATGATACCCACGGACAGGGCCAAACAGGAATTATATGTCACTTATGACTTGAAATGGCAGAGCAGTAGATATATTAGATACTTATTTACAGTAACATGATATGTGATAAATAAAGGACATCCTGAAAGAAACAGTATTTCTGTGAGACATACAGAAAGCCAGTTTCATTGTGCCTGCAGAAGACTGTACAAGACATCCGGCTGGGCTGAGGTTGCTGGTCTGTCGAGGATTGGGCTCGGTATGTGGTACGTATCAGACTAGAGAAAATAAATTGACAGTTTAACTTCCATCCTTTGAATCTACAGTACTGTAAATGTAATGTATTCTAAAAGGATGTAACATCAATCTGAAACTGAGAGTATATCACTATCACCAAACACAGATAGATGTCAACAGTCTTTAGAACCTTGTTTGATGCTTCTACTGTGAAGTGGGGGCGAATGAGAGTGGATTGAGTAAGGTCTCTCCCAGAGTGCCACGAGCTGACCATGCACGCTCATGTGAGAGTTAGCTTGAGTTCCATTGCATTTCTGAAGAAAGGGAATTATCCGGTTGGAACATTATTGAAGATTTATGTTAAAAACATTCTAAAGATTGATTCTATACTTTGTTTGACATGTTTCTACGGACTGGAAAATAACTTCTTATTTTTGACTTTTTGTCTGAACTTTCCACTGGACTTGCACGAGTTTATATTGTGTACTGAACGCGCGAACAACAAGGAGGAATTTGGACATAAATGATGGACATTATCGAACAAAACAAACTTTTATTGTGGAACTGGGATTCCTGGGAGTGCATTCTGATGAAGATCATCAAAGGCAAGTGAATATTTATAATGCTATTTCTGACTTCTGTTGACTCCAACATGGCGGATATCTCTTTGGGTTGATTTGTCGTCTGAGCGCCGTACTCAGATTATTGCATTGTTTGATTTTTCCATAAAGTTTTTTTGAAATCTGACACAGTGGTTGCATTAAGAAGAAGTGGATCTAAAATTCCATGTATAACACTTGTATTTTCATCAACATTTATGATGACTATTTCTGTAAAATGATGTGGCTCTCTGCAAAATCACCGGATGTTTTGGAACTACTGAACATAACTCGCCAAAGTAAACTCAGATTTTTGGGTATAAAAATTAACTTTACCGATCAAAACATTGTATTGTATTGTGTAACATGAAGTCCTATGAGTGTCATCTGATGAAGATCATCAAAGGTTAGTGATTAATTTTATCTCTATTTCTGCTTTTTGTGACTCTGGCTGGAAAAATGGCTGTGTTTTTCTGTGACTTTGCTCTGACCTGTTTTTCTGTGACTTTGCTCTGACCTAACATAATCGTTTGGTTTGCTTTCGTCGTAAAGCCTTTTTGAAATCGGACACTCTGGCTGGATTTACAACAAGTGTATCTTTAAAATGATGTAAAATACATGTATGTTTGAGAAATTTTAATTATGGGATTTCTGTTGTTTTGAATTTGGCAACCTGCAGTTTCACTGGCTGTTGATGAGGTGAGACGCTACCGTCCCACATACCCTAGAGAGGATAACACAGAGTCCAAAGAAGGGCTGGATGTATACAGAATGGTGTCGTCTGTGTAGAGGTGGATCAGGGAATCACCTGCAGCAAGAGCAAAATCGTTGAAATATACAGAGAAAAGAGTCGACCCAAGAATTGAACCCTGTGGTACCCCCATAGAGACTGCCAGAGGTCCGGACAACAGGCCCTCCGATTTGACACACTGAACTCTGTCTAAGAAGTAGTTGGTGAACAAGGCGAGGCAGTTATTTGAGAAACCAAGGCTGTTGAGTCTGCCAATAAGAATACAATGATTGACAGAGTCAAAACCCTTGGCCAGGTCAATGAAGACGGCTGCACAGTACTGTCTTTTATCGATGGCAGTTATGATATCGTTTAGTATCTTGAGCGTGGCTGAGGTGCACCAGTGACCAGCTCGGAAACCGGATTGCACAGCGGAGAAGGTACAGTGGGATTCGAAATGGTCAGTGATCTGTTTATTATCTTTGCTTTCGAAGACTTTATAAAGGCAGGGCAGGATGGATATAGGTCTATAACAGTTTGGGTCTAGAGTCTGACCCCCTTTGAAGAGGGGGATGACTGCGGCAGCCTTCCAATCTTTAGGGATCTCAGATGATACGAAAGAGAGGTTGAACAGACTGGTAATATGAGTTGCAACAATGGCGTCGGATAATTTTAGAAAGAGAGGGTCCAGATTGTCTAGCCCAGCTGATTTGTAAGGGATCAGGTTTCGCGGCTCTTTCAGAACATCTGCTTTCTGTATTTGGGTGAAGGAGAAGCTAGGGAGGCTTGGGCAAGTAGCTGTGGGGGGTGCGGAGCTGTTGGCCAGGGTTGGGGTAGCCTAGAGGAAAGCAAGCCATCGAGAAATGCTTATTGAAATTCTCGATTATCGTGGATTTATCGTTGGTGACAGTGTTACCTAGTCTCAGTGCCGTGGGCAGCTGGGAGGAGGTGCTCTTGTTCTCCATTGACTTTACAGTGTCCCAAAATGTTTTGGAGTTTCTGTTTGAAAAAGCTAGCCTTTGCTTTCCTGACTGACTGCATGTATTGATGCCTGACTTCCCTGAAAAGTTGCATATCGCGGGGACTATTCAATGCTAGTGCAGTCTGCCAAAGGATGTTTTTGTGCTGGTCAAGGGCAGTCAGGTCTGGAGTGAACCAAGGGCTATATATGTTCTTAGTTCTACATTTTTTGAAAGGGGCATGCTTATTTAAGATGGTGAGGAAATCACGTTTAAAGAACGATGATGAGGTCAATATCCTTCCAGGATATCCGGGCAAGATCGATTAGAAAGGCCTGCTTGCAGAAGTGTTTTAGGGAGCGTTTGACAGTGTTGATGGGTGGTCCCATAGTGGACCCATAGTGGATGCAGGCAATGAGACAGTGATCGCTGAGATCCTGATTGAAAACAGCAGAGGTGTATTTGGAGGGCAAGTTGGTCAGGATAATATCTATGAGGGTGCCCATGTTTACGGATTTAGGGTTGTACCTGGTGGGTTCCTTGATAATTTGTGTGAGATTGAGGGCATCTAGCTTAGATTGTAGGACTGCCGGGGTGTTAAGCATATCCCAGTTTAGGTCACTAACAGAACAAACTCTGAAGATAGATGGGGGGAAAATCAATTCACATATGGTGTCCAGGGCACAGCTGTGGGCTGAGGGGGGTCTATAACAGGCTGCAACAGTGAGAGACTTATTTCTGGAGAGATTCATTTTTTAAATTAGAAGCTCGAACTGTTTGGGCATAGACCTGGAATGTATGACAGAACTTTGCAGGCTATCTCTGCAGTAGATTGCAACTCCTCCCCTTTTGGCAGTTCTATCTTGACAGAAAATGTTGTAGTTGGGGATGGAAATCTCAGAATTTTTTGGTGTCCTTCCTAAGCCAGGATTCAGACACAGCAAGGACATCAGGGTTGGCGGAGTGTGCTAAAGTAGTGTATAAAACAAACTTAGGGAGGAGGCTTTTGATGTTAACATGCATGAAACCAAGGCTTTTTCGGTTACAACAGCTAAGTGATCATAGGGTCCAGTGAACAGCAATAGATGAAACAGGAAAGCCGCAGGGTAGTCGTTACTACGCTAGCAAGCGGGAAACACAGCGTTTAAAGTTAGCAGACTGGGGCTAGTAGAATAGTCTGCTTCGATGTCCGGCAAAGGCCGGTTGAGGGCACAGCGGATGGAGTTACGTCGGCAGACCAGTCGTGGTGGTATTGCGGTGCGCCGTGTCCACAAAGGGTCCAGACCAGTTGGCAAAAGAGACATTGTAGTTGTAGTAATTTTGTTTGCTAGCCGGAAGATGCACCTGGCTCGCGGCTAACTGGTGCTAGCTTCGGGACAGGGGCGTTTGCCACTATAGCCACTCGCTACTAGCAGCGGTGCCAATTTAAGATGAAGAACATTTAGTCTATTTCAGATGAAAAGAATAGCGTACTCTGAGTTGTCCTTACGTTAGGTCCTGATGTGGCTATGCCAAATGGCTGTGGGCTACACTAGTTCATTTAGCAGGCAAGATTTGCTAATAATTCTGTGGTATCATTTTAAAGTATGAAGAATACAATTAAACAATTAATATAAATATTTTCTCAAAGGCTTTGAGGGAGTGTGGCGTGGCTATTCTGTGTTGAGCGGTTAACAATGAAATAAGTACTCCTATGTGCTTAATTTAGAGTTATTAATGTAACTATAGTTGTTCTACAAAAGTTGGGCTACATGTTTTGATTTTCAATACATTGTAAGGCTGCTTGATGAAACTCTAATGATGATTTGGAAAAGGTTGCTTGAAAGGCATGAGTGCTGCTTTGTTTTTTTGCACAGACTGTACACACTCCAATAGTCTCTCATTCACAATTTGACAAGCACTTGATAGTGCCTCGAATTTCACGGCAGCATCCCCTATGATGCCGTAATGCACCCTAAACAAATCCATGCCTTTTGGAGCTCGGAGTGCTGCGTTGTGCCCTTCTCCCGGAGTGTGCTGCGCTATCCGAAGCTTTCTCACTCACAAGGCTCTGTCACCTGATCGGGTCTTTCTCACAGGCTGCAAGTTAAGACAGACAAAGCAGGGACGCAACTGTTTGCGACGTTACCCAAGTCTGAGGTGCCTATTTAAGATATTAGAAGAACTGTCCAAATGTCCTTTTCGTCAGCCAACAAGATGAGTAGGCCCGAACGAAAAGCAAAAGCACTAGCATATGTCAATCTACTATCCCCCGTAGTACAAAATTCGACCTATTCTATTCTGTGCAAGAAATAAATATTCCAGATATAGTCTGGGACAGTTGTGGTATGTGATATGTCAAATTAATACGACAGCAATATAGGGTAGGCTATATTGAATATTGGATAAAAATAATTTAGCCTCATTTGTTTTTCAGAGAAAACCAATTCTCAGAGGTAAGAATTCCCTTGTGAATATGATGCAGATTGTATCAACCTTTAGTTCTGTATTGTCCATGATGAGATGTTCTTACCACAACCTTCTTATATACTTTTATGTTGTACAGACCTACAGCCAGACAGGATGATCACAGCCAATGTATGTTCCAAACAAAATACATCAGACACTGCACACACTACTAACACAACTACACACATGCATTTATGAACACCAATTGTAATTACATTTTCATTTTGTTTATGTTGTAGGTGATTTGGTGATGGGAGCTGTGAGCTGTGCAGGCATGTTGGCCTTAAAGGATTCTGGGATCTATTCTCTCATCACCACTGTACCGTCCAAGTTACTGCCCTCAGGTGAGTTTGTATCAGGTTGTCTTCTGTCCCTGTTTTCCAGACCTGGGACAGGAATTTGGGACCATCAGCACAATAAATCTTTGTCACTCAATGTCAACCGTACTAACTTAAAACATCAAATAAGGTGTTAGTCAGAGCATCTTGAAAGCATGAGATCAGAGCTGTATGTCTACAAGGTGGTTTAAGACAGGAAGAGAAGTGTGAAGTGACATTAAGCACAGCAACATAACACACACAACCACACACACACTTACGCATGAGCGCATATTCACACGCACACACACGCCCACACACAAATATACAGAAACTCTAACTCAGGCTCCCTCTGTGTTGTACAGGCCCTGTTGAAGAAAATGGAAAGTCATCTGAAAAAGACAATGTAGGTTCAGAATCACCCACTGTGTTTGGTAATTTTGATCGACTCTCAGTTTCAGATTGATGTTACATCCTTTTAGAATACATTACATTTACAGTACTGTAGATTCAAAGGGCTGAAGTTAAACTGTCTGTTTATTTTCTCTAGTCTGATACGTACCACATATACAGCTCAATCCCCGACAGACCAGCAACCTCAGCCCAGCCGGATGGGTTTTACAGTCTTCTGCAGACACACTGAAACTACACCACTGGCTCTCTGTATGTCTCACAGAAATATTGTTTCTTTCAGGATGTCCTTTATTTATCACACATCATGTTACTGTAAATAAGTATCTAATACATCTACTGCAGTACAGTTTCTAGGCATAACCATCATAAAGGGCTGCCATCCCATGGAAGAATTTGTAGAACTGGAGGTAATTAGCTTTAAAACGGAATTTCTTTCTTTCAGTCTCATGTCACAATGTGTAGAATTGTAGGAAATTAGCTTTATAACTGCAAAGGTTTCTCCGCCCCATGGCAAAATTTGTAGAATTGCATGATAAATGCAATAAATGCTAAATATATACTGTTACATTGTTGTCAACATCAGATCATCAAAACTGAAAAATATAGATATCCTAAATGCTTTTAAAATCTCCCCATTTCCCAATGTTTACCTGTTATTTTTCCAAGTTACCAGTTTAACTTCAATTTACTCACGCACTTCAGATTATCCCCTTCAATGTGCAGTGTTGTAGACACATTCTAGCTTTATAGTCCAGTGACTGCGTAGCAGTTAAGTTGTAAATGGTGTGTGACCATAACCTTCATGAAACAAAATTACCCAGTTAATTAACATTGGAGAATCGCTTCGTTTGACCATCCTTATCTGGTGAGTTTACAGATGTAGGATCTTAATTTGAGCCAGATTGCTACAGCATAAAAATTATCCTGCAGCATCTGGAAATGTGAATTATTATGTGTATTATAATGTATGGAATTTTTTTTAGGGGTTTATACATTTTTCTTTAGGGCTAGTTTAGTCTTACATTTCAAAGTGGAAATTACAAACTTTAGAAGTCTACATACACTATACATTTGCATTTCCTGCTCTGCCAAATTATGGCAGTTTATACAATTTTAAAAACATTACAATACATTCAGACTGTGTGCCCTCAAGCCCCTACTCCACCACTACCGCAAATACAGTGCCTTGCGAAAGTATTCGGCCCTCTTGAACTTTGCGACCTTTTGCCACATTTCAGGCTTCAAACATAAAGATATAAAAATGTATTTTTTTGTGAAGAATCAACAACAAGTGGGACACAATGATGAAGTGGAACGACATTTATTGGATATTTCAAACTTTTTTAACAAATCAAAAACTGAAAAATTGGGCGTGCAAAATTATTCAGCCCCTTTACTTTCAGTGCAGCCTCCAGAAGTTCAGTGAGGATCTCTGAATGATCCAATGTTGACCTAAATGACTAATGATGATAAATACAAGCCACCTGTGTGTAATCAAGTCTCCGTATAAATGCACCTGCACTGTGTTAGTCTCAGAGGTCCGTTAAAAGCGCAGAGAGCATCATGAAGAACAAGGAACACACCAGGCAGTTCCGAGATACTGTTGTGAAGCCGGATTTGGATACAAAAAGATTTCCCAAGCTTTAAACATCCCAAGGAGCACTGTGCAAGCGATAATAGTGAAATGGAAGGAGTATCAGACCACTGCAAATCTACCAAGACCTGGCCGTCCCTCTAAACTTTCAGCTCATACAAGGAGAAGACTGATCAGAGATGCAGCCAAGAGGCCCATGATCACTCTGGATGAACTGCAGAGATCTACAGCTGAGGTGGGAGTCTCTGTCCATAGGACAACAATCAGTCGTATATTGCACAAATCTGGCCTTTATGGAAGAGTGGCAAGAAGAAAGCCATTTCTTAAAAATATCCATAAAAAGTGTCATTTAAAGTTTGCCACAAGCCACCTGGGAGATACACCAAAGATGTGGAAGAAGGTGCTCTGGTCAGATGAAACCAAAATTGAACTTTTTGGCAACAATGCAAAACGTTATGTTTGGCGTAAAAGCAACACAGCTGAACACACCATCCCCACTGTCAAACATGGTGGTGGCAGCATCTTGGTTTGGGCCTGCTTTTCTTCAGCAGGGACAGGGAAGATGGTTAAAATTGATGGGAAGATGAATGGAGCCAAATACAGGACCATTCTGGAAGAAAACCTGATGGAGTCTGCAAAAGACCTGAGACTGGGACAGAGATTTGTCTTCCAACAAGACAATGATCCAAAACATAAAGCAAAATCTACAATGGAATGGTTCAAAAATAAACATATCCAGGTGTTAGAATGGCCAAGTCAAAGTCCAGACCTGAATCCAATCGAGAATCTGTGGAAAGAACTGAAAACTGCTGTTCACAAATGCTCTCCATCCAACCTCACTGAGCTCGAGCTGTTTTGCAAGGAGGAATGGGAAAAAATGTCAGTCTCTCGATGTGCAAAACTGATAGAGACATACCCCAAGCGACTTACAGCTGTAATCGCAGCAAAAGGTGGTGCTACAAAGTATTAACTTAAGTGGGCTGAATAATTTTGCACGCCCAATTTTTCAGTTTTTGATTTGTTAAAAAAGTTTGAAATATCCAATAAATGTCGTTCCACTTCATGATTGTGTCCCACTTGTTGTTGATTCTTCACAAAAAAATACAGTTTTATATCTTCATGTTTGAAGCCTGAAATGTGGCAAAAGGTCGCAAAGTTCAAGGGGGCCGAATACTTTCGCAAGGCACTGTATACAGTACATAATCCATGTGTACGTGTGTGTATGCTATAGTGTGTGTATGCGCCAATGTTTGTGTTGCTTCACAGTCCCCGCTGTTTCATAAGGTGTTTTTTCATCTAATTTTATTGCTTGCATGAGTTACTTGATGTGGAATAGAGTTCCATGTTGTCATTACTATTTTCAGTACAGTGCGCCTTACATAGTCTGTTCTGGACTTGGGGACTGTGAAGAGACCTCTTGTGGCATGTCTTGTGAGGTATTGCAAATACAAAATCAAATGCTTTTTTGCTCTGTTTGAAATGTTCTCCTCTGTAAAACAAAAAAGCAAGCAGAATAAATTGACTTCAACCATTCCCTCGTCTTTGTTAGTATTATAGATTATTTGATTTTGATCTTGATTATTCAAGATAATGCTAAAAATATGTACTGTTACCTATGTCATCGTTTTCAGGCCATTGGTGAAGATCAAGGTGTTCTTTTCCCTAAATGTTTCTTTCAGTCCTTGTAACTGCCTTGTCATCGAACAGAACCTCTTTGGGACAGAATCCCAGTGACAGTTTATACCTAGTCCTGAACTAAAAAGCATGTTCAATGGACAATTTACTCCAATGGAAGGATTAATCTGGGTCTGGGAAACCAACCATTGGTGTTATGGACTATACAGTAGGTAGTCAAGGACATTGATATTTTCGCTCTTGCAACCAGATTCTCTGTATTGTGGTCAGTTCTACAGTGAGGGCGGTAAAGACAGTCAACAGATCACATACAAACCAGTACATATATGCTGTCACGTATCCACACATACACATGCACCCACACACCACAGCAGGGTGGAAAGGATCACAAGACTCTTGCCTCAATCCTGTCCTTTTGAAACTTCAGCCTATCACATTTGTGACTCATTTCAGGACACTTGGCATATGTTGCGCATCACTACTTCGCAGGAGAGGCATTTGAATGTAACCATTTTTTGATCAAAGTTCATTGTTTGACAGAAATGCTTTCTGGAACATGTGAACTTTGATGTGCCTTAATAACAAATTTGTTTGCAATTTGTACATATTAATGTTCATATAAAAAAAAAACACAGTTGGGATTTTGAAAGAGTGGGATTAGAACCCCAAAGTAATAGTGGTAAGAAAGATCATAAAGGTCATTTCAGATTCAGGTTCATGGGGGGTAATACCTTTTTGGAAACCACTATTCACACTATGTGGATTATAAACATGTACAGAGAATCATCACATCAAGGAGGTGCAACAGTGATGAATGGCAATTCAATGTACAACAGTAGTCTTCTGTAACAAGCAATAATAGGTAAATATGTTTACATACATCCATGGTTTGTTGAACTCCTTTAAAAAGTTTTGTAAGTAAGTAGTAAGATGTCCTCATTCAGCAGTCTGAATTAACCTAGAGGCACCAAAATATACATTTTTAGAGAAGTTTGGAGATTATTCCACAAGTAAGGTGCAAAGAGCTGATTTACCTTATTCTGTACATACCAAAGGAATTCCCAGAGCTAGCCATCCCTGGGGCTGTGTATGATAACGCCAACTCTCATGTCTAATGGTTATTGTAGCTACAGAGGGAGTTTATGTTTATGTCAAAGAGAGCAATGCATGGACCTACATGACCTACTTTCTGATAGGCTCACAAGGCTGCCGAGTGGCGCAGCGGTCTAAGGCACAGCAACCCAGTGCTACAGGCATCACTTGAAACCCTGGTTCAATCCTGGGCTATCCCATAGGGTGGTGCATAACTCTAACCTGTCTTTTTATTGTTGTTTAATTTCTTTATTACCTACCGTTCACCTAAAACATTTTTTGCACTATTGGTTTTCACCTGTAAGTAAGCATTTCACTGTAAAGTCTACACCTGTTTTATTCGGTGCACGTGACAAATAAACTTTGATTTGATTTGACAGATCCCTATTGCATAAGCAGAATCAGAGAAAATTGCAACCCTTTTCCCTTCTCCCGTTTTACAGGCAGTGGTTAATGCCAAAAGTTCAGCCTGTTCAGCTGAGAAAGTATCTGGTAATGGTTGTTGAATGTGAGTGGTTCTCGTTCTGAGGGGGAAATTGTGCAAAGGTGGGATGTGGTTGTGGCGCATGTCCACTTGGGGGCGCTGTAGGAGCAGGAGTGTTCATCATCACCATGTCAGGCTCACCTCCTTTATTACTCTTCTCCAATTGAGACAATTGGGCCTTTTTTACTGCACCATCAAGCCCCTTTTTATTCCTATGCTTTCTTATCACGAAGCCAGTTCTGGCAGTGGTGTCTCATATAATCCTTTCGTTCCCTACCCGCCTTTCTATCCCATCCCAAGACATCCCTCATTAGCATCTGTACTTATTCTGGGAGGTTGCGGCTGGCTCTGTCATAAAACATGTTCTCGGTGGCTTCAGAATGTTTATGGCGCTTTCCCAACTCCTCAAGCCATTTCTGTTTCAGGTTATCTATCCAATCTCCGAAATCTGAGTCAGTCTGATACTCTACTCATGTCTCGCATGGTAGGGAACATATCTCTCAAGCAGCCCCATACGTGTTGTCTGCACAGCTTAACTCCAGCTCAGCGGGTTGAGCCATTAACCCACAACGGATCATTACATCAGTGGGTGACTGCCCGGGATAAAATTGCCTTCATATCACCAAGGCACAGAGTCTGGTGGCCGTGCCTTGTTTCAAATTCTCTCATCCAGACTTCGGCTCTTTTCAACATTCTTGGTAGGGATTTAGCAGCAATTGCAAGATCTCCAAAACTCCAGTGTTTGCATTCAACATACATTTACTGAAACGTTTTTCTCCATCTCGTTCTATTATTTTTTTAAATCATTTGTAGACTATCACCCTCTTCTTCTTCATCTTCTTTCATTAGTTCCCCCTAAATAATTACCTTTGTACCAGTAGCTACTAAAGGGTGTAAACCTTCTCTCACTTCCACACCTCCTTTATCTTCATAAGGTGGGGGAGCTGTAGGGTGATGTATCACATATCCTGGTTCTCCCTTTTCCCCTTGTTCCAGCCACCCATTGACTCTTCAACTGTTTCAACTGACTTTGAGCATAAAACGTCTGTCCTTCAGTCTGAATTAGTCCCGATAGAGTGGCTGACAGTATGGTAACCTTCTTATTACTCTTCTTCTTACTGGCTTGCCTTCCCTTGACTATGCCAGTTATAACATCACACTTAGTTTTATCAAATGCTCCTGTGACCGGATATCTGTACTTTTCTCCTTTGTTTGTCCATTTATTCCATTTTCAAAAACCCCAGTCCAGGTCGGGTATTTGTCCTGTAAATATTGTTTAGGACTAATATGTTTAATTGGTGTGGGACCTACTGTCTCTGCAATGCCCTTGGTTGAATCTGTCATGGTGCCCCATGATTTTGTTTTAATCAGGTTCTATGTAATATGGACTGAGTGACTTATCTGTATGGTACTGTATAAAAACCCAGTTCTATCCCCGTATACGGGTAGTAGAACCTAATATAGGATGATATACCCAACGCAGTTCTATTTTCTCTAACCCCTCTTCTTCTGTAGTTTCACTACATGTATTCACTAACCACACTACTGTAAATAGGTTCCACATACTGTCTGTTTGGTAAATAACCACAATTAGTTTCAATTGTATTTTAACTTCAGTACGGTGGTCTCCCTGTCTCCTCTCTTGTGGATGTAATGGAAGAGTAAACTCACAACATGTCTTTCCTAATATGCAATTCACAAATGTATCCCTTCTTGTACTAGTTGCTGTCTATACCAGTCTAGATTTATTTCAGTACAAATCAAATGAAATGTATTTATATAGCCCTTCGTACATCAGCTGATATCTCAAAGTGCTGTACAGAAACCCAGCCTAAAACCCCAAACAGCAAGCAATGCAGGTGTAGAAGCACGGTGGCTAGGAAAAACTCCCTAGAAAGGCCAAAACCTAGGAAGAAACCTAGAGAGGAACCAGGCTATGTGGGGTGGCCAGTCCTCTTCTGGCTGTGCCGGGTGGAGATTATAACAGAACATGGCCAAGATGTTCAAATGTTCATAAATGACCAGCATGGTCGAATAATAATAAGGCAGAACAGTTGAAACTGGAGCAGCAGCACAGCCAGGTGGACTGGGGACAGCAAGGAGTCATCATGTCAGGTAGTCCTGGGGCATGGTCCTAGGGCTCAGGTCAGTTGAAACTGGAGCAGCAGCATGGCCAGGTGGACTGGGGACAGCAAGGAGTCATCATGTCAGGTAGTCCTGGGGCATGGTCCTAGGGCTCAGGTCCTCCGAGAGAGAGAAAGAAAGAGAGAAGGAGAGAATTAGAGAATGCACACTTAGATTCACACAGGACACCGAATAGGACAGGAGAAGTACTCCATATATAACAAACTGACCCTAGCCCCCCGACACATAAACTACTGCAGCATAAATACTGGAGGCTGAGACAGGAGGGGTCAGGAGACACTGCGGCCCCATCCGAGGACACCCCCGGACAGGGCCAAACAGGAACGATATAACCCCACCCACTTTGCCAAAGCACAGCCCCCACACCACTAGAGGGATATCTTCAACCACCAACTTACCATCCTGAGACAAGGCTGAGTATAGACCACAAAGATCTCCGCCACGGCACAACCCAAGGGGGGGGGGGTGAATCAACAGTGAATCAACCCACTCAGGTGACGCACCCCCTCCAGGGACGGCATGAGAGAGCCCCAGTAAGCCAGTGACTCAGCCCCTGTAATAGGGTTAGAGGCAGAGAATCCCAGTGGAAAGAGGGGAACCGGCCAGGCAGAGACATCAAGGGCGGTTCGTTGCTCCAGAGCATTTCCGTTCACCTTCCTACTCCTGGGCCAGACTACACTCAATCATATGACCCACTGAAGAGATGAGTCTTCATTAAAGACTTAAAGGTTGAGACCGAGTTTGCGTCTCTGACATGGGTAGGCAGACCGTTCCATAAAAATGGAGCTCTATAGGAGAAAGCCCTGCCTCCAGCTGTTTGCTTAGAAATTCTAGGGACAATTAGGAGGCCTGCGTCTTGTGACCGTAGCGTACGTGTAGGTATGTACGGCAGGACCAAATCAGAGAGATAGGTAGGAGCAAGCCCATGTAATGCTTTGTAGGTTAGCAGTAAAACCTTGAAATCAGCCCTTGCTTTGACAGGAAGCCAGTGTAGAGAGGCTAGCACTGGAGTATTATGATCACATTTTTTGGTTCTAGTCAGGATTCTAGCAGCCGTATTTAGCACTAACTGAAGTTTATTTAGTGCTTTATTCGGGTAGCCGGAAAGTAGAGCATTGCAGTAGTCTAACCTAGAAGTGACAAAACATGGATTAATTTTTCTGCATCATTTTTGGACAGAAAGTTTCAGATTTTTGCAATGTTACGTAGATGGAAAAAAGCTGTCCTTGAAATGGTCTTGATATGTTCTTCAAAAGAGAGATCAGGGTCCAGAGTAACGCCAAGGTCCTTCACAGTTTTATTTGAGACGACTGTACAACCATTAAGATTAATTGTCAGATTCAACAGAAGATCTCTTTGTTTCTTGGGACCTAGAACAAGCATCTCTGTTTTGTCCGAGTTTAATAGTAGAAACTTTGCAGCCATCCACTTCCTTATGTCTGAAACACATGCTTCTAGCGAGGGCAATTTTGGGGCTTCACCATGTTTCATTGAAATGTACAGCTGTGTGTCATCCGCATAGCAGTGAAAGTTAACATTATGTTTTTGAATAACATCCCCAAGAGGTAAAATATATAGTGAAAACAATAGTGCTCCTAAAACGGAACCTTGAGGAACACCGAAATTTACAGTTGATTTGTCAGAGGACAAACCATTCACAGAGACAAACTGATATCTTTCCGACAGATAAGATCTAAACCAGGCCAGAACTTGTCTGTGTAGACCAATTTGGGTTTCCAATCTCTCCAAAAGAATGTGGTGATCGATGGTATCAAAAGCAGCACTAAGGTCTAGGAGCACGAGGACAGATGCAGAGCCTCGGTCCGATGCCATTAAAATGTAATTTACCACCTTCACAAGTGCCGTCTCAGTGCTATGATGGGGTCTAAAACCAGACTGAAGCATTTCGTATACATTGTTTGTCTTCAGGAAGGCAGTGAGTTGCTGCGCAACAGCCTTCTCTAAAATTTTTGAGAGGAATGGAAGATTCGATATAGGCCGATAGTTTTTTTTATATTTTCTGGGTCAAGGTTTGGCTTTTTCAAGAGAGGCTTTATTACTGCCACTTTTAGTGAGTTTGGTACACATCCGGTGGATAGAGAGCCGTTTATTATGTTCAACATAGGAGGGCCAAGCACAGGAAGCAGCTCTTTCAGTAGTTTAGTTGGAATAGGGTCCAGTATGCAGCTTGAAGGTTTAGAGGCCATGATTATTTTCATCATTGTGTCAAGAGATATAGTACTAAAACACTTGAGCGTCTCTCTTGATCCTAGGTCCTGGCAGAGTTGTGCAGACTCAGGACAACTGAGCTTTGAAGGAATACGCAGATTTAAGGAAGAGTCCGTAATTTGCTTTCTAATAATCATAATCTTTTCCTCAAAGAAGTTCATGAATTTATCACTGCTAAAGTGAAAGTCATCCTCTCTTGGGGAATGCTGCTTTTTAGTTAGCTTTGCGACAGTATCAAAAAGGAATTTCGGATTGTTCTTATTTTCCTCAATTAAGTTAGAAAAATAGGATGATCGAGCAGCAGTAAGGGCTCTTCGGTACTGCACAGTACTGTCTTTCCAAGCTAGTCGGAAGACTTCCAGTTTGGTGTGGCGCCATTTCCGTTCCAATTTTCTGGAAGCTTGCTTCAGAGCTCGGGTATTTTCTGTGTACCAGGGAGCTAGTTTCTTATGAGAAATATTTTTAGTTTTTAGGGGTGCAACTGCATCTAGGGCATTGCGCAAGGTTAAATTGAGTTCCTCAGTTAGGTGGTTAACTGATTTTTGTCCTCTGGCGTCCTTGGGTAGACAGAGGGAATCTGGAAGGACATCAAGGAATCTTTGTGTTGTCTGTGAATTTATAGCACGACTTTTGATGATCCTTGGTTGGGGTCTGAGCAGATTATTTGTTGCAATTGCAAACGTTATAAAATGGTGGGCCGATAGTCCAGGATTATGAGGAAAAACATTAAGATCCACAACATTTATTCCATGGGACAAAACTAGGTCCAGCGTATGACTGTGACAGTGAGTGGGTCCAGAGACATGTTGGACAAAACCCACTGAGTCGATGATGGCTCCGAAAGCCTTTTGGAGTGGGTCTGTGGACTTTTCCATGTGAATATTAAAGTCACCAAAGATTAGAATATTATCCGCTATGACTACAAGGTCCGATAGGAATTCAGGGAACTCAGTGAGGAACGCTGTATATGGCCCAGGAGGCCTGTAAACAGTAGCTATAAAAAGTGATTGAGTAGGCTGCATAGATTTCATGACTAGAAGCTCAAAAGACGAAAACGTCATTTTTTTTTTTGTAAATTGAAATTTGCTATCGTAAATGTTAGCAACACCTCCGCCTTTGCGGGATGCACGGGGGATATGGTCACTAGTGTAGCCAGGAGGTGAGGCCTCATTTAACACAGTAAATTCATCAGGCTTAAGCCATGTTTCAGTCAGGCCAATCACATCAAGATTATGATCAGTGATTAGTTCATTGACTATAATTGCCTTTGAAGTAAGGGATCTAACATTAAGTAGCCCTATTTTGAGATGTGAGGTATCATGATCTCTTTCAATAATGACAGGAATGGAGGTGGTCTTTATCCTAGTGATATTGCTAAGGTGAACACCGCCATGTTTAGTTTTGCCCAACCTAGGTCGAGGCACAGACACGGTCTCAATGGTGATAGCTGAGCTGACTACACTGACTGTGCTAGTGGCAGACTCCACTATGCTGGCAGGCTGGCTAACCGCCTGCTGCCTGGCCTGCACCCTATTTCATTGTGGAGCTAGAGGAGTTAGATCCCTGTCTAACAGTTTTCAACCAGCGATTGAGTTGTGAGACTCTGCTCTAGAGCTCATCACTCCCCTAAACTGGGAGGGGGCCAGAGACAATTACTCGATGCCGACACATCTTTCTAGCTGATTTACACGCAGAAGCTATGTTGCGCTTGGTGATCTCTGACTGTTTCATCCTAACATCGTTGGTGCCGACGTGGATAACAATATCTCTATACTCTCTACACTCGCCAGTTTTAGCTTTAGCCAGCACCATCTTCAGATTAGCCTTAACGTCGGTAGCTCTGCACCCCGGTAAACAGTGTATGATCGCTGGATGATTCGTTTTAAGTCTAATACTGCGGGTAATGGAGTCGCCAATGACTAGAGTTTTCAATTTGTCAGAGCTAATGGTGGGAAGCTTCGGCGTCTCAGACCCCGTAACGGGAGGAGTAGAGACCAGAGAAGACTCGGCCTCTGACTCCGACCCGCTACTTAATGGGGAAAACCGGTTGAAAGTTTCTGTCGGCTGAATGAGCGACACCGGTTGAGCGTTCCTACAGCATTTCCTTCCAGAAACCGTGAGAAAGTTGTCCGGCTGCGGGGACTGTGCCAGGGGATTTATACTACTATCTGTACTTACTGGTGGCACAGACGCTGTTTCATCCTTTCCTACACTGAAATTACCCTTGCCTAGCGATTGCGTCTGAAGCTGGGCTTGTAGCACAGCTATCCTCGCCGTAAGGCGAGTACAGCGACTGCAATTAGAAGGCATCATGTTAATGTTACTACTTAGCTTCGGCTGTTGGAGGTCCTGACGAACCACGTCCAGATAAAGCGTCCGGAGTGAAAAAGTTGAGGAGGAAAAAACAAAAATATAAACGGTAATTAAAAAATAAAAACCGTAAATTTGTCAGGTAGCAAAACAGGTTGGCAACAAAACGCACAGCAACTCAAAAACAAGTCAAATGAATTGTTTACCTTTGATGATCTTCGGATGTTTTCACTCAAGAGACTCCCAGTTAGACAACAAATGTTCCTTTTGTTCCACAGAGATATTTTCTATATCCAAATACCTCCGTTAGTTTGGTGCGTTATGCCCAGGAATCCACCGGAAAGAGCGGTCAGGACAACGCAGACAAAAATTCCATGTCAGACGTTTTTTATAATCAATCCTCAGGGTGTTTTTCAAATATCTATTCGATAATATATCAACCGGGACAGTTGGCTTTTCACTAGGACCGGGAGTACCAATGGCCGCCTTTCTCTTTTGCGCACAATTCACTCTGAGAGCCCCCACCTATCCACTTACGCAATGTGGTCGTTCAGGCTCATTCTTCAAAATAAAAGCCTGAAACTATGTCTGAAGACTGTTGACACCTTTAGGAAGCGATAGGAAAAGGAATATGGTTGATATCCCTTTAAATGGAGCAATGGGAGGCTATGGAACATTGAGTTTTCAAAATAGAAGCCACTTCCTGGTTAGATTTTTCTCAGGGTTTCGCCTGCAATATCAGTTATGTTATACTCACAGACAATATTTTGATAGTTTTGGAAACTTTAGAGTGTTTTCTATCCTAATCTGTCAATTATATGCATATTCTAGCATCTGGTCCTGAGAATTAGGCCGTTTACTTTTGGAAAAATAACGTTCCCAACATAAAATAGTGTACCCTAGCTCCAAGAGGTTTTAACCTCTCTGGTACATGTGGGACGCTAGCATCCCACCTCGACAACAGCCAGTGGAAATCGCAGGGTGCAAAATTCAAAACAACAGAAATCCCATAATTAAAATTCCTCAAACATATAAGTATTGTACACCATTTTAAAGATAAACTTTGTGTAAATCCAACCATAGTGTCCAATTTCAAAAAGGCTTTACTGCGAAAGCACACCATGTGTTAGGTCAGCGCCTTTATGTTAGGTCAGCGCCTAGTCACAGAAAACCATACAACCATTTTCCAGCCAAGGAGAGGGCTCACACAAGTCAGAAACAGCGATTAAATTAATCACTAACCCTTGATGATCTTCATCAGATGGCACTCCCAGGACTCCATGTTAGACAATAAATGTGTGTTTTGTTCGATAAAGTTAATCTTTATGTCCAAAAATCTTATTTGATATTGGCACGTTGTGTTCAGAAATGCATTGTCTCAAACAAACATCTGGTGAAAGTGCAGAGAGCCACATCAAATTACAGAAATACTCATCATAAACATTGATCTAAGATACAAGTGTTTAACATACGATTAAAGATAAACTTCGCCTTAATGCAACCGCTGTGTCAGATTTCAAAAAGGCTTTGCGGCAAAAGCACACCATGCGATTATGTTAGGTCAGCGTCTAGCCATTTTCCAACCAAGGAGAGGTGTCACAAAAGTCAGAAATAGCATTAAAATTAATCACTTACCTTTGATGATCTTCATCTGATGGCACTCCCAGGTCTCCATGTTAGACAACAGATGTTCATTTTGATTGATAAAGTTCACCTTTATGTCCAAATTCCTCCATTTTGTTGGTACGTTTAGTTCAGAAATCCAAAGGCACAATGCGTGCTCTCAACATCAAGATGAAAAGTAAAAAAAGTATAATAAAGGTTAGTAGAAACATGTCAAGCAATGTTAAAAATCAATCCTCAGGTTGTTTTTGTCATAAATAATCAATAGTATTTCAACCGGAAAAAAGCTTTGTCAATAGAAAGGGAGAAACAAGAAAGGCACGTTCCCGATCACGCGCAGGACTCATGTCTGGAAATTTCCACTGTCCAGTCATTGAAAGTGCTGTATCTCCCTAATTTTTCAGAGTAAAAGCCTGAAACAATGCCCAAAGACTGGCCACATGTAGAGGAAGCCATAGAGATGGTGAACTGGGTCCTAAGTCTTTGTATGGTGGATAGGCTTTCAATGGAAAAACAGCCTTTCAAAATAATAGTACTTCCTGGTTTGATTTTCCTCAGGTTTTCACGTGCCATATCAGTTCTGTTATACAGACAATATTTTAACAGTTCTGGAAACTTTGGAGTGTTTTCTATCTGTAACGGTTGTCGTCGGTGGAAGGAGAGGACCAAAGCGCAGCGTGGTAAGTGTTCATCTTTTTAAATCAAACTGAACACTTCTAAATACGACACAACAAAGTGAAAACCGAAACAGTTCTATCTGGTGCAGACACACAAAGACAACGATTGACAGCTTCCTCTGATTGAGAACCATATCAGGCCAAACACAGAAATAGAAAAATATAGAAAAACTAACACAGACAACCCACCCAACTCATGCCCTGACCATACTAAAACAAAAGACAAAACAATGGAACTAAGGTCAGAACGTGACAGTACCCCCCCCCCCCCCCCCCCCCCCTACTCCCAAAGGTGCGGACTTCGGCTGCAAAACCTAAACCTATAGGGGAGGGTGTGGGTGGGTGTCTGTCCGCGGTGGCGGTGCGGGACGTGGACCCCACTCCACCATAGTCCTTCTCCGCCTCTCTACCCGCCTCCTTGGCCTCTTTAAAGCGGCGACCCTCGCCGCCAACCTCGGACTGAGGACCCACGCCACGGGTCCCGAATGGATGGGAGATTCCGGCAGCGCCGGACAGGCGGGAGCCTCCAGCAGCACCGGACAGGCGGGAGACTCCGGCAGCTCCAGAGTGAAGGGCAATTCCTGCATCGCCGGCGTGACAGGCGCCTATGGCAGCTCCTGGCTGACTGACGGCTCTGGCAGCTCCTGGCTGACTGACGGCTCTGGCAGCCCCTGGCTGACTGACGGCTCAGGACAGACGGGAGACTCTGGCAGCTCAGGACAGACGGGAGACTCTGGCAGCTCAGGACAGACGGGAGACTCTGGCAGCTCAGGACAGACGGGAGACTCTGGCAGCTCAGGACAGACGGGAGACTCTGGCAGTGCTGGAGAGGAGGAAGGCTCTGACAGCACTGGACAGGCGGGAGCACCTGTAGGGATGGAGGGACAGCCTGGTGCGGGGGGCTGCCACCGGAGGGCTGGTGCGTGGAGGTGGCACTGGATAGACCGGACCGTGAAGGCGCACTGGAGCTCTTGAGCACCGAGCCTGCCCAACCTTATCTGGTTGAATGCTCCCCGTAGCCAGGCCAGTGCAATGAGGTGGAATAGCCCGCACTGGGCTGTGCTGGCGAACTGGGGACACCCTGCGTAAGGATGGTGCCATGTACCCTGGCCCGAGGAGACGCACTGGATACCAGATGCGTAGAGCCGGCTTCATGGCATCTGGCTCAATGCCCACTCTAGCCCGGCCGATACGGGGAGCTGGAATGTACCGCCCCGGGCTATGCACACGCACCAGGGACACCGTGCGCTCCACCGCATAACACGGGGCCTGCCCGGTCCCTCTCTCTCTCCGGTTAGCACGGGAAGTTGGCGCAGGTCTCCTAACTGTCTTCGCCACACTCCCCATGTGCCTCCTCCCAATACATTTTTGGGGCTGCCTCTCGGGCTTCCAGCTGCTCTGCCGAGATAACCTTTGTATGCTTGCAATGCCCAAAGATGGAAAAGTACTGGGTAATAGAGATGTACTGCTTTAGTTCTCAGGCTGAGAACTGCCTGCACCTGCTGATAGTCACGCAACCTCAAGGCTGGCTTACAGAAGATTGAGAAACCACAGTCTAGACATGTTTTCTCATCTTAGATACATTGTATCTAATCCAATGCAACAAAGTTAAGGAATGATTCACGGTAGGTTGTCCACATCCAGTAGTATAAAGAGCGTTGTCTCCTGTTTCGCCACACAGATCTTTACTACTGAGGTATTCTGTATGTGAATCTCTGTCTGCAATTGAATTTTATTACTAAAGAGTTGTATTCCAAGGTTCCTGTGTCTGTGTCATCTATCTGGAAGAATAAATGTTAAATGAAACATACATCACCCCAGGCAAAGGACCACCCAACATTTGACGAGCTTGCCAGGAGTGAGTGACCACTGATCTTCGTCCCACTGTGCAGCGCATCAAAGGATACGGTAAGCAGACGGCTGTTAAACCAAAAGTCTGAAATGAGAAAAAGCACTGTGTGGTTGATGACTTCATCCAGTATGTAAGTGCCACCTCACTCATGGGGTTGATAATTACAGGAACAGTTGATGCATACATTTATGTACAAACCCGTAATAGGATATTTGATAAATGACACAGAACCTCTGGTGTAATAGTTAGAAATTCCTGAGGGTCTAATGGAACCTTGTGTGAGGAACTTGGTTATATATTAGGATGAACCAAGTCAGTACTGGGTGACAAGTGTTGTGTGCGCATGGTGTCCTTACCTGAGGGAAGACACTGGATTTATATATGGTGTCCTTACCTGAGGGAAGGCATTGGTTTTGTTTTGATATACAGTGCCTTGCGAAAGTATTCGGCCCCTTTGAACTTTGCGACCTTTTGCCACATTTCAGGCTTCAAACATAAAGATATAAAACTGTATTTTTTTGTGAAGAATCATCAACAAGTGGGACACAATCATGAAGTGGAACGACATTTATTGGATAATTCAAACTTTTTTAACAAATCAAAAACTGAAAAATTGGGCGTGCAAAATTATTCAGCCCCTTTACTTTCAGTGCAGCAAACTCTCTCCAGAAGTTCAGTGAGGATCTCTGAATGATCCAATGTTGACCTAAATGACTAATGATGATAAATACAATCCACCTGTGTGTAATCAAGTCTCCGTATAAATGCACCTGCACTGTGATAGTCTCAGAGGTCAGTTAAAAGCGCAGAGAGCATCATGAAGAACAAGGAACACACCAGGCAGGTCCGAGATACTGTTGTGAAGAAGTTTAAAGCTGGATTTGGATACAAAAAGATTTCCCAAGCTTTAAACATCCCAAGGAGCACGGTGCAAGCGATAATATTGAAATGGAAGGAGTATCAGACCACTGCAAATCTACCAAGACCTGGCCGTCCCTCTAAACTTTCAGCTCATACAAGGAGAAGACTGATCAGAGATGCAGCCAAGAGGCCCATGATCACTCTGGATGAACTGCAGAGATCTACAGCTGAGGTGGGAGTCTCTGTCCATAGGACAACAATCAGTCGTATATTGCACAAATCTGGCCTTTATGGAAGAGTGGCAAGAAGAAAGCCATTTCTTAAAGATATCCATAAAAAGTGTTGTTTAAAGTTTGCCACAAGCCACCTGGGAGACACACCAAAGATGTGGAAGAAGGTGCTCTGGTCAGATGAAACCAAAATTGAACTTTTTGGCAACAATGCAAAACGTTATGTTTGGCGTAAAAGCAACACAGCTCATGACCCTGAACACACCATCCCCACTGTCAAACATGGTGGTGGCAGCATCATGGTTTGGGCCTGCTTTTCTTCAGCAGGGACAGGGAAGATGGTTACAATTGATGGGAAGATGGATGGAGCCAAATACAGGACCATTCTGGAAGAAAACCTGATGGAGTCTGCAAAAGACCTGAGACTGGGACGGAGATTTGTCTTCCAACAAGACAATGATCCAAAACATAAAGCAAAATCTACAATGGAATGGTTCAAAAATAAACATATCCAGGTGTTAGAATGGCCAAGTCAAAGTCCAGACCTGAATCCAATCGAGAATCTGTGGAAAGAACTGAAAACTGCTGTTTACAAATGCTCTCCATCCAACCTCACTGAGCTCGAGCTGTTTTGCAAGGAGGAATGGGAAAAAAATTCAGTCTCTCGATGTGCAAAACTGATAGAGACATACCCCAAGCGACTTACAGCTGTAATCGCAGCAAAAGGTGGCGCTACAAAGTATTAACTTAAGGGGGCTGAATAATTTTGCACGCCCAATTTTTCAGTTTTTGATTTGTTAAAAAAGTTTGAAATATCCAATAAATGTCGTTCCACTTCATGATTGTGTCCCACTTGTTGTTGATTCTAAACAAACAAATACAGTTTTATATCTTTATGTTTGAAGCCTGAAATGTGGCAAAAGGTCACAAAGTTCAAGGGGGCCGAATACTTTCGCAAGGCACTGTATGTATAATTGCTGGGAGGATAGATTTGGTGTGGGACAATTGTTGTATGAGTTGAGTGTATTTGATAACAGTGAATTGATATATGCTAGTCATTATCAAGAATTTCTGTACTTGCCAACCTATTTTGTTGCCAATCTATTTTGCTACCTGACAACTTTACGGTTTTCACTTTTTAATTACCGTTCATATATTTATTTATTTTTTCCTAACTTTTTCACTCCGGACCCTTTATCTGGACACGATTCGTCAGGACCTACAACAGCCGAAGCTAAGTAGTAACATTAACATGATGCCTTCTAATTGCAGTCGCTGTACTCGCCTTACGGCGAGGATAGCTGTGCTACAAGCCCAGCTTCAGACGCAATCGTTAGGCAAGGGTAATTTCAGTGTAGGAAAGGATGAAACAGCGTCTGTGCCACCAGTAAGTACAGATAGTAGTATAAATCCCCTGGCACAGTCCTCGCAGCCGGACAACTTTCTCACGGTTTCTGGAAGGAAATGCTGTAGGAACGCTCAACCGGTGTCGCTCATTCAGCCGACAGAAACTTTCAACCGGTTTTCCCCATTAAGCAGCGGGTCGGAGTCAGAGGCCGAGTCTTCTCTGGTCTCTACTCCTCCCGTTAAGCTTCCCACCATTAGCTCTGACAAATTGAAAACTCTAGTCATTGGCGACTCCATTACCCGCAGTATTAGACTTAAAACGAATCATCCAGCGATCATACACTGTTTACCAGGGGGCAGGGCTACCGACGTTAAGGCTAATCTGAAGATGGTGCTGGCTAAAGCTAAAACTGGCGAGTGTAGAGAGTATAGAGATATTGTTATCCACGTCGGCACCAACGATGTTAGGATGAAACAGTCAGAGATCACCAAGCGCAACATAGCTTCTGCGTGTAAATCAGCTAGAAAGATGTGTCGGCATCGAGTAATTGTCTCTGGCCCCCTCCCAGTTAGGGGGAGTGATGAGCTCTACAGCAGAGTCTCACAACTCAATCGCTGGTTGAAAACTGTTTTCTGCCCCTCCCAAAAGATAGAATTTGTAGATAATTGGCCCTCTTTCTGGGACTCACCCACAAACAGGACCAAGCCTGACCTGCTGAGGAGTGACGGACTCCATCCTAGCTGGAGGGGTGCTCTCATCTTATCTACCAACATAGACAGGGCTCTAACTCCTCTAGCTCCACAATGAAATAGGGTGCAGGCCAGGCAGCAGGCTGTTAGCCATCCTGCCAGCATAGTGGAGTCTGCCACTAGCACAGTCAGTGTAGTCAGCTCAGCTATCACCATTGAGACCGTGTCTGTGCCTCGACCTAGGTTGGGCAAAACTAAACATGGCGGTGTTCGCCTTAGCAATCTCACTAGGATAAAGACCACCTCCATTCCTGTCATTACTGAAAGAGATCATGATACCTCACATCTCAAAATAGGGCTACTTAATGTTAGATCCCTTACTTCAAAGGCAATTATAGTCAATGAAATAATCACTGATCATAATCTTGATGTGATTGGCCTGACTGAAACATGGCTTAAGCCTGATGAATTTACTGTTTTAAATGAGGCCTCAACTCCTGGCTACACTAGTGACCATATCCCCCGTGCATCCCGCAAAGGCGGAGGTGTTGCTAACAATTACGATAGCAAATTTCAATTTACAAAAAAAAGCTACTGCTACAGGCCTCCTGGGCCATATACAGCGTTTCTGACTGAGTTCCCTGAATTCCTATCAGACCTTGTAGTCATAGCGGATAATATTCTAATCTTTGGTGACTTTAATATTCACATGGAAAAGTCCACAGACACACTCCAAAAGGCTTTCGGAGCCATCATCGACTCAGTGGGTTTTGTCCAACATGTCTCTGGACCCACTCACTGTCACAGTCATACGCTGGACCTAGTTTTGTCCCATGGAATAAATGTTGTGGATCTTAATGTTTTTCCTCATAATCCTGGACTACCGGACCACCATTTTATAACGTTTGCAATTGCAACAAATAATCTGCTCAGACCCCAACCAAGGATCATCAAAAGTCGTGCTATAAATTCACAGACAACACAAAGATTCCTTGATGTCCTTCCAGATTCCCTCTGTCTACCCAAGGACGCCAGAGGACAAAAATCAGTTAACCACCTAACTGAGGAACTCAATTTAACCTTGCGCAATGCCCTAGATGCAGTTGCACCCCTAAAAACTAAAAATATTTCTCATAAGAAACTAGCTCCCTGGTACACAGAAAATACCCGAGCTCTGAAGCAAGCTTCCAGAAAATTGGAACGGAAATGGCGCCACACCAAACTGGAAGTCTTCCGACTAGCTTGGAAAGACAGTACCGTGCAGTACCGAAGAGCCCTTACTGCTGCTCGATCATCCTATTTTTCTAACTTAATTGAGGAAAATAAGAACAATCCGAAATTCCTTTTTGACACTGTCGCAAAGCTAACTAAAAAGCAGCATTCCCCAAGAGAGGATGACTTTCACTTTAGCAGTGATAAATTCATGAACTTCTTTGAGGAAAAGATTATGATTATTAGAAAGCAAATTACGGACTCCTCTTTAAATCTGCGTATTCCTCCAAACCTCAGTTGTCCTGAGTCTGCACAACTCTGCCAGGACCTAGGATCAAGAGAGACGCTCAAGTGTTTTAGTACTATATCTCTTGACACAATGATGAAAATAATCATGGCCTCTAAACCTTCAAGCTGGATACTGGACCCTATTCCAACTAAACTACTGTGCTTGGCCCTCCTATGTTGAACATAATAAACGGCTCTCTATCCACCGGATGTGTACCAAACTCACTAAAAGTGGCAGTAATAAAGCCTCTCTTGAAAAAGCCAAACCTTGACCCAGAAAATATAAAAAAAACTATCGGCCTATATCGAATCTTCCATTCCTCTCAAAAATTTTAGAGAAGGCTGTTGCGCAGCAACTCACTGCCTTCCTGAAGACAAACAATGTATACGAAATGCTTCAGTCTGGTTTTAGACCCCATCATAGCACTGAGATGGCACTTGTGAAGGTGGTAAATTACATTTTAATGGCATCGGACCGAGGCTCTGCATCTGTCCTCGTGCTCCTAGACCTTAGTGCTGCTTTTGATACCATCGATCACCACATTCTTTTGGAGAGATTGGAAACCCAAATTGGTCTACACAGACAAGTTCTGGCCTGGTTTAGATCTTATCTGTCGGAAAGATATCAGTTTGTCTCTGTGAATGGTTTGTCCTCTGACAAATCAACTGTAAATTTCGGTGTTCCTCAAGGTTCCGTTTTAGGACCACTATTGTTTTCACTATATATTTTACCTCTTGGGGATGTTATTCAAAAACATAATGTTAACTTTCACTGCTATGCGGATGACACACAGCTGTACATTTCAATGAAACATGGTGAAGCCCCAAAATTGCCCTCGCTAGAAGCATGTGTTTCAGACATAAGGAAGTGGATGGCTGCAAAGTTTCTACTATTAAACTCGGACAAAACAGAGATGCTTGTTCTAGGTCCCAAGAAACAAAGAGATCTTCTGTTGAATCTGACAATTAATCTTAATGGTTGTACAGTCGTCTCAAATAAAACTGTGAAGGACCTTGGCGTTACTCTGGACCCTGATCTCTCTTTTGAAGAACATATCAAGACCATTTCAAGGTCAGCTTTTTTCCATCTACGTAACATTGCAAAAATCTGAAACTTTCTGTCCAAAAATGATGCAGAAAAATGTATCCATGCTTTTGTCACTTCTAGGTTAGACTACTGCAATGCTCTACTTTCCGGCTACCCGGATAAAGCACTAAATAAACTTCAGTTAGTGCTAAATACGGCTGCTAGAATCCTGACTAGAAACAAAAAATTTGATCATAATACTCCAGTGCTAGCCTCTCTACACTGGCTTCCTGTCAAAGCAAGGGCTGATTTCAAGGTTTTACTGCTAACCTACAAAGCATTACATGGGCTTGCTCCTACCTATCTCTCTGATTTGGTCCTGCCGTACATACCTACACGTACGCTACGGTCACAAGACGCAGGCCTCCTAATTGTCCCTAGAATTTCTAAGCAAACAGCTGGAGGCAGGGCTTTCTCCTATAGAGCTCCATTTTTATGGAACGGTCTGCCTACCCATGTCAGAGACGCAAACTCGGTCTCAACCTTTAAGTCTTTACTGAAGACTCATCTCTTCAGTGGGTCATATGATTGAGTGTAGTCTGGCCCAGGAGTGGGAAGGTGAACGGAAATGCTCTGGAGCAACGAACCGCCCTTGATGTCTCTGCCTGGCCGGTTCCCCTCTTTCCACTGGGATTCTCTGCCTCTAACCCTATTACAGGGGCTGAGTCACTGGCTTACTGGGGCTCTCTCATGCCGTCCCTGGAGGGGGTGCGTCACCTGAGTGGGTTGATTCACTGTTGTGGTCATCCTGTCTGGGTTGGCGCCCCCCCCCCCCCCTTGGGTTGTGCCGTGGCGGAGATCTTTGTGGTCTATACTCAGCCTTGTCTCAGGATGGTAAGTTGGTGGTTGAAGATATCCCTCTAGTGGTGTGGGGGCTGTGCTTTGGCAAAGTGGGTGGGGTTATATCGTTCCTGTTTGGCCCTGTCCGGGGGTGTCAACTGACCTCAGCCCTAGGACCATGCCCCAGGACTACCTGACATGATGACTCCTTGCTGTCCCCAGTCCACCTGGCTGTGCTGCTGCTCCAGTTTCAACTGTTCTGCCTTAATATTATTCGACCATGCTGGTCATTTATGAACATTTGAACATCTTGGCCATGTTCTGTTATAATCTCCACCCGGCACAGCCAGAAGAGGACTGGCCATCCCACATATGCTCTCTCTAATTCTCTCTTTCTTTCTCTCTCTCGGAGGACCTGAGCCCTAGGACCATGCCCCAGGAATACCTGACATGATGCATTGCTTGCTGTTTGGGGTTTTAGGCTGGGTTTCTGTACAGCACTTTGAGATATCAGCTGATGTACGAAGGGCTATATAAAATAAATTTGATTTGATTTGATTTGATTTGCTTTTCTGATTTTCGTGACCAAGTTACCTGATGCTAAGTGTACTTATTGTTTTGTCGAGCGATCGATAAAGTTACACAAGCGCTTGTATTGCTTTCGCTGTAAAGCATAATTTCAAAATCTGAGACAACAAGTGGATTAACAAAAGTCTAAGCTGTGTTTTGCAATATTGCACTTGTGATTTCATGAATATGAATATTTTCTAGTAATATTATTTGACTGTGGCGCTATGCTATTCAGCGTTGCTGATGACAATTATCCCGGATCCGGTATGGGTGGTTCAGAGAGTTTAACCATCACCATCGTAGGTGGATGAAGAGGAGTTCTCCGTGCCTCTTCAGGTGGTTTGCTAGATTCTAACAATGAAATTAGCAAATGTATCAACCGGAATCTAACCAAATAGCAGTATAATTAGGCTACTCAAATTGGCCTAAACCGCGAATGGTTTTACAAACCTGATTTAGCTTTTCCTGACACTTTTTCATATTTTTTGGGCACGTCAGAAAGTGAAGTTACTTCTTCGGAGGCTGCTGCTTTTTCTTTAGGTGGCATGATCAAACGGTTCATCTCAAAGTTAGGCTATATAAAAACGTTAGTTTAAAAACAGCAACTGTATTCTCAGCCTACACACGTTATGCACTTCCAGCAAAGCACGCGGTTTGAAGATAAATATTTTTCTCAGACAGACAAGTTAGTTGGTTTTAAAAATCTAATTGCCTGCAATTATGATACAAAATAAAATCTGTTAAAGACTAATAGTTTGAGAACCTAAAAATAATTACCGATAAATGATTCTGAATGTTCAGCCTCCTTGTCCTCTGCAACATGACATTAGCCCACAGTTGTCATATGAGACTGTGGTTTTCTGTGGTTTTCCTGTGAACATGCTTTTCTATTGAAACATTTAATCTTTGTCCCAGTCACTGCCACCATCTTCTGTGATGTCAGACTAACAGTATGTATGTAGCTGTCTAAAAAATGACATTGTTCATCCCTGATATGGCTGGTCGTCTGTTTTTGCTCATCTTCCTTTTCGGTGAGTTATTTTTCCGTTCCATCATTTGTTTGTGCGACAGGATATTCCATTCTTCTTTCCCCTCTTTTAGTCTTTTACTTTAGGAACTCTTAATATTTCAACATTGATCATCCTATTGATTTTTAATTTCTCTGTCATTATTTTACATTTTGTTCAGATAAGAATGACCACTGCTTGATAACATGGCTGTGAATGCATTACAGACTGTTCTGCTTCGCCAGCTTGTGTAAAGTGATTCCATCTCATGTTTTCTTATTTTTCATAATGTCAAAAAGACCATGATAATGACCCATTTCGTTATGTCTAGATACCTTCCAGCACCTCAAAGCCAAAGGTCAGTATCATTATTATGAATTTTAAGTTGCAATATGTAACGTTTTGGGCTACCAGACTAAACAACGGGTTACCAAAATATTAAAATAATGATTGACATATTTTCAATTAAAACGTTTTTTTGATGAATTCATCCCTACGATTTTATCCTTCCATGAGATGCTGTATACACTGGGTATACAAAACATTAACACGACAAAGACTGACCAGGAAAATCCAGGTGAAAGATATGATCCCTTATTGATGTCACTTGTTAAAGCCACTTTAATCAGTAAATAGATCAAGGGGAGGAGACAGGTTAAAGACATGGATTGTGTATGTCTGCCATTCAGAGGGGGAAAGGGCAAGACACAATATTTAAGTGCCTTTGACCGGGTATGGTAGTAGATGCCAGAACTGCAATAGCTCAACAGTTTCCTGTGTGTATCAAGAATGGTCCACCACCCTAAGGACATCCTGACAACTTGACACAACTGTGGGAAGGATTGGAGTCAAACACAAAAAAATGGTCTATTCACCATTCCATTTGACTGCTCAATCCACTATGGTGACAGAACGGAATGCCAACAAAAAAAGCCTCTATTTACATGTTGCATATGAGTGCATTTCACACTTTCAGACTTAAAATTGGAGTTTAAGGCTCGTATGAATGTCCTGCTAATGTAATGTTAGTGTCATCAACTGCATTATACTTAACAATAACTTCAACTTCAACCAGTAAAATGTCTCTTTGGCTACGTCCTATGGCCATGTCAGTGAGTGTTTAGCATTCTAGCTAACAACTTGCTGCATCCAAAATAGTTATTTTACAAAGATCACAACAGAATATAATCTTAGTGACTGTTCAAGCAAGAATCAAAACATCATTGTCAGCGTAGGAAAGCCCCCCAAAAGTTATTTTGTTTAGAAGTAATAAAAATTTAAATCTAGGCTATGTTGAACGGGCGCAGATGGCGTGGCTTTCTTACTGCAGCCAAGAGTCACGTGCATCTGTACGTGATGTCAGTGTGTCGTTCACTGGAAAGTATGGAACGTCATTTTGGTCTTTGCATTTCAAAAAAGATACATGTGAAATAACACTGTTTGATGCATCAAAGAAGCTTGTTGACCAATCAGGACCTAGATATGACTGTACATCACATAATAAATTAAGTTTGTTACTTCTTTACGTAGTTATTACAGATTGATTACACTATCACTTGTATTTCATATGTCACAGTGATTCACCGATATGTGTGATGCTGGTAAAGTTTGGTCTTGTGCACCTGCCGCTGCAGCACAAGCGCAGACACACCTCCCCAAGCTCTGGGACAGGTCTGGTCAGAAATAAATCCATCACTTCCGTTGTTTGGCTGTGCCCATTTAGCAACGTTCCAAAATGAGGATGAAAATAAATAAAACACATTTACTCAGAACAATAATACGTCTTTAATGAAAGACATGTCCTTAATCTTTTGTTTAAATGTTGGCAACAGTTTTACAAAAGCAAAATGTCCATCTAAGCCGAGGATTATTGTGTGATAACTCCCTCCTAAGGGCTGTTCCTGGCACGGGCTCTCATTGTTTATTGCTTAAATAGACAACAGTGTCTGAATTGTTTTCTCTGTCAAACTCAGATAATATTAAGTTGTACATTATCTGTATGAGTAGTTAAACATTGAAAATTAATTTACAACTCAATTTAAAAAGACACTCCATCATCCCTCTGATGTCACAGATCTTCCTTATCCCAGTCTGACAGTGATTCCTGCAGTCATCAATGAGAGAGACTCAGTTCAGCTGAACTGTCAGACTCCTCCATCTGTCTCTGAGTGTTACTTCAAAATGGCTGGGCAAGTGGAATTCACCCTTCCATCACCCTGTCAACAGACACTCACAGGAACACTACTGGTGAGGTGGACAGGTCAGAGTTCACCAGCTGAGGTCAAAATGCAATGTCAGTACAGTGCTTCAGGTTCACAGTTTAGATCCATATTCAGTGAGCCTTCAACAGTCACAATTCGGGGTAAGAAGACTATTTGAATGGTTGTAAACAATGTACAGTTGTGCCATCATTACCATGTTCCTCTTGTGATATGTTATCATACTGTGTGTTGTCATAATCTATTACATGAAGCAATCAAGCAATATATTATATCTCCTTAATTTCCCATACTGTCGCTGCATGAAGTAATTGACTCAAGATCCTTAAGTCTGAAATAACAAGGAGGGATTAGTCTGTCAGTAAATTTCTCAAAACCACAAAATGCTAAATGCTAAATTCCCCTATTCTCACAGACATTCCCCAGCTGACAGTGAGTTCTACAGTCATCAGAGAAACAGAATCAGTTCAGCTGAGTTGTGAGACTCCTCCATCTCTCCCTGTGTCTCACTGTTACTTCAACATAGAGGGGGAGGGGGGGGATCTTCCAGACTCATCCTGTACTCAGACACTCACAGGAACAGAGCTGCTCAAGAGGGCAGATCAAACGTTTCCAGATGTGGTCAAAGTGACGTGTTACTGTGCTGTATGGAAGTCTCACATATCTCCTTTTAGTGACCCTGTCTCAGTCACTGTTCAGGGTAAGTAGGTGGTTTATAAAATTATACACTTCACTGTTATACCGTATTAATTATGCTCGTTCTGAAAATTAGATATTCTGTCTTATTTCCTAAATGTCTTCATTTCACATAATGATAGGATTTACTGTACTTTGTACAAACATAAATGCTGACATAGTTGAAGATTTGATTTATGTATTTTCCATACTGTTAGTATGTATGGATTACCTGTAATGTTTTTTAATTGTAACTTTCAAAGAGACACTATTCTCCTGATCTCACAGACCCACCTCCTCCCAGGCTAACAGTCAATTCTACAGTCATCAGAGAGAGAGACTCAGTTCAGCTGAGCTGTCAGACTCCTCCATCTGTCTCTGTGTCTCAGTGTTACTTCTACATAGACGGGAGAGATCCTAAACACTCACCCTGTACGAGTTCACTAACGGGGACTGAGCTGCTCTTGTGGGCAGGTCACAGTTCATCTGCTGAGATCAAACTGAGATGTTTTTACACAGTAGAAACTCACTTTCCATCGATGCACAGTGGTTCTGTCTCTGTTACTATTCTTGGTAAGAAACTATTTTTCAGATTGTGATTTAAACAGAATAATTCAAGACAATCTCATCCAATGTCATTTCAAAATTGCTATTGTGAAGACAGTAAATCCATATAATATTTGAAATGTATGTGTCAAAAGTAGAATTCTCAGATCCCACGGCAAACAACCACAGAGACAGGCCAAAGCACAATCAAAGGTTCTTTAGTAACTCAGCTTTACACAGTAATACAGTAATATACCTATTAGAAATGTATAAATTGGCTGGGATTTAGGGCTATAGACTAACTAGAAGCAACAAGCCAAACTAACACAGCGGTTGATTTCCGATCTGTGGCCAATGTTCATTTGGGTCTTTCCGAGCAGGGTTTGTTCATTCGGCGCTAAACCGAACAGGGTTCAGATCTTCCTCTCGAGCAGGGATCGCTAGCCGATGGCTGGTTCGGTGGTCAATAGCAGGACGCCTTCTGTCCCTCGCTCCTCACCGGCCTGGCTGCGTGGAAGAGTGGGGTGTAGACTCTCAGATGCGTCGGGCGTGTCCCCTGTGTCTGTAGTCGTGGGGACACAAAACAGACAATTGGATCATGTATTGGCCAACAATTGGTGTCACACTCACACGTTCAAAACAAGCACTTTCCTTTAGTAGTGCTGTAGAGTGCGTTGCGATTTGTGTCTTTCCCACAGCAGGGGACCAGCACAGAGGAGCAGCGAGTCGGTCAAGAGGTCCCTGGTCCACTTCCTTATAAGTCTAGTTCTGGGTCATGTTCGAAATCCATTTGGGGAGGGAGGAGATGTTAGAGAATTGGTAACAGCTGTCTCAATGTCACTTTAGTCCATGCAAATCTGTGTAATCACAACACACCATACAAGCATGCAAAATAGTCCATACGATTCAATTTAATTTCACAAGTGAGAATGTAAGGAATTAAGTGAAAGGCAATCATTGTAAACAAACAGCACACATGATTAAATGGCACTCATAAATAGGAATGATATCAAATAAAACATGCTGATACGTAATATATAGAGAATGGCAGGCTCTCGGTGAGTAAGAGTCAGTGTCACTTGTGACATACAGTATACATTATATTCAAATAGAGTGATGCAAAAAGGAGTCTCTGTCCCTTCCTAACAGATTCAAAACCAGACATTACAGTCCATTCTGATGGGTACTTCAATGTCTTATGTTTGATTCCTGTAACCTGCACGTTGGAGAAGAGAGTCAGCTATTATTGACAGAAATTAGATCTGGAAAGAAAAAAGAACAGTGGTTCTGTAGATTCATTGTAACTGAGAGTGGTCTTATCAGAAGTCTACAGTCAGTGAGGCGTAAGGAGGTGAGCAATGACTACAGATTGAGCTCAGGACCAAACTCTCTCTCTCCACACAGTGATGGGAAAAGCGTTGCACGTGAGTCATTATCTAAACAAATCTATCAGTGCTGCAGGTCTTTATGATCTGAATCACTTTGATTTTAGCATCTACTTAGTATGACTATATTAATTCTGACCAACAAACTAAACACTACATTTCAATACCAAATGATTTTAGATCTGGTGGGAGTTCACATCAGTGATCCAACAACTATACAGACACCTTACAGACACCTGTAAAATCCAAGATGGCGTTGCAGTCGGACGTGCGTTTTGTCTTGTCCTGTCCCGTGTAAATATAGTTATTTGTTTCGTATATATATTTCGTATATATTTTAATCTCACTTTCCATCTACGGACTGAATATACTTTCCTGCAACCCGCCTCACCCAATGTGGTACTGATCTTCTATTTATATACTTCAGAACCGGAACCCCCATCAGGAGCTTGCCAGCTAACTAGCTACTAGCTAGTAGACAGTTAGCCACTGCTAGCGGTCTTCACCGTTAAATTGGACACCAGCCAGCCCCAGCTCGGTCAATACCTGCCAGTCTGCACAGATAAACCCTTGAGCATATCGGACTGCTTTTTCTTTACCACATCTCCGGATTCTTACCACAAACTCTGAACCTAGCTAGCTGCAATCCGAGTGGCTATTCCTGGCTAACGTCTCTGTCCCGTAGCAAGTACCAGTTAGCCTTGAGCTAGCCTCGAGCTAGGCCCATCTCCCGGCTAGCTGAAGAGGTCCACTAGCTAATTATTGGGCTACAAAACCTCTTTTACCAAATGACCTAGACCCTTTACTGCTGACACAGAGCCCTCCGATCCATCACGACTGGTCTGCCGACGAAATCGTCCGAGGTGGTTTCAACAGGCCCTTCCATTGCGATGACTCCGACGGCCCATCTGCTAGCCCCGGCCCGCTAGCTGTCTGAATCGCCGTGTCTCCAGCTCGACTAGTGTAGTAGCGACTACTGAATCAGCTCCTTGTCTCACCTATTGCTACTCATTGGACCCTATGATCACTCGGCTACACATGCCTCTCCCTAATGTCAATATTTCTTGTCTATTTCTATTTTGGTTAGTGATTATTGACTTATTTCACTGTAGAGCCCCCAGACCTGTCCAATATGACTTAGATAGCCCTTTCATCCCACCCCACACATGCAGTGACCTCACCTGGCTTAACTGGTGCCTCTAGAGACAAAACCTCTCTCACCGTCACGCAATGCCTCGGTTTACCTACACTGTACTCACATCCTACCATACTCTTGTCTGTACATTTTGCCTTGACTCTATTCTTCCACACCCAGAAATCTGCTCCCTTTTCTCTCTGTTCCGAATGCACTAGACAACCAGTTCTTATAGCCTTTAGCCATACCCTTATCCAACTCCTCTGTTCCTCTGGTGATGTAGAGGTTAACCCAGGCCCTGCAGCCCCCAGCACCACTCCTATTCCCCAGGTGCTCTCATTTGTTGACTTCTATAAGAGTAAAAGCCTTGGTTTCATGCATGTTAACATCAGAAGCCTCCTCCGTCAGTTTGTTTTATTCACTGCTTCAGCACACTCCTCCAACCCTGATATCCTAGCTGTGTCTGAATCCTGGCTTAGGAAGGCCACCAAATAACCTGAAATTTCCATCCCCAACTTCAACATTTTCCGACAAGATAGAACTGCCAAAGGGGGCGGAGTTACAGCATACTGCAGAGACAGCCTGCAGAGTTCGGTCATACAATCCAGGTCTGTACCCAAACATTTTGAGCTTCTACTTCTAAAAATCCACCTTTCCAGAAACAAGGATTTCACTGTTGCCGCTTGTTATAGTCCCCCCTCAGCCCCCAGCTGTGCCATGGACACCATATGTGAATTGATCTATCTTCAGAGTTCGTACAGTTAGGTGATCTAAACTGGGATATGCTTAACACTCCAGCCGTCCTACAATCTAAGCTAGATGCCCTTAATATCACACAATTTATCAAGGAACCTACCAGGTACAACCCTAAATCTGTAACCATGGGCACCCGCTTAGATATCATCCTGACCAACTTGCCTTCTAAATACACCTCTGCTGTCTTCAACCAGGATCTCAACGATCACTGCTTCATTGCCTGGGTCCGTAATGGGTCCGCTGTCAAACGACCACCCCTCATCACTGTCAAACGCTCCCTAAAACACTTCAGCAACCAGACCTTTCCAATCAACCTGGCCTGGGTATCCTGGAAGGATATTGACCTCATCCCATCAGAAGAGGATGCCTGGTTGCTCTTTAAAAGTACTTTCCTCACCAACTTAAATATGCATACCCCATTCAAAAAATGCAGAACTAAGAACAGATTTAGCCCTTGGTTGACTTGACCAACTGTGGAAATTGGAGTCAACATGGTCCAGCATCCCTGTGGAACACTTGACACCTTTTAGAGTCTATGCCTCGACAAATTGGGACTGTTCTGATGGGGGAGGTGCAACCCAATATTTAATGAAACTGTTCCTAATGTTTTGTATACTGAGTGTATATCCCTGAATCAGCGAAGTAGCATTTTACTGCATTCTACAGTACATATATCATAAAGATATCCCTCTCCTCTCTCTCCATCAGAGCCACTTGATTTCCTGTGGCGTCACATCCTCACTGTGTTGGTCCTACTGGCTACTTGTGGAGTACTTATACACTATGTCATCTCCCATCAATGCCCAAAAAGGTCAGTTTACCTGTCAATAACTTCCTATAAGCCAATAGGAAATAGTAATGTGTAGATTATAATGTATGATGATTTGGGCTATAGCAAGACTAAGTACAATAGTAAATCAATGTGATTTGTGTACATGTTGTTTAAGCCAAAGGTGTATGTGAATGACACTAAAATGTACACCGTACATCTGTCTTTTCAGCTATTCCAAAGAGAAGCAGGAGGGTGGACCAGAGAAATGAAGACTTTTCGTTGACAGTGTGCTGAATCACCGTGCAAACCTACAAACACACACACACACACACACACAGACTTATTTTTACATTTAAAAATAAATAGTTTTACGTTTTTTGCATCTTTGAGATTTCTGTGATTTTTCTTTTGAAGTTGAGTGCATGATGGTGATGCTAGGCAAGTTGAAAACTTAATGTACATAGTGTACATACATACATTGGCTGTACAAAACATTAAGACCACCCTCCCCCCAGTTTGAAGTTAATTACTAACTAGCGTTAGGGGCATGGACTCTACAAGGTGTTGAAAGCGTTCCACAGGGATGATGACTCCAAGGCTTTCCACAGTTGTGTCAAGTTGGATGGCTGTCTTTTGTGTGGTGGACCATTCTTGATACACATGTGAAACTGTTGAGCATGAAAAACCCAGCAGCGCTGCAGTTCTTGACACAAACAGGTGCGTCTCGCACCTACTACCATACCCCACTCAAAGGCACGTAAATACTTTGTCTTTTCCAATCGATGTCTCAAGGCTTAAAAATCTCCTCCCCTTCATCTACAATGCTTTAAGTGGATTTAACAAGTGACATCAATAAGGGATCACAGCTTTCACCTGAATTCAAAAGGTCATGGAAAGAGCAGGTGTTCATAATGTTTTGTTTTGTACACATATCCATACATTTGCACACATACATTTTTGTTTAACACCACTTTCCTTCCTTTTCTATAATCTTTGTTGAAATTGACTGCATGATAGTGTTGAAGGAAAGTTGCACACAGCAATGTTTATTATTAAATCTTTTCAAATAACAGTTTCTCTCAGGGGTTCTTTATTTATTTACACATATTATGTAATAGTATGTTTAGCCTGGGTGTGTCACATTCTGACCTTTATTTCCCTTTGTTTTGTCATTATTTAGTATGGTCAGGGCATGAGTTGGGGTGGGCAGTCTGTTTTTCTATGATTTTGGCCTAGTATGGTTCTCAATCAGAGGCAGGTGTCATTAGTTGTCTCTGATTGAGAATCATACTTACATAGCCTGGGTTTCACTGTGTGTTTGTTTTCGTGTCTGTTTTTCACCACACAGTACCGTTTTGGGTTTCGTTCGTTCCACGTTTATTGTTTTTGTATTCAGTTGTGTTCATGTTGAGTATTTCTTATTAAAAGAACCATGGACACTTACCACGCCGCATATTGGATTCCAACCATTGTTTACAGACAGATTATTTCACTGTATCGGAATTCAATTGGGTCAAAAGTTTACATACACTAAGTTGACGGTGCCTTTAAACAGCTTGGAAAATTGATATAATGGCTTTAGAAGCTTCTGATAGGCTAATTGACATAATTTGAGTCATTGTGAAAATTAAAAGAAATCAGCCAAGACCTCACAAAAAAAATTGTAGACCTCCACAGACCTCATCATCCTTGGTAGCAATTTCCAAATGCCTGAAGGTACCATATTTATCTGTACAAACAATAGTATGCAAGCATAAACACCATGGGACCACACAGCCGTCATACCGCTCAGGAAGGAGACGCATTCTGTCTCCTAGAGATGAACGTACTTTGGTGTGAAAAGAGCAAATCAATACCAAAACAACAGCAAAGGACCTTGTGGAGATGCTGGAGGAAACAGGTTCAAAAATATATATCTATATCCAAAGTAAAACAAGTCCTATATCGACAAAACCTGAAAGTCTGCTCAGCAAGGAAGAAGGCACTGCTCCAAAACCTCCATAAATAAGCCAGACTACGGTTTGCACCTGCACATGGGGGACAAAAATCCTACATTTTGGAGAAATGTCCGCCGTCTGATGAAACAAAGATTGAACTGTTTGGCCACAATGACCATTGTTATGTTTGGAGGAAAAAGGAGGAGGCTTGCAAGCCGAAGAACCCCATCCCAACCGTGAAGCACGGGGGTGGCAGCATCATGTTGTGGGGGTGCTTTGCTGCAGTAGGGACTGGTGCACTTCACAAAATTGATGGCATCCTGAGGCAGGAAAATTATGTGGATATATTGAAGCAACATCTCAAGACATCAGTTAAGTTAAAGTTTGGTCGCAAATGGGTCTTCCAAATGGGCAATGACCCCAAGCATACTTCCAAATTGTGGCAAAATGGCTTAAGGACAACAAAGTCAAGGTGTTGGAGTGGCCGTCACAAAGCCCTGACCTCAATCCAAAAGAACATTCATGGGCAGAACTGAAAAAGCGTGTGCGAGCAAGGAGGCCTACAAACCTGATTCCGTTACACTAGCTCTGTCAGGAGGAATGGGCCAAAATTCACCCAACTTATTGTGGGAAGCTTGTGGGAGGCTACCCAAAACGTTTGACCAAAGTTAAACAATTTAAAGGCAATGCCACCAAATACTAATTGAGTGTATGTAAACTTCTGATCCACCGGGAATGTGATGAAAGAAATGTAATCCTAAAGTGGTTGTCACAGCTTTTTTCCTGGGAAGGAGAGGACCAAAGCACAGCGTGGTAAGTGTCCATGGTTTTAATAGGAAAATTCAAACATGAACACAACTACAAAACAAGAACTGTGTGGCACAAACACTGACACAGGAAATAATCACCAACAAAATACCCTAATAATATGGCTGCCTAAATATGGTTCCCAATCAGAGACAAGAATAGACAGCTGCCTCTAATTGAGAACCAATCTAGGCAACCATAGACATACAATTTACCTAGACAGGACACAGCCCCATAAACATACAAAGCCCTAGACAAGACAAACACATAAATCCCCCATGTCACACCCTGACCTAACCAAAATAATAAAGAAAACAAAGATAACTAAGGCCAGGGCGTGACAGTGGTGATCCTAACAGACCTAAGACATGGAATTTTTACTTGGAATAAATGTCAGTAATTGTGAATTTAAAAAAAAAATGTATTTGGCTAAGGGGTATGTTAACTTCCGACTTCAACTTTATTGTAGTTAAACTCAAATATTCTGATTGATACAAAAAAATATATATATATATTTTTTTTTTTAAATATTAAAAAGGGTATTATATTTATGTTATTATGAATATAAATGGTAGAGTTATGTCACAACTGCAGCTTTTGGAAATATATGAGAAGGTTAGCTGAATCCAAAGTTACAACCAATTGATTGCAACACTACCGCAGAAATGGAGGAGGAAAGACCTAAATGACCTAAATGACTAATGATGATAAATACAATCCAACTGTGTGTAATCAAGTCTCCGTATAAATGCACCTGCACTGTGATAGTCTCAGAGGTCCGTTAAAAGCGCAGAGAGCATCATGAAGAACAAGGAACACACCAGGCAGGTCCCAATATACTGTTGTGAAGAAGTTTAAAGCCGGATTTGGATACAAAACGATTTCCCAAGCTTTAAACATCCCAAGGAGCACTGTGCAAGCGATAATATTGAAATGGAAGGAGTATCAGACCACTGCAAATCTACCAAGACCTGGCCGTCCCTCTAAACTTTCAGCTCATACAAGGAGAAGACTGATCAGAGATGCAGCCAAGAGGCCCATGATCACTCTGGATGAACTGCAGAGATCTACAGCTGAGGTGGGAGACTCTGTCCATAGGACAACAATCAGTCGTATATTGCACAAATCTGGCCTTTATGGAAGAGTGGCAAGAAGAAAGCCATTTCTTAAAGATATCCATAAAAAGTGTTGTTTAAAGTTTGCCACAAGCCACCTGGGAGACACACCAAACATGTGGAAGAAGGTGCTCTGGTCAGATGAAACCAAAATTGAACTTTTTGGCAACAATGCAAAACGTTATGTTTGGCGTAAAAGCAACACAGCTCATGACCCTGAACACACCATCCCCACTGGGACAGGGAAGATGGTTAAAATTGATGGGAAGATGGATGGAGCCAAATACAGGACCATTCTGGAAGAAAACCTGATGGAGTCTGCAAAAGACCTGAGACTGGGATGGAGATTTGTCTTCCAACAAGACAATGATCCAAAACATAAAGCAAAATCTACAATGGAATGGTTCAAAAATAAACATATCCAGGTGTTAGAATGGCCAAGTCAAAGTCCAGACCTGAATCCAATCGAGAATCTGTGGAAAGAACTGAAAACTGCTGTTCACAAATGCTCTCCATCCAACGTCACTGAGCTCGAGCTGTTTTGCAAGGAGGAATGGGAAAAAATGTCAGTCTCTCGATGTGCAAAACTGATAGAGACATACCCCAAGCCACTTACAGCTGTAATCGCAGCAAAAGGTGACGCTACAAAGTATTAACTTAAGGGGGCCACCAAATCATTTTGCACGCCCAATTTTTCAGTTTTTGATTTGTTAAAAAAGTTTGAAATATCCAATAAATGTTGTTCCACTTCATGATTGTGTCCCACTTGTTGTTGATTCTTCACAAAAAAATACAGTTTTATATCTTTATGTTTGAAGCCTGAAATGTGGCAAAAGGTCGCAAAGTTCAAGGGGGCCGAATACTTTCGCAAGGCACTGTATATGCAGCATACAACCATCTCAACTCTGCATATTTTTTATTCTGGTTTTGCCCCCAGGTAGCGCGTTCCTGGTTACAAGTTCAGGAATGGCTGAAAAATCACAACAAATTTTAAATGAACGCTACAAATACTACTGTTGAGAGATTTGGAAAGACAATCAATCAACCAACAATATAATAATACTCTTAGCAAAAATATGTATCTTTAACCCCCTAGAGTCGATGTCCGTGCCCCTGTGGAAATCTAATTAGCAACCTGAAAGCACACATTTGTTTATTTTTTAATTTCTATAAGCAAATTCATACTTTCTCAAATTTTGATTGCCAGATGTTGAACAATCCAGGTGTTGAAAGCTCATGCAAGGTGCACACATGCTACATATTAATCTGTCCCAGACAAATTTTTGAGATCGGAGACAAAATCCCCATGTCGTTGTCTACTCGGGGCACGCAGCCGTCACTGAGGCTCGTTTAGTCTAAGCGGGTATGATGAGGGCTACTGATCTTGTCTTTGAGCAATACCAGACGTCACCATATTTTATCGGCACAAAATCTGCAATGCTCTTGTAGTGTGAGATGTGCAACGAACGACAAGTTTTAAAATGGTGATGAGCAATAACCAATGAGAGCTCGCCAGAAAAGAATCCAGTGAGATGAAGACGTTGTTTCACATCACCTATAATGTTTAGGCTCTCGAGAAGGAGTGATGACTACAACTAGTATGCGTTTGTACTTGCCTTTAATCAAAGCCAAAGCATGAAATCGTTACACCTCTGAAGTTCACTCATGATGTTATGTAATTTAAAATGTTGGCTAGATATTTCAGCTCTTTATGGCAAGCGTGAATGTCTGACCGAAAACATTTTAGGCTGCTTTGAGCCACAATCATATTTTATCAGGTATGCAGGTTAGACCCAGATGCAGACAATGTCGAGTTAACAATGGTTTAATAATCCAACAAGGGCAGGCAATAGACTGGTCAAGGCAGGCAGGGGTCAGAGAAACAGAGGTCTTTCAGCGGTACCGGATGGCAGGCAGGATTAGGGTCTTGGTAAGGCAGATGTCGGTAATCCAGAAGGGGGCAGAGGTACAAGCAGGCTCAGGGTCAGGGACAGACAGAGTGGTCAGGCAGGCGGGCTCAGAGTCAGGACAGGCAAGGGTCAAAACCGGGTGGGCAAGAAAAAAAGAGTCTAGAAAAAGCAGGCGCTAAGACATAAAATGCTGGTTGACTTGATCACAGACAGCCAGAAAAAAACAGGTATAAATACACAGGGGATAATGGTGAAGTTGGGCGACACCTGGGATGGGGTGGAGACAATCACAAAGACAGGTGAAACAGATCAGGGTGTGACAATCTCTTTAAAAGTAAAATATTTGCCAACATCCAGATCACGCAAAACTGAAAGCGCGATCCACCGCATTTAAACATGAAAAGAGGTCTGGAAATATGTCTAAGTTTAAACCGTGTAGTTATTCCCTCCGCAAGGCAATCAAACAAGTGAATTACCGTACAGGGACAAGATGGAGTCGCAATTCGACAGCTCAGACATGAGACATAACATATTTGGCAGGGTCTACAGGAAATCATGGATTACAAAAACAAAAACATCCGGGGCTGACATGAGTAAAACATTATGTGTTAAACCTCGCAGGGCTGCTGGCCCGGACGGCATCCCTAGCCGCGTCTTGAGAGCCTGCGCAGACCAGCTGGCTAGTGGGTTTACATATATATTCAACCGCTCCCTATCCCAGTCTGTTGTCCCCACATGCTTCAAGATGGCTACCATTGTTCAAGTACCCAAGAAGGTAAAGGTAACTGAACGAAATGACTACCACCCTGTAGCAGTTAATTCTGTCATCATGAAGTGTTTTGAGAGTCTAGTTAAGAATCATATCGCTGCCACCTTACCGGCCACCCTAGACCCACTTCAGTTTGCATACCGCCCCAACAGATCTTCAGATGACGCAATTGCCATCACACTGCACACTGCCCTATCCCATCTGGACAAAATAATACCTATGTAAGAATGCTGTTCAGTGACTACAGCTCAGCACTCAACACCATTAGTACCCTCCAAGCTCATCATCAAGCTGGAGGCCCTGGGTATCAACCCTGCCCTGTGCAACTGGGTCCTGGTCTTTCTGACGGACCACCTCCAGGTGGTGAAGGTAGGAAATAACATCTCCGCAACAATGGGGCCCCAGTGTGTGTGATCAGCCCTCTCCTGTACTCCCTGTTCACCCATGACTGCGTGGCCATGCACATCTCCAACTCAATCGTCAAGTTTGCAGACAACACAAAAGTAGTGGGCTTGATCAACAACAATAACGAGACAGCCTACAGGGAGGAGGTGAGGGCACTCGGAGTGTGGTGTCAGGAAAACAACCTCCCACTCAACGTCAACAAAACAAGGGAGATGATCATGGATTCCAAGAAACAGCAGAGGGAGAACCCACTTATTCACATCAAAGGGATAACAGTGGAGAAGGTGGAAAGTTTTAAGTTCCTGAGCGTACACATCACAAACAAACTGAAATGGTCCACTCACACAAACAGTGTGGTGAAGAAGGTGTAACACCTCCTTTTCAACCTCAGGAGGCTTAAGAAATTTGGCTTGTCACCCAAAACCCTGATAACATTTTATGGATATCCAATCGAGAGCATAATGTCGGGCTGTATCACAGCCTGGTACGGCAACTGCACCACCCTCAACAGCAAGGCTCTCCAGAGGGTGGTGTGGTCTGCACAACGTATCACCAAGGGAAAACTACCTGCCCTCCATGACACATACAGCCCCCGATGTCACAGGAAGGCCAAAAAGATCAAGGACAATAGCCAACCGAGCCACTGCCTGTTCACACCTTTATCATCCAGAAGGCGAGGTCAGTACAGGTGCATCAAAGATGGGACTGAGAGATTGAAAAACTGCTTTTATTTCAAGGCCATCAGACTGCTAAACAGCAATCACTAACTTATAGAGGCTGCTGCCTACACTGAGTCCCCATCACTGGACACTTTAATAAATGGATAACTAGTCACTTTAAACAATGCAACTTTAAATAATGCCACTTAACCCTCCTGTTGTGTTCATTTCATGTTAACGAATTCTGTGTTCCCAGTCGTAAAATGACCGCCCCATTATAGCTGATTATAAATCCAGAATAATACATACAGTTGAAGTCGGAGCTTTACATACATCTTAGCCAAATACATTTAAACTTAAGTTTTTCACAATTCCTGACATTTAATCCGAGTATAAATTCTCTGTCTTAGGTCAGTTCGGTTCACCACTTTATTTTAAGAATGTGAAATGTCAGAATAATAGTGGAGAGAATGATTTATTTCAGCTTTTATTTCTTGGATCACAATCCCAGTGGGTCAGAAGTTCACAAACACTCAATTATTATTTGGTAGCATTGCCTTTAATTAAATTGTTTAACATGGGTCAAACGTTTTGGGTAGCTTTCCACAAGCTTCCCACAATAAGTTGGGTGAATTTTGGCCCCTAATTCATGACAGAGATGGTGTAACTGAGTCAGGTGTGTAGAACCCCTTGCTCGCGCACACTTTTTCAGTTCTGCCTACATATTTTCTATAGAATTGAGATCAGGACATTATGATGGCCACTCCAATACCTTGACTTTGTTGTCATTAAGCCATTTTGCCACAACTTTGGAAGTATGCTTGGGGTCATTGTCCATTTGTGACCAAGCTTTAATTTCCTGACTGATGTCTTGAGATGTTGCTTCAATATATCCACAAAAAAATTCTACCACATGATGCCATCTATTTTGTGAAGTGCACCAGTCCCTTCTGCAGCAAAGCACCCCCACAACATGATGCTGCCGCCCCCGTGCTTCATGGTTGGGATGGTATTCTTCAGCATGCAATCCTTCCCCTTTTTCCTCCAAAGATAACGATGGTCATCACAAACAGTCAAACAGTTCAATTTTTGTTTCATTCGATCAGAGGACATTTCTCCAAAAAGCACGATCTTTGTCCCCACGTGCAGTTACAAACCGTAGTCTGGCTGTTTTTTGGCGGTTTTGGAGCAGTGGCTTCTTCTTTGCTGAGCGGCCTTCAAAGGTTATGTCGATATTTGACTCGTTTTCCTGTGGATACAGATACTTTTGTACCTGTTTCCTCCAACATCTTCACAAGGTCCTTTGCTGTTGTTCTGGGATTGATTTGCACTTTTCGCACCAAAGCACATTCATTTCTAGGAGACAGAACGCATCTCCTTCCCAAGCAGTATGACAGCTGCGTGGCCCCATTGTGTTTCCTACTTCCGGCGCCGACAGAGATGGCCACCTCGCTTCGCGTTCCTAGGAAACTATGCAGTTTTTTATTTTTTACGTGTTATTTCTTACATTAGTACCCCAGGTCATCTTAGGTTTCATTACATACAGTCGAGAAGAACTACTGAATATAAGATCAGCGTCAACTCACCATCAGTACGACCAAGAATATGTTTTTTGCGACGCGGATCCTGTGTTCTGCCTTACAAACAGGACAACGGAGCGGATCCCATGCAGCGACCCAAAAAAATGACTCCGAAAAAGAGGGAAACGAGGCGGTCTTCTGGTCAGACTCCGGAGACGGGCACACCGTGCACCACTCCCTAGCATTCTTCTTGCCAATGTCCAGTCTCTTGACAACAAGGTTGATGAAATCCGAGCAAGGGTAACATTCCAGAGGGACATCAGAGACTGTAACGTTCTTTGCTTCACGGAAACGTGGCTCACTGGAGAGACGCTATCCGAGGCGGTGCAGCCAACGGGTTTCTCCACGCATCGCGCAGACAGAAACAAACATCTTTCTGGTAAAATGAGGGGCGGGGGCGTATGCCTTATGGCTAACGTGACATGGTGTGATGAAAGAAACATACAGGAACTCAAATCCTTCTGTTCACCTGATTTAGAATTCCTCACAATCAAATGTAGACTGCTTTATCTACCAAGAGAATTCTCTTCGATTATAATCACAGCCGTATATATCCCCCCCCAAGCAGACACATCGATGGCTCTGAATTAACTTTATTTGACTCTTTGCAAACTGGAAACCATTTATCCGGAGGCTGCATTCATTGTAGCTGGGGATTTTAACAAGGCTAATCTGAAAACAAGACGCCCTAAATTTTATCAGCATATCGATTGCGCAACCAGGGGTGGAAAGACCTTGGATCATTGTTACTCTAACTTCCGCGACGCATATAAGGCCCTGCCTCGCCCCCCTTTCGGAAAAGCTGACCACGACTCCATTTTGATGATCCCTGCCTACAGACAGAAACTAAAACAAGAGGCTCCCACGCTGAGGTCTGTCCACCGCTGGTCCGACCAAGCTGACTCCACACTCCAAGACTGCTTCCATCACGTGGACTGGGACATGTTTCGTATTGCGTCAGACAACAGCATTGATGAATACGCTGATTCGGTGTGCGAGTTCATTAGAAGGTGCGTTGAAGATGTCGTTCCCATAGCAACGATTAAAACATTCCCTAACCAGAAACCGTGGATTGATGGCAGCATTCGCGTGAAACTGAAAGCGCGAACCACTGCTTTTAATCAGGGAAAGGTGTCTGGTAACATGACCGAATACAAACAGTGCAGCTATTCCCTCCGCAAGGCTATCAAACAAGCTAAGCGTCAGTACAGAGACAAAGTAGAATCTCAATTCAACGGCTCAGACACAAGAGGCATGTGGCAGGGTCTACAGTCAATCACGGACTACAGGAAGAAATCCAGCCCAGTCACGGACCAGGATGTCCGGCTCCCAGGCAGACTAAATAACTTTTTTGCCCGCTTTGAGGACAATACAGTGCCACTGACACGGCCTGCAACGAAAACATGCGGTCTCTCCTTCACTGCAGCCGAGGTGAGTAAGACATTTAAACGTGTTAACCCTCGCAAGGCTGCAGGCCCAGACGGCATCCCCAGCCGCGCCCTCAGAGCATGCGCAGACCAGCTGGCTGGTGTGTTTACGGACATATTCAATCAATCCCTATACCAGTCTGCTGTTCCCACATGCTTCAAGAGGGCCACCATTGTTCCTGTTCCCAAGAAAGCTAAGGTAACTGAGCTAAACGACTACCGCCCCGTAGCACTCACTTCCGTCATCATGAAGTGCTTTGAGAGACTAGTCAAGGACCATATCATCTCCACCCTACCTGACACCCTAGACCCACTCCAATTTGCTTACCGCCCAAATAGGTCCACAGACGATGCAATCTCAACCACACTGCACACTGCCCTAACCCATCTGGACAAGAGGAATACCTATGTGAGAATGCTGTTCATTGACTACAGCTCGGCATTCAACACCATAGTACCCTCCAAGCTCGTCATCAAGCTCGAGACCCTGGGTCTCGACCCCGCCCTATGCAACTGGGTACTGGACTTCCTGACGGGCCGCCCCCAGGTGGTGAGGGTAGGCAACAACATCTCCTCCCCGCTGATCCTCAACACTGGGGCCCCACAAGGGTGCGTTCTGAGCCCTCTCCTGTACTCCCTGTTCACACACGACTGCATGGCCACGCACGCCTCCAACTCAATCATCAAGTTTGCGGACGACACAGTGGTAGGCTTGATTACCAACAACGACAAGACGGCCTACAGGGAGGAGGTGAGGGCCCTCGGAGTGTGATGTCAGGAAAATAACCTCACACTCAACGTCAACAAAACTAAGGAGATGATTGTGGACTTCAGGAAACAGCAGAGGGAACACCCCCCTATCCACATCGATGGAACAGTAGTGGAGAGGGTAGCAAGTTTTAAGTTCCTCGGCATACACATCACAGACAAACTGAATTGGTCCACTCACACAGACAGCATTGTGAAGAAGGCGCAGCAGCGCCTCTTCAACCTCAGGAGGCTGAAGAAATTTGGCTTGTCACCAAAAGCACTCACAAACTTCTACAGATGCACAATCGAGAGCATCCTGGCGGGCTGTATCACCGCCTGGTACGGCAACTGCTCCGCCCTCAACCGTAAGGCTCTCCAGAGGGTAGTGAGGTCTGCACAACGCATCACCGGGGGAAAACTACCTGCCCTCCAGGACACCTACACCACCCGATGTCACAGGAAGGCCATAAAGATCATCAAGGACATCAACCACCCGAGCCACTGCCTGTTCACCCCGCTATCATCCAGAAGGCGAGGTCAGTACAGGTGCATCAAAGCTGGGACCGAGAGACTGAAAAACAGCTTCTATCTCAAGGCCATCAGACTGTTAAACAGCCACCACTAACACTGAGTGGCTGCTGCCAACACACTGACACTGACTCAACTCCAGCCACTTTAATAATGGGAATTGATGGGAAATGATGTAAATATATCACTAGCCACTTTAAACAATGCTACCTTATATAATGTTACTTACCCTACATTATTCATCTCATATGCATACGTATATACTGTACTCTATATCATCGACTGTATCCTTATGTAATACATGTATCACTAGCCACTTTAACTATGCCACTTTGTTTACATACTCATCTCATATGTATATACTGTACTCGATACCATCTACTGTATCTTGCCTATGCTGCTCTGTACCATCACTCATTCATATATCCTTATGTACATATTCTTTATCCCCTTACACTGTGTACAAGACAGTAGTTTTGGAATTGTTAGTTAGATTACTTGTTATTACTGCATTGTCGGAACTAGAAGCACAAGCATTTCGCTACACTCGCATTAACATCTGCTAACCATGTGTATGTGTGACAAATAAAAATAAAATTTGATTTGATTTGATTTGATTTATACTTGCATACTATTGTTTGTACAGATGAACGTGCTACCTTCAGGCATTTGGAAATTTCTCCCAAGGATGAACCAGACTTGCGGAGGTCTACAATTTGTTTTCTGAGGTCTAGGCTGATTTCTTTAGATTTTTCCATGATGTCAAGCAAAGAGGCGCTGAGATTGAAGGTAGGCCTTGAAATACATCCACAGTTACACCTCCAATTGACTCAAATAATGTCAATTAGCCTATCAGAAGCTTCTAAAGCCATGACATCATTTTCTGGAATTTTCCAAGCTGTTTAAAGGCACAGTCAACTTAGTGTATGTAAACTTTTGACCCAATGGAATTCCGATACAGTTAATTATAAGTGAAATAATCTGTCTGTAAACAATTGTTGAATCTATAGTTTGTTAACAAGATATTTGTGGAGTGGTTGATAAATGAGTTTTAATGACTCCAACTGAAGTGTATGTAAACTTCTGACTTTGACTGTATATTATCACCTAATGTTGTGTCCGATTTTTTCATCAACTTAAGTTCTTGTGAACATTACAAGTTTTACAAGTTTTGTACTTCTATTTGCTGTTTTTGGCCTGTAGACCTCATTGACCTGAGCTCATACATCTCGTTTTTGAGTTTAAAAAAAGCATAATGTGTGGATTATTTTGACTATAACAAATAATCAGATTAAACATATTGTGCTATCTATCACAGACTACTTTGTGTCAAATCTCTCCTCCTCACCAGTGTCATGATCAAAGATATGATCAAGAGCCTCACATACAGTATATCGTTTGGTCATTGTGCTGCCACAGAATGAATTATGAGCAAGGCCTCAAAAAAGCTTTATATAGGAGATCTGCGAGAAAATATCTATTTATTATTGAAACAATGTTGCGATTGTTTGTGAGAATGCCAACAGGTGTGGTTCCCATGCTTTTCCCTTAAGAGGCATTAGAAGAAGACAAAACGGATCCATCAAATGCATTTGGTGTGTCATAGTGGTCTTTGACTTGTGGTCAGACTTGCTCAGGTGGAACAAACTTAGGGCCCGATTCAATCAGATCTGCTTTAGCCGACATCCACATAGCTGATGTTTGACGGTGTCAGAGGTGGAACTGCGTTAGAGCTCCTGGCATTATACCTAAAGTGGACATTGCCATTGGCTGCTAGTAACTGAAAGGTCGCTGGCTTGAATCTCCGAGCGGCAAGGTGAATAAATCCTCTGTTCTGCCCTTGAGCAAGGAAGTTAACCCCCCAGGCGCCCATGACATGGATGTCGATTAAAGCAGCCCCACAGACACCTCTCTGTTTGAGAGGTATTAGGTATCCCTTTTCCCACATTAAGAGAAACACATTCAGCCATTTATGAAAACTGGAATGCGAGACGTAATTTACACAAACACACACCTTTGTCTGTGTCCTTTTGTGTGTTGGCTGATTGGTGTAGCTTGTGTACAGTAAGAAGAGAGTTCTTCTCCTGCCGTGAGGACGCTGCTTCCCCTGCTCATTCCAACTCCCCATCTGCCCACCTGCCCCCTCATCCTCCCCCACAACCATGCTCACCCTTTATACTTCAATACCTCCACCCTACTTCTCACAGTGAAACCCATCCTCTCTACACTGACCTCTCCATCGCTGTCCCTTGGTCTCCCCTGCCTGGCCCTGCCCTGCCCTCTCCCCTGCCCACTCCCCTGCCCAGCTTGCTGTGCCAGATGTAAAGGCCTAGTAGTCTGGCCTACATGACTAAATGTGCTGTGCTCCAGGTCAACTGTGCTCTGCTGAGTGAGTGAGATTCTTTAGTATGTAGGGTCTGTATGTGCTGTACTCAACCCCCCCAGAGTTTGGCTTGGTCCACAGGGGTGTCAGTCAATTGGTTGGTCCCTTCTGTCTGGTTGTCTGCCATGGCTCCCTTGACTGGTTCTCTTGCTGCCTTGCCCATTTGGGCTCCTCTCAGCCTTGCTTTCTAGCTATACCAGCTCTCTTGTCCCCCTCCCTCCTCCTAGCCTACCCCCGCTCGCTCCCCCTCTCTCTAGCTCGGATGGTGTCCTGACTGCATGCCCGGCCCGCACTCACAGGCTGTGCAGCCAGCAGCTAATGCAGGGCTCTAACCTGGCTGTCAGAGGAGAAGGTGTATCCTGCGCATCCTGCATTAGCTTTGTGTCCTGCTGTGTCCTTCAGTGACTGACTCTCATTTGGTGCTTCTGATGATGATGATCTCCCTGTCTGTCTCTAAATACACACCAACCTTTTCTGGTTCTGTCCTCTGTTGTCGTTCTGCTTTTCTGTTATGATTCTAACGTTTCAATGGTTTCTTTTACTCTTCTCCTCCTCTTTTCCTCCTGTCTCCTGTGTGAGGTGCTGCTTCCTCTTATCATGCCATCCCTCCTTCCTCCTCTTCCTCCTCCTCCGCTTGCAGCCTAGCTCCCAGGTAAGTAGCGAAACCGTTTTGGCATGCCACCCCCCCTCCCCTCCCCTCCCCACCAACACCCACCACCTACATTCCTCCACCTGAGAGATGCAACTACCCCCATCCAATTCTAACTCTTGCTGCCTAAACCTGTGAGTCATTTCTGAACATATTAACATGGATTTGTCTATGTCTCATCTGTGTCTCATTTAGGTCTGAATTGTTTCAATGAGCACTTTGTATCATCTGGTAGGCTGTTTGTTTCAGTGTCCTCTGTCTCTGTACAACCCTGTGTGGATGAACCAGTGAGAGCTGGTCAAACTTTTAGCTTTTTGCCATTCTCAGTGCAGGTGGTACATAAAGCCCTGAAATCCTTAGATCAGAGAAAGCCTGCAGGTCCTGATCTTCTGGATCCCTGCTTTTTAAATCTGGCAGCTGATTTCATAGCTGAACCACTTAAATATCTGTTCAATCTAACCCTGGAATGTAATGAAATTCCAAAGATCTGGAAATCAGCATTTGCCCTACCACTTTTAAAAGGGGGAGATCCAACTCTTTAAATAATTATAAGCCAATCTCAAAGCTGTCACCTCACAATTAAAAAATTATCAGTTTGGCTCATTGAATATGTCAGTTTGGGACTGTACTATTTGTAATAGTAAATGTTTTCTGCTGTACAGTAAAGATTTAGGAACAATTTAAATGTGTGTCCAGCATGCTGAACGATTACTTGTGTAAACGTGGGCTTATTTCCCATGATGCTCCAGTCCTCATACATGAATTGCCTCTGCATCGTGACAGTGTGATGTTGTGTTTGAGAGTGGTGTGTGTCTCCTCACCTGTTGTGTCCACCTAGTAAATCAAATCAAATTGTATTTGTCACATACACATGGTTAGCAGATGTTAATGCGAGTGTAGCGAAATGCTTGTAGACAACCTGTGCAGTGTTATGAGAGAGGCGGCACATTTTTGGGGTGTTACGCACGTGTGTGTGTGTGTGTGTGTGTGTGTGTGCGCGCAAGCATACGTGTGTATGTGTGCTGTGGGTGTGTGTGTGCACGCATGTGTAAGAGACAAAGAAAGAGCGCGAGAGAATCAAAGCACTCTGTTGAAGGAAACCCCCTGAGAGAAAGAGAGAGAATGTTCTGTTCAGCATGGATACTGTGTTTTAAAACCTACTGTAGGAGGCTGTGTCCACTGCCCCAGACATTTGCTATTGTATGTGCTGTATCAGAATATTACTAATGAGTGTTGGCCAGCTTGTTTATATTCATTCAATAAAGGTGACTTTCTTTCAGACGTGTATGAGGGCTGGTCTCTATGTATATAGTACTGTATGTCTGGTTATAAACTACACATGAAGAACTGAGAACACATGCATATTTTCACTATGTATCATAGCTATGATACCTCTCCTACAGTGTTATAACCACCTCTCGTCACCTCAGAAAACTAACCTGCTGGTTGGTTGACCATGCTGTCCAAATGTGCATTCATGGTACTGTATATAAAACAATTACATGATCAGCCTGTGGAATGTAAGTAGTTATGTGCTGAGTGACTGAGTTGATACTGCTAATGATCAGTCTCCATTTTACTAATTTACTGCATCTGTATAAATGCACTGTAAATGGACAACAGAAGACACATAAAACATCAAAACAAAAAAATTAAAACGTAAAACTAAAAAGTCAAATACAAATATTTTACTCAGACAGACAAGTTAGTTTATTGGTTTTGAAAATGTAATTGAAGCCATATAATTATGCAACATATCAGCTGTTAAAGACAAAAGCTACAGACAACAAAAGTAGTGACAGAGAAATGAAATGTTCCTCTGTTCCTCTGCAACGTTAGCCACAATTTCCGTATAAGACTGGTTTCTGCTATCTGTGGTTTTCCTGTGAACAAGCTCCACATTAACTTCTCCATTCAATCAACCCTCTCTGACACAGTCACCATCTTCTGTGAAGTCACACTAACAGTCTGTAGATGTGTGATAAATGTCGTTGTTCATCCTTGATATGGCTGGTAATCTGTTTCTGGTCATCCTCCTTTTCAGTGAGTTATTCCTCCATTCCAAGTTCCATCATCTGTTAGTTCTTCAGGATTCTCTCTCCTCTTTTAATATTTTACTTCAGGAACTCTTTATATATTTCAGAATCTCATGGCTGTAATAATTGTGTCTTATTCCATTGATCATCTTGATGTATTTTTCTATATCATTATATTTTGTTCAGATCAGAATGACTACTGCTTGATAACATGCCCATGGATCCATTGTAGTATATGATACTTTACCAACTTGTGTTCCTGTCTCTCATGTTTATTTATTATTTAGAATGGCACATTTTCCTGATCAAGGCCAAGACTCACACCCTTCCCCTGATTTAAAAAAATGAAGTTGGTATTTAATTAATTAAATCAACCCATTTAGATACCTTTATTTTGTATGATCAGATCCAGTGACTTTGCTTTGCACCAGGTTCAACTACTAGTTCTACTTTGACAACTGACACCCCTAATGGTCCACACGATTTTAGTTTAGTGGCGTAATAAGTTGTGTTGTGTGTTAACTGTTATTAAACAGTCTCTCTCTTGCATGTGCCCAGGAGGTCAAAGCTCCACAGAAAGCGTTCTGGGTAAGCATCCATCTCTAGCTGACTACCTGTCTTTTCCTACACAAATCAAACAACTGAGACATACAACCTCACAATTAAAATGTTGATCAACTCTTGTGATGTAGTATTGACCCTGGGAACACAAGCTAATGACCATCCCAATGTCACCAAACAGCTGTGCAATTATGGCAGGCAGCAGTGGGTGTGGCTTCTGGAGTGGTCATTCAAATACTGATTCAAATTGTACATTCAGTCAAGGTTTTAACAGATGTTAAAATGGTGAACATGTCATATTTCTACTGAATCAGTTGTGTTCTACTGACTCAGAAATAATGAACACTGTTTGTCTTGTGTAATCAGATACAGAATTAACTTTTATTACTTTCCAGCAGGTTTGACTGTTACTTCTACTTTGACCCCTGGCATCACAGTGACAACAACTTGTAAGTATCGCTTAGTTTGCGATTTCATTTTTATTCACTCGAATTCACTGAAGCTCCAACTAGTTTACTCATAAACCTATTCATCGCTTCTTGTATGTACAGTGCCTTGCGAAAGTATTCGGCCCCCTTGAACTTTGCGACCTTTTGCCACATTTCAGGTTTCAAACATAAAGATATAAAACTGTATTTTTTTGTGAAGAATCAACAACAAGTGGGACACAATCATGAAGTGGAACGACATTTATTGGATATTTCAAACCTTTTTAACAAATTTAAAACTGAAAAATTGGGCGTGCAAAATTATTCAGCCCCCTTAAGTTAATACTTTGTAGTACCTTTTGCTTTTGCTGCGATTACAGCTGTAAGTCGCTTGGGGTATGTCCCTATCAGTTTTGCACATCGAGAGACTGACATTTTTTCCCATTCCTCCTTGCAAAACAGCTCGAGCTCAGTGAGGTTGGATGGAGAGCATTTGTGAACAGCAGTTTTCAGTTCTTTCCACAGATTCTCGATTGGATTCAGGTCTGGACTTTGACTTGGCCATTCTAACACCTGGATATGTTTATTTTTGAACCATTCCATTGTAGATTTTGCTTTATGTTTTGGATCATTGTCTTGTTGGAAGACAAATCTCCGTCCCAGTCTCAGGTCTTTTGCAGACTCCATCAGGTTTTCTTCCAGAATGGTCCTGTATTTGGCTCCATCCATCTTCCCATCAATTTTAACCATCTTCCCTGTCCCTGCTGAAGAAAAGCAGGCCCAAACCATGATGCTGCCACCACCATGTTTGACAGTGGGGATGGTGTGTTCAGCTGTGTTGCTTTTACGCCAAACATAACGTTTTGCATTGTTGCCAAAAAGTTCAATTTTGGTTTCATCTGACCAGAGCACCTTCTTCCACATGTTTGGTGTGTCTCCCAGGTGGCTTGTGGCAAACTTTAAACGACACTTTTTATGGATATCTTTAAGAAATGGCTTTCTTCTTGCCACTCTTCCATAAAGGCCAGATTTGTGCAATATACGACTGATTGTTGTCCTATGGACAGAGTCTCCCACTTCAGCTGTAGATCTCTGCAGTTCATCCAGAGTGATCATGGGTCTCTTGGCTGCATCTCTGATCAGTCTTCTCCTTGTATGAGCTGAAAGTTTAGAGGGACGGCCAGGTCTTGGTAGATTTGCAGTGGTCTGATACTCCTTCCATTTCAATATTATCGCTTGCACAGTGCTCCTTGGGATGTTTAAAGCTTGGGAAATCGTTTTGTATCCAAATCCGGCTTTAAACTTCTTCACAACAGTATCTCGGACCTGCCTGGTGTGTTCCTTGTTCTTCATGATGCTCTCTGCGCTTTTAACGGACCTCTGAGACTATCACAGTGCAGGTGCATTTATACGGAGACTTGATTACACACAGGTGGATTGTATTTATCATCATTAGTCATTTAGGTCAACATTGGATCATTCAGAGATCCTCACTGAACTTCTGGAGAGAGTTTGCTGCACTGAAAGTAAAGGGGCCGAATAATTTTGCACGCCCAATTTTTCAGTTTTTGATTTGTTAAAAAAGTTTGAACTATCCAATAAATGTCGTTTCACTTCATGATTGTGTCCCACTTGTTGTTGATTCTTCACAAAAAAATACAGTTTTATATCGTTATGTTTGAAGCCTGAAATGTGGCAAAAGGTCGCAAAGTTCAAGGGTGCCGAATACTTTCGCAAGGCACTGTACTTTCCCTCTAAACTGTTGTACTTTTCTTAGATATGAAACAAATGTACATTTTTCGTCTCATAATGTTTCTTCTCCTACATCAGGTGTGTTGGTCATCTTTAGTTAGCAAACTGAAACAAATAGACTACCTTTATCTTACCCGGGTTTTTGTATTTAAAAAAAAAAATTTATCACATATTTGCACACAGGAGGTCAAAGCTCCACAGACAGTGTTCTGAATTCAAACGGTCAAAAATGAGTTTTGGATAAGTATCCTTATTTAGTAATCCCAAGGCAAAATTGCACTTGTCTTTTCCTACTAGCACTAACTTGGTCGATAACTACCTTGTAGTTGTCTCACCTAGCTATTTTAAGATTAATGCACTGGATAAGAGCGTCTTCTGAATGACTCAAATGTAAATGTCAAACGTTTTGCTGACTAGATGTATTTTCTCACACATATGAAAAGAGAAATGACAAATAACAATATGGTTTACCATTTAAGTATTTACGTTGGGATTAAGAGCTAATGATCTCTCCTGATGACATCATGTCACCAAACAGGTGCAATTATGGCAGGCAGCAGTGGGCTGTCACGCCCTGACCTTAGTTGTCTTTGTTTTCTTTATTATTTTGGTTAGGTCAGGGTGTGACAAGGGGTGGTTTGTTGTGTTTTGTCAGTCTGTACTGTTATTATAGCTTCATGTTCGTTTTCTTGTTTTGTAAGTTTGTTTAAGTTTGTTTGTTTCATTAAAGAAGATGTATTCTCATCACGCTGCGCCTTGGTCTCATCGCTATAACAAACGTGACAATGGCTTCTGGAGTGGGCATGTTCCTGATGGGATTGACAGCTGTCTATCTTTGCAGGAGGACCAGTGAGTACTTCTGATTCTGCATAAATGTTCCCTTGTCATATTAATGTAATTGCCTTTGACATGGGTTAATCTTTCAACTCATTTTGGTCATATTGTGTAGGGTAGGCTATATTCAATCAAAAAATATTGCCTGAATTGTTTTTCAGAGAAACAATTCTCAGAGGTAAGAATTTCCTTGTGAATATGATGCAGATTGTATCAACCTTTAGTTCTGTATTGTCCATGATGAGATGTTCTTACCACAACCTTCTGATACTTTTATGTTGTACAGACCTACAGCCAGACAGGATGATCACAGTCAATCTATGTTCCTAACAAAGTATCAAGCACTGCACACACTGCTAACACAACTATACACATGCAGGTACAGACACAAATTGTCATTACATGTTCATTTTGTTTCTGTTGTAGGTGATTTGTTGATAGGAACTGTGGGCAGTGCAGGCATGTTTGATTCAAGGGATTCTGGGATCTAATCTCTCATCACCTATGTACCATCCAAATTATTGCCCTCATGTGAGTTTGTAACAGAATGCCTTCAGTACCTGTCTTCCCGACCTGGGACGAGAATTTGTTACCCTCAGCACAATAACACTTTGTCACTCAATGTCAACTGTACTAACATAAAACTAAAATAACTAAAATAAGGTGTAAGTCAGAGCATCTTGAAAGCTTGAGAACAGAGCTGTAAGTCTACAGGATGGTTTGAGTCAGGAGGAGAAGTGTGAAGGTACATTAAGCACAGCAAAGTAACACACACATCCAAACTTACAGTACGTGTGAGGGCAAACACACACAAACACACATACACACAAACTCTAACTCAGAGTTGTATAGGCCCTGTTGAAGAAAATGGAAAGTCACCTGAAAATGACAATGTAAGTTAAGAATCACCCACTGTGTTTGGTGACTGTGATCGACTCTCAGTTTTCAGATTGATGTTGCATCATTTTAGAATACATTACATTTACAGTACTGTAGAATTAATCGACTGAAGTTAAACTGTTTGTTTCTTTTCTCTAGTCTGATACGTACCACGTATACACCTCAATCCCCAACAGACCAGTAACCTCAGCCCAGCAGGCAGTGGTGTACAGTCTTCTGCAGACACATTGACACTACACCTCTGCCATTCTGTAGCTGAATCTTACAGAAACACTCTTGCTTTCAGGATGTCCTTTATTTATTAAACATCATGCTACTGTAAATAAGTATCTAATACATCTACTGCTGTACCGTTTCTACATAAGCGGACGCCATCCCATTGTAAAATGTGTAGAACTGCAGGAAATTAGCTTTAAAACGAACCAATTCTCTCCGCCCCATGGTAGAATGAGTCGAATTGCAGTACGATAACATTAAAGCCACTAAAATTGGGGCCACTAAAATGTTTTGCCTGCGAGGTGGGCAAATCTCGCTTAGGGACCCCAAATTGCTAGAATCTGCTCTTATCTACTGTATCTCACATGGACACCTAGTTTCTGTTACATGCCTATCCATAATGATGGTTACTGTGTTAGTGTTTTTATTCAGGGGTTTTGGAGGGGTCCGGGGCATACTCCCCTTTAAAAAAAATGTCTCATTCCCACCCTCCAGTAAATGCTAAATTTATATATATTCTGTCATCTGTGTTAAAAGTTAACATGGGAGATTAGCCTCGTTTTACCTTTCTGATAAGACTCTTGAGGTACAGTAAATTCAAAATCATATGCTTTTTTTGCTCTGTTTGAAATATTCTCCTCTGTAAAACATAAAAGCAAACAGATTAAATTGACTTCAACCATTCCCTCGTCTTTGTTAGTACTTTAAATTTTTCGATCTTGATTATTATAGGTAACAGTACATATTTTTAGCATTATCTATGTTATTTCAGGCCATTGGTGACGATCCAGGTTCTATTTATCGTTAATGTTTTTTTCAGTCCATATAACTACCTTGTCATCGAAACAGACAGTCTGCAGATCACATACAAACCACGTATCCATACCTACAAACAGGTGCACACACACACACACACACACACACACACACACACACACACACACACACACACACACACACACACACACACACACACACAAACACACACACACACTCACCACAACAGGGTGGAAAGGCTCTTACCGCATCCTATACTTCTGAAACTTCAGCGTCTCACATTTCAGAGCCTCGTGTTCAGAAGGCGTTGATGTAAATACTGTTGAACCAAACCTCAGAAACATTTAACTTTCATCCTCTAAAAATAGCAATATGAGAGATGTATTCATGTTTCTGACTATTACAACAAGCATCTCACGAGTGATGAAACCCCACTTGTCATGTTATATTTCCATGGAACTATTCAGTGTTTTCTGCTTACGTATCTGCACCCCTATCTTATTAAGCTAATAACTACAGTAGATAGGAAAAATATTGCCTCTAATGCACACCGTGGAGTCATATGGAGCCACAGCAAGAATGTTTCTGATTTTTACTTATGGGATGTTGGCAATATATATCGTGGTTGTACATGAAACCTGCTTTTTATTGTGTATGGTAGTTGTCAAAGTCAAAAAGGTGTAAAAAAAAAAAAAAAAAGGCTGACTGAAATATAGTGATTTCCTCTGACAGAAAAGCAAATGGTTTTGGATTATGTTAGAAGGAGACATTGACCTCTCCCCAAACACCCATCACACCAGTTGATGCGTTATATCTGGTTTTAATGTGAACAGCCTCATCTTCCTCTCTATTTAAACCATTCTCTCAGTCATCGTACTTATTCACACAAGTTCTTTACAAAATTACGTCAGATCAGACATTTGAATTTATCTCACATCTAGTGTGAGCAATGGAAATGCATTTCTAGAATATTGAGTTGCACCCCCCCCCCCCCCCCCCCATGTGGATTCAAATGCTGCCCACGGTTGTGTCAAGTTGGCTGGATGTCCTTTGGGTGGTTGACCATTCTTGATACACACGGGGAAAATGTTGAGCATGAAAAACCCAGCAGCGCTGCAGTTCTTGACACAAACCGGTGTGCTTTGCACCTACTAACATAATCACTTCAATATTTTGTCTTGTCCATTCACCCTCTGAATGGCACACATACACAATCCATGTCTCAATTGTATCAAGGCTTAAATATCATTCTTTAACCTGTCTCCTCCCTTTCATCTACACTGAATTAAGTGGATTTGACAAGTGATATCAATAAGGGATCATAGATTTCACCTGGATTCACATAGTCAGTCTATGTCAAGGAAAGAGCAGGAGTTGTTAATATTTTGTATACTCAGTGTACAATATTTACATGAGCAGTGGAGGCTCCTCAGAGGAGGAAGGGGAGGACCATCATCCTCAGTGAATTTCAATAAAAAAGATTGTGCAACATTAAGGTATAGGGAGCAGCATTTTCACTTTTGGATAAATAGCATGCCCAATTTCAACTTCCTGCTACCCATGCCAAGAATATAAGATATGCATATTATTATTAGATTTGGATAGACAACACTCTGAAGTTTCTAAGACTGTTTGAATCATGTCTGTGAGTATAACAAAACTTATGTAGCAGGCAAAACCTTGAGGACTAACTGTTCAGAATTTTTTTTTTTAGGTCTCTGTCTGTTCAGTGAATTCTCATTGGGAAACTACATTTCTTAGGAACTTGTTTTCCTACCTTCCCTAAGTTCCTACCGCTTCCACTGGATGTCACCAGTCTTTGGAATTTGGTTGAGGTTATTCCTTTGTGCAATGAAGAAGTATGGCCATCTCGGAACTGCGTAACACTGTTGAGAGTTGCGCAAGACTTGAAAAGTAGCTTGGTTTGTTGTCTTCCTGTATTGAACACAGATAGACCCGTCTTTAATTTGATCGATTATTAACATTTAAAATTACCTAAAGTTGTATTACAAAACTAGTTTGAAATTTTTTGGCAAAGTTTACAGGCAACGTTTGAAATATTTTGTAGTGACGTTGTGCAATTTGTAAGCTGTTTTTTTACTGGATCAAATACGCCAACTAAATGGACATTTTAGATATATATGGACGGAATTAATTGAACAAAAGGACCAATTGTGATGTTTATGGGACATATTGGAGTGCCAACAAAAGAAGCTTGTCAAAGGTAAGGCATGTTTTATATTTTATTTCTGCATTTTGTGTAGCGCCTGCAGGGTTGAAATATGCTACCCTCTTTGTTTACTGTTGTGCTATCATCAGATAATAGCTTCTTATGCTTTCGCCGAAAAGCCTTTTTCTGACACGATGGCTGGATTCACAATGAGTGTAGCTTTAATTTAGTATCTTACATGTGTGATTTAATGAAAGTTTGATTTTTATATAATTTTATTTGAATTTGCCGCGTTAGCACCATTATGTAGCCGGAGGACAGCCAGTTTCCATCCTCCTATGGGTACACTGATTTCAATCCAAAACCTAGGAGGCTCGTGGTACTCACCCGCTTCCGTAGACTTATACAGTAATTATTACAACTTCCGGAGGGCGTCCTCCAACCTATCAGACCTCTTGCAGCTTGAATTGACATGTTGTCCACCCAATCAAAGGATCAGAGAATCAATCTAGTACTGAAAGTATAAGAAACAGCTAGATAGCACTGCAGTGTATAAAAGGGTGGTTAGTAGTTGAGACAAAGAGAGTGAAAGCCAATAGTTGAACAGTTTTGAACGAGAGAGAGAGATATATTTTGTAGTATGTTTTTTTCTGTTTCACTTACTTAGCTAGCAAATGTGGCTACATAGTTTAGCCTACTCAAACACCCGGTTAAAACAGAGGGATGCTAAATTAGCTCGCTGACTATGGCAATCCAACACGGGAACTCTTCCATTTCAAGGTACGCTTTTGGTTTTATTAATTTAATCCCACCGAGGCCCGCCGGTGTAACTGCTAACCTGCTTGCTGCTGACTGTATGCTGTACTGTATGTTTTACTAACACATTAGTTTTAGTAGCTATGTTGACAATGACGTTAATATGGTGACAACTATGTAGGCTGTGTGTAGAAGTTAGCGGTTATGATATGAAGGTTTGCCTTGGAAAGGTTTCCATCAATTTCCATTATTAAAGTGGCTGGAGTTGAGTCAGTATGTTGGCAGCAGCCACTCAATGTTAGTGGTGGCTGTTTAACAGTCTGATGGCCTTGAGATAGAAGCTGTTTTTCAGTCTATCGGTCCCTGCTTTGATGCACCTGTACTGACCTCGCCTTCTGGATGAACATGCAGTGGCTCGGGTGGTTGTTGTCCTTGATGATCTTTTTGGCCTTCCTGTGACATCGGGTGGTGTAGGTGTCCTGGAGGGCAGGTAGTTTGCCCCCGGTGATGCGTTGTGCAGACCTCACTACCCTCTGGAGAGCCTTACGGTTGTGGGCGGAGCAGTTGCCGTACCAGGCAGTGATACAGCCCAACTGGATGCTCTCGATTGTACATCTGTAGAAGTTTGTAAGTGCTTTTGGTGACAAGCCGAATTTCTTCAGCCTCCTGAGGTGGTGACTGGGTGGATGAGGGAGGGGGGGGGGGGGGGGGGCTCAGGGGACAACTGGAGGGTTTTGGGTGTTTGGAGCAGCTTCTCTTCGGTCTGGAATGTATGTTTCAAAATCTTAAAAATAAATAAATAAAATACATTGAGAGGGAGAAAGAGATGGGGGGGCTGTGTGTGTTTGTGCATGCGTGCGTCAGTTTGTGGTGTGAGCATGTGTGGTTAGAACACTTACCTCTGGGTAGCTGTTTCTGCACACAGACTGTTTTTTTTGCATGTGAAGCATTCAGCACAGTCACAGTGGAATGAACCGTCCATTTCTCCAAGCTCAAGGTTAGTCAGATAACATTGTTAATGGTGACATAGTAAGATGTCCACACACTTTAGTTTTACAGTAGTTTTCCAATTTAACAATTTTAGTTTCCCCATTAAATTAAATGTGCTAACAATATTTTAGTCAGTCACTGTCGTCTGTTTAGTAAAAGTCTAGTTAATTTAAAACCTCTTAGGGATCCTTTAACACTCCAATCTCGTAAGCAGGATAGATTTGACAACATCCGGTGAAATTTCAGAGCGCCAAATTCAAATTACAGAAATATAAATATTCAACATTCACAAACATATAAGTGTAATACATCAAAATAAAGCTTAACTTCTTGTTAATCCAGCCGCTGTCAGATTTCAAAAAGGCTTTACGGCGAAAGCATACCATGTGATTATCTGAGGACAGCGCCCCACATACAAAAACATGAAAATAATTTTTCAACCAGGCAGGAGCGACACAAAAGTCAGAAATAACGATATAATAAATGCCTTACATTTGAAGATCATCATATTTTTGCAATCTCAAATGTCTCAGTGACACAATGAGTGGTCATTTTGCTCTCAATTTATTTGGTGCGTTTGATTCAGAAATATACCGGTTCCAACTCGCCCAACATGACTACAAAGTATCTGATAAGTTACATGTAAACATGGTCCAAACATTTCAAACAACGTTTCTAATATTACCTCAGGTACACTAAAATGTAAATAATCGATATAAATTAAGACGAGATTATCAGTTTCCAATATAGAAGAAAAACAACACGCTCTTGTTCACGCGCACCAAAAGACTAGAGACCTTCTGAGTGACACATAGAAAGAATAGGACTACTGCTTCATTTCTCAAAAGAAAAACATCGAACAATTTCTAAAGACTGTTGACATCTAGTGGAAGCCATAGGAACTGCAATCTGGGCCCTAGTATTTATGCTGCAGTAGTTTATGTGTCGGGGGACTAGGGTCAGTCTGTTATATCTGGAGTATTTCTCCTGTCTTATCCGGTGTTCTGTGTGAATATAAGTATGCTCTCTCTAATTCTCTTTTTCTTTCTTTCTTTTTTTTCTTTCTTTCTTTCTTTCTTTCTTTCTGTCTCTCTCTCTGAGGACCTAAGCCCTAGGACCATACCTCAGGACAACCTGGCATGATGACTCCTTGCTGTCCCCAGTCCACCTGGCCGTGCTGCTGCTCCAGTTTCAACTGTTCTGCCTGCGGCTATGGAACCCTGACCTGTTCACTGGACGTGCTACCTGTCCCAGACCTGCTGTTTTCAACTCTCTAGAGACAGCAGGAGCGGTAGAGATAATCTCAATGATCGGCTATGAAAAGTCAACTGACATTTACTCTTGAGGTGCTGACTTGTTGCACCCTCGACAATTACTGTGATTATTATTATTTGACCATGCTGGTTATCTATGAACATTTGAACGTCTTGGCCATGTTCTGTTATAATTTCCACCCGGCACAGCCAGAAGTGGACTGGCCACCCCTCATAGCCTGGTTCCTCTCTAGATTTCTTCCTAGGTTTTAGCCTTTCTAGGGAGTTTTCCCTAGCCACCGTGCTTCTATACCTGCATTGCTTGCTGTTTGGGGTTTTAGGCTGGGTTTCTGTACAGCACTTTGAAATATCAGCTGATGTAAGAAGGGCTATATAAATCAATTTGATTTGATTAATGAATCAGGTTTCCATTAGAAAAGCATTGGAAAACACAATGACCTCCAAAACATTTTTCCCTGGATGGATTGTGCTCGGGGATTCGTCTGCTAAATCAGTTCTGTTATAGTCACATACATTATTCTACAGTGCCTTGCGAAAGTATTCGGCCCCCTTGAACTTTGCGACCTTTTGCCACATTTCAGGCTTCAAACATAAAGATATAAAACTGTATTTTTTTGTGAAGAATCAACAACAAGTGGGACACAATCATGAAGTGGAACGACATTTATTGGATAATTCAAACTTTTTTAACAAATCAAAAACTGAAAAATTGGGCGTGCAAAATTATTCAGCCCCCTTAAGTTAATACTTTGTAGCGCCACCTTTTGCTGCGATTACGGCTGTAAGTCGCTTGGGGTATGTCTCTATCAGTTTTGCACATCGAGAGACTGAAATTTTTTCCCATTCCTCCTTGCAAAACAGCTGGAGCTCAGTGAGGTTGGATGGAGAGCATTTGTGAACAGCAGTTTTCAGTTCTTTCCACAGATTCTCGATTGGATTCAGGTCTGGACTTTGACTTGGCCATTCTAACACCTGGATATGTTTATTTTTGAACCATTCCATTGTAGATTTTGCTTTATGTTTTGGATCATTGTCTTGTTGGAAGACAAATCTCCGTCCCAGTCTCAGGTCTTTTGCAGACTACATCAGGTTTTCTTCCAGAATGGTCCGGTAATTGGCTCCATCCATCTTCCCATCAATTTTAACCATCTTCCCTGTCCCTGCTGAAGAAAAGCAAGCCCAAACCATGATGCTGCCACCACCATGTTTGACAGTGGGGATGGTGTGTTCAGCTGTGTTGCTTTTACGCCAAACATAACGTTTTGCATTGTTGCCAAAAAGTTCAATTTTGGTTTCATCTGACCAGAGCACCTTCTTCCACATGTTTGGTGTGTCTCCCAGGTGGCTTGTGGCAAACTTTAAACGACACTTATTATGGATATCTTTAAGAAATGGCTTTCTTCTTGCCACTCTTCCATAAAGGCCAGATTTGTGCAATATACGACTGATTGTTGTCCTATGGACAGAGTCTCCCACCTCAGCTGTAGATCTCTGCAGTTCATCCAGAGTGATCATGGGCCTCTTGGCTGCATCTCTGATCAGTCTTCTCCTTGTATGAGCTGAAAGTTTAGAGGGACGGCCAGGTCTTGGTAGATTTGCAGTGGTCTGATACTCCTTCCATTTCAATATTATCACTTGCACAGTGCTCCTTGGGATGTTTAAAGCTTGGGAAATATTTTTGTATCCAAATCCGGCTTTAAACTTCTTCACAACAGTATATTGGGACCTGCCTGGTGTGTTCCTTGTTCTTCATGATGCTCTCTGCGCTTTTAACGGACCTCTGAGACTATCACAGTGCAGGTGCATTTATACGGAGACTTGATTACACACAGGTGCATTGTATTTATCATCATTAGTCATTTAGGTCAACATTGGATCATTCAGAGATCCTCACTGAACTTCTGGAGAGAGTTTGCTGCACTGAAAGTAAAGGGGCTGAATAATTTTGCACGCCCAATTTTTCAGTTTTTGATTTGTTAAAAAAGTTTGAAATATCCAATAAATGTCGTTCCACTTCATGATTGTGTCCCACTTGTTGTTGATTCTTCACAAAAAAATACAGTTTTATATCTTTATGTTTGAAGACTGAAATGTGGCAAAAGGTCGCAAAGTTCAAGTTTTAGAAACTTTAGAGTGTTTTCTATCCAATACTAGCATGCATATGCATATCCCAGCTTCTGGGCCTGAGTAACAGGCAGTTTACTTTGGGCACGCTTTTCATCCGGATATGAAAATACTGCCCTCTATCCCGAAGAAGGTTTAATATGGAAATGTCATTCACTGTCTCTCTGTGTTCTCTGATTGTGGGTACAAAGATATTAACGAAGAGAACACAATACTTAGACAATATTGGAGATTTAACACATTGATTTTAGTGTGAAATATAATTTTCCTCTGATCTTACAGACTTTCCTCAGCCTAGAGTGAATTTACTCTAGCTTCGCTCTGTAGAAATACACTCACAGGAGCTGAGGTCAAAAATACTTTGGCAGTACAGTACTGTACTACAATGGCAGTACAGTGCTAAAGGTTAGCAGTTTAGATCCATATACAGTGAACCTTCTACAGTCACAATGCAGGGTAAGACTATTGTAATGTTTGTCAACAATGTACTGTTGTGCCATCATTACCATGTTCCTCTTGGGATATGTTCTCATACTGTTTGTTGTCATAAGCTATTACATGAAACCATCAAGGAATATATTATCTCCTTACCGTGTTCACGCTAAACGTTCCCCAAGGCACCCCCCCCCCCCCCCCCCCCCACGCTCAACTCAAAAGATGGAGCACTGAATGCAAAAATATTCTTAGAAATATTTAACCTCCACACATTAACAAGTCCAATAGCTCAAATGAAAGATAAACACCTTGTTCATTTACCCAGCGAGTCAGATTTCTAAAATGTTTTACGGCGAAAACACTCCACATATTTATATTAGAACACCACCGAAACAAAGACAAGAGGCAGCCATTTTGTCCCAGAAAATATAAAATTATAAAAGCAGGATTAAAAAATAAATCATTCACTAACCTTTTGAAAATCTTCATCAGATGACAGTAATAGGACATGTTACACAGTACATTTATGTTTTTTTCAATAATATGCCATTTATATCCATAAATCTCCATTTACATTGACTTCATGTTCAGAAAATACTCAAAAATGTCCGGAGAAATTATACATAGTGTCGCCAGATAACATAAATAGACATCATAAACTTTGACTAAATATACATGTTCTACATATAGTTAGAAAGATACACTGGTTCTTAATGCAACCGCTGTGTCACATTTATTTTTAACGTTACAGAATTAGTTCACTATCTAATAACCTGAGACGGCGCTCAGACGTAAGCGATATTTCTCCGCTATGTTGGAGTCAACAGAAATACAAAATTACAACATAAATATTCCCTTACCTTTGATGGTCTTCGATCAGAATGTAGTGGAAGGAGTCATACTTACCCAATACATCGTTTTGTTTCACTTCGTGTGTTCTTACAGTAGCATCTGCTAGCAGTTTCAGCTGAAATGCACCCAAAATAACTTCTGGTCCCGGACAGTTGCGCATCAAAACTTCAAAATTACATATTATATGTCGATTAAACTGGTCAAACTAAGTGCAGAATCAAGCTTTGGATGTTCTAAACGTACAAAACAATTATCTAATCTTTTGGAGAAACGTGCCTCTTCTCAGGCAATCTGGAACAAAGGAACGTCTCTCAAAATAAGCGCTCTCGTGACCTTGTATTTTCTCCCGACATCCACTCTTTCACCTCCCAAAGGGTCAAAACGATTTGCACAATTAAACGCTGTACTGAATGAGGACATCTAGTGGAAGACATAGAAAGTGTCTCCAGATCCATAGCTGGTTGGGAAGGGTGGGGGCGATGACGTCAAAGTTGCCCCAAATTTCAGGCTCCCAAAAATAGTTTGGGAGATTGCCTGCCCTGTGAGTTCTGCTATACTTACAGACATAATTCAAACGGTTTTAGAAGCTTTAGAGTGTTTTCTATTCAATAATTATTATATGCATATATTAGCAATTTTGGAGAGATTTTTTTTCAGTTTACTATGGGCACGCAATTTATCCAAAGGGGGCAGTATTCTGCTGAGGCCTAACAGGTTCATTTCCCATACTGTCGCTACATGAGGTAATGGGCTCCAGATCCTTAAATGGATAGTTCAAGATTTTGGTAATTAATCCCTTTTTCTACTTAGCCAGAGTCAGATGAACTCATGGAGTTCATCTAATTTTTCTGTCTAGGCGTGGATTTTGAAGGAAGTTGAAGGTGTTGCTTGTGCTAACGCTAGTAAGCAATTGTGCTAATGCTAGTTAGCAAATTGCTTCAATATGCACGCAGAGACATAAAAATGGTATCCATGAGTTGATCTGACTCTGGGTAAGTAGAACAAGGGTAGGGGACATTTGGCCCATAGACTTGCAGGTAAATTGCAAGGACAAAGGGTGGAGCTCTTTGTTCCGGTTCTGATCCTCGTTCTGTTCTCTTCTCTTACACATAGACACGGAACGTAATCAAGAATCTGACCAATTTCGAAATACTTTAGTTCTGGGTTAACTGAGATTGTCTGAAATAACAAGGAGCGATTAGGCTGTCAGTAAATTTCTCAAAACCACAAAATACAAAATGCTAACCGCTCTATTATACTGTTCTCACAGAACTTCCTCAGAGGAAAGTGTGTTCTGGAGTCATCAGAGAAAGAGAGACTCAGTTCAACTGAGCTGTCACACTCCTCCATCTCTCCATGTGTCTCACTGTTACTTCTATAAAGAGGGGTAATTTAATCTGCCAGGCTCATCCGGTACGCAGACACTCACAGGAACAGAGCTGCTCTTTTGGTCAGGTTAAGCATTTCCAGCTGGGATCAAAGTGACTTGTTACTACTTCAGGAACTCTTTATATATTTCTGAAAATTATGGCTGTAATAAATGTCTTATTCCGTTGATCATTTTCTTGATAGATTTTTCTCTATCATTATATTTTGTTCAGATCAGAATGACTACTGCTTGATAACATGATACTTTACCAACTTGCGCAAAGTGTTCCTGTCTCTCTTGTTTATTTCTTATTTAGAATGGTACATTTTACTGCTCAAGACCAATTTTGTTATTTCAAGACAACTTCCAATACATTGAAGCCTAAGGTCATTACCAAGGTCATTGTGAGTGTTTAAAACTGGAATAATTTACCTTATTTTTGTCTAACTATTTTTACTAAATCATTTTACCATCAATCAATTCAAGTTATCGTGTTAACCTAAACTACATCATTTTAGATGCACTGATATCATCTCATAGACAACAGTGACTTATTTGTTTTTATTTTTCAAACGTATATCAAGTGGTACAATATCTATGAGTACTTAAACATTGAAAACAAATGTATAATTAAATTAAAAGTGTGTGATAACATGCGTCTTGGTGAGAGGTGTAGGAGTCAGGCGCAGGAGAGCAGGGATGTCTGAGGAGCGTGTTTAATAATAGTCCAGCAATGCAAATGGCACAGAACAAAAATCCCCAAACTACGCTCTCGAATAATCGTGCAAACACACGGAGGAACTAACACAGTTCCGACACTTTACATACACGTGCGTAAATGCGAAAAAAACAACAAACATCAAATACCATCGAACGCAATACACACAAGTCTAATCCTGCACGAATTACGGCAGGTAACAGCTGCCCTATATACCCACAGAAATCAAAGCAATTGAAAACCAGGTGTGAAAAGGAACACAGACAAAACAACCAGAAAAAGAAAAAGGGATCGGTAGTGGCTAGTAGACCGGCGACGCCGAGCGCCGAGCGCCGCCCGAACAGGGAGAGAAGTTACCCTCGGTAGAAGTCGTGACAGTACCCCCCCCCTGACGCGCGGCTCCCGCAGCGCGACGACGCCGGCCTCGAGGACGACCCGGAGGACGAGGCGCAGGGCGATCCGGATGGAGGCGGTGAAACTCCCTTAGCATAGGAGGATCCAGTACGTCCTCCACCGGCACCCAGCATCTCTCCTCCGGACCGTACCCCTCCCAGTCCACGAGGTACTGAAGACCCCCCACCCGACGCCTCGAGTCCAGTATGGACCGAACTGCATACGCCGGCGCCCCCCCGATGTCCAGGGGGGGCGGAGGGACCTCCCGCACCTCATCTTCTTGAAGCGGACCAGCCACCACCGGCCTGAGGAGAGACACATGAAACGAGGGCTTAATACGGTAATACGGGGGGAGCTGTAACCTATAACACACCTCGTTTATTCTCCTCAGGACTTTGAATGGCCCCACAAACCGCGGACCCAGCTTCCGGCAGGGCAGGTGGAGGGGCAGGTTTCGGGTCGAGAGCCAGACCCGGTCCCCCGGTGTGTACACCGGGGCCTCGCTGCGATGGCGGTCGGCACTGGCCTTCTGCCGTGCTTCGGCCCGTTTAAGGTACCCATGGGCGGCCTCCCAGGTTTCCCTTGAGCGTTTCACCCAATCGTCCACCGCAGGAGCCTCGGTCTGGCTCTGATGCCATGGTACCAGGACCGGCTGATAGCCCAACACACATTGGAAGGGCGACAGGTTCGTAGAGGAGTGGGGGAGTGAGTTCTGGGCCATCTCCGCCCAGGGGATGTACTTCGCCCACTCCCCTGGCCGGTCCTGGCAATACGACCGCAGAAACCTACCCACATCCTGGTTCACTCTTTCCACCTGCCCATTACTCTCGGGGTGAAACCCAGAGGTCAGGCTGACCGAGACCCCCAAACGTTCCATGAATGCCTTCCACACCCTGGACGTGAACTGGGGACCCCGATCAGAAACAATATCCTCAGGCACCCCGTAGTGCCGGAAGACGTGAGTAAACAGGGCCTCCGCCGTCCGTAGGGCCGTAGGGAGACCGGGCAAAGGGAGGAGACGACAGGACTTAGAAAACCGATCCACAACGACCAGGATTGTGGTGTTGCCCTGTGACGGTGGCAGATCGGTCAAGAAGTCAACCGACAGGTGTGACCAAGGCCGCTGTGGAACGGGAAGGGGTTGTAACTTCCCTCTGGGCTGGTGCCTAGGAGCCTTGCACTGAGCGCACACTGAGCAGGAGGACACATAAACCCTCACGTCCTTGGCTAAAGTGGTCCACCAGTACTTCCCACTAAGACATCGCACCGTCCTCCCAATCCCCGGATGACCAGAGGAGGGGGATGTGTGAGCCCACCAAATTAACCTGTCTCTAACCTCCAGCGGAACATACACCCGTCCCGCTGGACATTGTGGTGGAGTGGGCTCAACACGCGATGCTCGCTCAATGTCTGCGTCCACCTCCCACCTTACAGGTGCCACTAAACAAGAAGCCGGGAGGATGGGCGCAGGATCAATGGCCCGCTCCTCCGTATCATATAGTCGGGACAGTGCGTCTGCCTTAGTGTTCTGGGAGCCTGGTCTATAGGAGATGGTAAACCTAAATCGGGTGAAAAACATGGCCCACCTTGCCTGACGAGGGTTCAGTCTCCTCGCTGCCCGAATGTACTCTAGATTACGGTGGTCAGTCCAGATGAGGAAAGGGTGCTGGGCCCCCTCAAGCCAATGTCTCCACACCTTCAGGGCTCTGACAACAGCTAGCAGCTCCCGATCCCCCACGTCATAGTTTCGCTCCGCCGGGCTGAGCTTCTGAGAAAAGAAAGCACAGGGGCGGAGCTTCGGTGGCGCACCCGAGCGCTGGGAGAGCACGGCTCCAACCCCAGCCTCGGATGCGTCCACCTCCACTATAAATGCCAAAGAGGGGTCCGGATGCGCCAGCACGGGAGCCGAGGTAAAAAGAGCCTTCAGGCGACCAAAAGCCCTGTCCGCCTCAGCCGACCACCCCAGACGCGTCGGCCCCCCCTTCAGCAGTGACGTAATGGGCGCAGCCACCTGCCCAAAACCCCGGATAAACCTCCGGTAGTAGTTGGCAAACCCTAAGAACCGCTGCACCTCCTTTACCGTGGTTGGAGTCGGCCAATTACTCACGGCTGCAATGCGGTCATCCTCCATCACCAACCCCGATGTGGAAATGCGATATCCAAGGAAGGAGACGGCCTGTTGGAAGAACGAGCATTTCTCAGCCTTGACGTACAGGTCATGCTCCAACAGTCTCCCAAGTACCCTGCGCACCAGAGACACATGTGTGTCCGTGTAGCGGAATAGACCAGAATATCATCGATGTAAACCACCACACCCTGACCGTGCAGATCCCTGAGAATCTCATCCACAAAAGATTGGAAGACTGCTGGAGCATTCTTCAAACCATACGGCATGACGAGGTACTCATAATGGCCGGATGTGGTACTAAACGCCGTCTTCCACTCATCTCCCTTCCGGATACGCACCAAGTTATATGCACTCCTGAGATCCAGTTTTGTGAAAAACCGTGCTCCGTGAAATGACTCAATCGCCGTGGCAATGAGAGGTAGCGGGTAACTATACCCCACCGTGATGGAATTTAGACCTCTATAGTCAATGCACGGACGCAGACCACCCTCCTTCTTCTTCACAAAAAAGAAACTCGAGGAGGCAGGTGAGATGGAGGGCTGAATGAACCCCTGCCCCAGAGATTCCGATATGTATGTCTCCATAGCCACCGTCTCCTCCTGTGACAGGGGATACACGTGACTCCTGGGAAGTGCAGCGCCTACCAGGAGATTTATCGCACAATCCCCTCGTCGATGAGGTGGTAATTGGGTCGCCTTCTTTTTACAGAAGGCGATAGCCAAATCGGCATATTCTGAGGGAATGTGCACGGTGGAGACTTGGTCTGGACTCTCCACCGTTGTAGCACCGATGGAAACTCCTACACACCTGCCTGAGCACTCCTCCGACCACCCCTGTAGAGCCCTCTGTTGCCACGAAATCCTGGGGTTGTGACGGGCCAACCAGGGGATCCCCAACACCACCGGAAACGCAGGAGAATCAATGAGGAAGAGACTAACTCTCTCCTCATGACCCTCCTGCATAACCATATCCAGTGGAGCCGTGGCCTCCCTGACTAGCCCTGACCCTAATGGTCGGCTATCTAAGGCGTGCACTGGGAAGGGTTTATCCAGCTGAACAAGGGGAATCCCTAACCTGTTCGCTAAACCGCGGTCAATAAAATTCCCCGCCGCGCCTGAATCTACTAGCGCCTTATGCCGGGAAAGAGGGGAAAATTTAGGAAAAACAATCCATACATACACGTGACCAACAGGGGGCTCTGGGTGAGCCTGGTGCCGACTCACCTGAGGTGTCCGGGCAGTGCTCGGCCTGGCGTCTCGACTCCCGGGGGGACCCCCCCAGCACCGGTCAGCAGTGTGCCCTCTGCGACCACAGCTGGCACAGGAAAGGCCCCCTCCTCCGGTCGCCCTCGCTGAAGCACCTCCTAGCTCCATGGGTGTTGGAGTGGTGGAGCTGGGAGATGGAACTGACAGAGCCCGATCTGGACGTCCACGGGTCGCCAGCAAGTTGTCCAACCGAATGGACATGTCGATCAATTGGTCCAAGGACAGGGTGGTGTCTCTACAGGCCAGCTCCCTACGGACGTCCTCACGCAAACTACACCTATAGTGATCGATCAAGGCCCTGTCGTTCCATCCCGCGCCAGCGGCCAAGGTCCGGAACTCTAGAGCAAAGTCCTGAGCACTCCTCCTCTCCTGCCTCAGATGGAACAGCCGTTCACCCGCCGCTCGACCCTCAGGTGGGTGATCAAACACGGCCCGAAAGCGGCGGGTGAACTCTGGGTAGTGGTCCCTCGCCGAGTCAGGATCGTTCCACACCGCGTTGGCCCACTCCAGGGCTTTACCTGCGAGGCAGGAGACGAGGGCGTTCACGCTCTCACCCCCCGAAGGAGCCGGACGAACGGTCGCCAGGTATAGGTCCATCTGGAGTAAGAAACCCTGGCACCCGGCCGCCGTCCCATCATACTCCCTCGGGAGGGCGAGTCGAATTCCACTGTGCTCAGGCAATGAAGGAGAGGGTAGTGGTACTGGTTGGGGTGTAGCTGATAACGGTGTGGGAAGGCCACCTCTCTCCCATCTCTCCATCGTCGCCATCACCTGATCCATGGCGGTCCCCAGTCGGTGTAACACTGCCGTGTGGTGTTGAACTCGCTCCTCCACGGACCCTGGAAGTGCGTCCGCTCCTGCTGACTCCATAATTATATTGGTGCAGGATTCTGTGATAACATGCGTCTTGGTGAGAGGTGTAGGAGTCAGGCGCAGGAGAGCAGGGATGTCTGAGGAGCGTGTTTAATAATAGTCCAGCAATGCAAATGGCACAGAACAAAAATCCCCAAACTACGCTCTCGAATAATCGTGCAAACACACGGAGGAACTAACACAGTTCCGACACTTTACATACACGTGCGTAAATGCGAAAAAAACAACAAACATCAAATACCATCGAACGCAATACACACAAGTCTAATCCTGCACGAATTACGGCAGGTAACAGCTGCCCTATATACCCACAGAAATCAAAGCAATTGAAAACCAGGTGTGAAAAGGAACACAGACAAAACAACCAGAAAAAGAAAAAAGGGATCGGTAGTGGCTAGTAGACCGGCGACGCCGAGCGCCGAGCGCCGCCAGAACAGGGAGAGAAGTTACCCTCGGTAGAAGTCGTGACAAAGTGACACACTCCATCACCCCTCTGACCTCACAGATCTTCCTCCTCCCAGTCTGATAGTGAGGCCTGCAGTCATCAAAGAGAGAGACTGAGTTGTGAGACGCCTCCATCTCTCCATGTGTCTCACTGTTACTTCTACATAGACGGGAGGAAGAATCTTCCAGACTCATCCTGTACTCAGACACTCACAGGAACAGAGCTGCTCAAGAGGGCAGATCAAACGTTTCCAGATGTGGTCAAAGTGAAGTGTTACTTTGATGTAGGGATGTCTCACACTTCTCTTTTATGTAACCCTGTCTCAGTCACTGTTCAGGGTAAGTAGGTGGTTCATAAAATCATACACTGATAATACAATATAACACACTTTAATATACTGTATAATATAGTACATCTATAGTATAATACACCATAATACATTGTTATTTAAAATGTTCAACTATGTCAGTATTTATGTTTGTCATGACTTCTACCGAAGGTGGCTGGAGTCTTTAACAATCTTTAGGGTCTTTCTCATACACCGCCTGGTATAGAGGTCCTGGATGGTAGGAAGCTTGGCCCCAGTGATGTACTGGGCCATTCGTACTACCCTCTGTAATGCCTTGTGGTCGGAGGCCAAGCAGTTGCCAGACCAGGCAGTGACGCTCTCGATGGTGCAGCTGTAGAACCTTTTGAGGTTCTGAGGACCCATGACAAATCTTTTCAGTCTCCTGAGGGGGAATAGGTTTTGTCGTGCCCTCATCACAACTGTCTTGGTGTGCTTGGACTATGATAGTTTGTTGATGATGTGGACACCAAGAAACTTGAACCTCTCAACCTGCTCCACTGCAGCCCCGTCGATGAGAATGGGGGTGTGCTCAGTCCTCTTTTTCCTGTAGTCCACAATCACGTGATCATGTCTTAATCACGTTGAAGGAGAGGTTGTTGTCCTGGCATCACACGGCCAGGTCTCTGACCTCCTCCCTACAGGCTGTCTCATCGTTGCCAGTGATCAGATCTACCACTGTTGTGTCATCGGCAAATTTAATGATGATGTTGGAGTCATGCCTGGCAGTGCAATCATGAGTGAACACGGAGTACAGGAGGGGACTTAGCACACACCCCTGAGGGGCCCATGCATACAAACATTTTCCAACCAAGTAGAGGAGTCATGAAAGTCCGAAATAGCGTTAAAATGAATCACTTACCTTCGAAGATCTTCATCTGGTTGCAGTCACAAGAGTCCCAGCTACACAATATAAATAACGGTGGAGCTGCTCAAGAGGGCAGATCAAACGTTTCCAGATGTGGTCAACGTGAAATGTTACTATGCTGTAGAGAAGTCTCACATACCCTGTCTAAGTCAGTGGTGGTTAATACAATTACACACTTATAATACAATAAAATACACTAAAATACAATAGTATACTATAGTATACCTATAGTATAATACACCATAATACATTGTTATATCATATTCATTATGCTTGTTCTGAAAATGAGATCTTAAAATGTCGCATTTCACATAATGATAGAAATTACTGTACTTTGTGCAAACATAAATGCCTGTAAATTTGTTAAAATGTAACTTTCAAAGAGACACTATTCTTCTGACCTCACAGACCCACCTCCTCCCTGGCCGACAGTCATCATAGAGAAAGAGACTCAGTTCAGCTGGGCTGTCAAAGACCTCCATCTGTCTCTGTGCCTCACTGTAACTTCTGCATGGATGGGAGAGGTCCTAAACCCTCACCCTGTCAGCAGACTCTCACACGGACTGAGCTGGTGAAGTGGGCAGGTCAAAATTCACCTGCTGAGGTCAAAGGGAGATCTATCTATCAACGTACAATGACACTACTTCTGTCAATATTGTTGGTAAGAGAAGACTGTTCAAATGGATAATGCAAGTTAACTAACTAACTATGACTATGACTAACTATGATCAGATATAAAATCAGTAATTATGTCATCATGCCAGCATTACGTCAAATTAAACAATGTATGCTATCGACAGTAAAATTGTTTTCTCCTCACTGGTGAACTACAGAAACCAGATATTGATATCAATGATGTCGCATTTCGCATGATGTCTCATGACATCACCATTATTTGTGTACTTCCTGAGTTTGTCAGAGATGGTAGTAGCTGCAACCTGTACACTGGAGACCAGCCTCAGGCTTACAAAGAGGCTCAGGCCATTAGGATGAGGTGGAAGTCATCCGTGAGAATACTGTTCAGTCGTCTGCAGGAGAGGAGAGATGTGAGCTGTGACTACAGAGAGAACACAGGATTTATCTCTCTCTCTCTCCACACAGTGATCTATATAACTTTACATGTAAGGGACTCATTAATTAGTCTGGCTGACACCTAATTCAAAGTCCTGACTTCAGACTCGTGAAAGGCTATTTTGATGTTGTCGGGACGATGCGTTTTTCTCACTCAAACACCCACATGGACAGTCATACACAGACCCGAGCACTGCCCCGTTGGATTTGCAAATCCAAACAAGGAGAGGTCTCCAGAAACTTTGAGAGAATCAATCAAAGCTCAAGCCAACTTCTGTGCGAATTCTGCTCTAACAACGGACTCCTGTCCAGACCAGTGTGTCACAGCTCTCCCTCGCTGTGTACCACATGAGTAGAATCAGCCAGTCTAGTAATTAATAGCATCACAACAATATTAATTGATCTTATTTGTCAGTAACAACAGTTACATTTTTATGTTGCCTTGTAGTTAGAGAAACAAGTTTAATGTGTCACTTTTGCGTCTTGTAATTGTTATAGAAACTATAGATCCATAATTTGAATGAACATCTACATTGTAGATTTTGTGAAATTGGAACTTATACAATATAATATACAGAATAATATGCATAGATGTGTGTTCTACTTCACAGTTCAGAAACCAGTCATTACTGCCAGTCATGAGAAGGAGGATTTCATCATCATCTGTTTTATTTAACATCATCATCTTTAACTCTATTTCTTGAACTGCATTATTGGTTAAGGGCTTCTAAGTAAGCATTGAACGGAAAGATCTACTACACCTGTTGTGTTCGGCGCATGTGACAAACAACATTTGACTTGATTTGATTCCTGGCCCTGCTGGTAATGACACCAACTGTAACCTGTATGTTGGAGAGGTGAGTCAGCTATTATTGACAGAACAAATCTGGAAAAAATTAACCAAAGCTTCCAAACAGTGGTTCTGTAGACTCATTTTAACTGAGAGTGATCTTTTCAGACGTCTACAGTCAGTGAGGCAAAAGGAGGTGATGAGCTGTGATGACGGAGTGAGCTCAGGACCAAACTCTCTCTCCACACAGTGATGGGTACACTTTTCCAGGTGAGTCATTATCTAAACAAATCTATCAGGGCTGCAGGTCTTCATGATCTGACTCACTTATATTTTAGCATCTTCTTAGTATTAATATATTCATTCTGACCCACAAACTACTGTTATTTTATAGCAGAGCTCGTTACAACAGTAAGAAAGGCCCTGGTTCTACTTTGCCCCTCAGCATGACAGTGAGTCCTACAACATGTGTATTGGTCATCTAAGGCAGTGGTTCACAAACTTGTTATAGTCCCGTACCCCTTCAAACATTCAGCCTACAGCTGCATACCCCCTCTAGCACCAGGGTCAGCACACTCTCAAATGTTGTTTTTTGCCACCATTGTAAGCCTGCCACACACACACATTACACTATACATTTATTAAACATACTGTAAGAATGAGTGTCAGTTGTCACAAACCAGCTCGTGGAAGTCACAAAGAGCTCTTATAGGACCAGGGCACAAATAACAATAATAATCAATAATTTTTCTCTTTATTTAGCCAGTGTTGTTTTGTAATGGGCGAAATGTATTAATAGTTTCAAACTGTTCATCACTGCTTCAGGAGTAAAAAATTTGGCACTAAAACTAGCTTTTTTATTGCACTTGGGAGGTTCGGATGTGCAGGATATATTCACCACGTTAGATGACACGGGGATAGACAAGGACTATGAGATTGCGTTGACAAAGCTAAACGAGTGCTTCACTCCACACAAAAAAAAAACATTCTCTACGAGAGACATTTGTTTAGTAATCAGTAGACACGTTTGTGAGCAGACTGAAACAGTTGGCTGCTACATGTGATTATGGAGATTTCAAGGATGATTTTTTAAGGGATTGACAAGTGTCACTGAAATGTGTTGCGTTAACGGTTTCTGCGCCAGATGGACCTCACTCTAACCACAATTCAACAGGGAGAATTGAACAAGAACAACCCAGATGGAGGGGAATGGAACAAAATTGAAAAAAGTAAAACAATATTTTCTTCATACAACAAAGGCAAGCCGTCTAATGATGGCAAAGCGGTTACGTGTGGTCAGGAGGGCCATCATGCTCCATCAAATAAGGTAAACGATGCAACAAAGACGGACATTTCTCCAAAACGTGCAGGACAAAGTCAAAACTGAATGTAAATCAAGTCACAAACACACCTGCTACACAAAATGACAAAACAGACAATGACAATGATGAACATGTGTTCACACTTACCAGCAGTACTGATTATGCGTAAATGCAGTTATTAATCAATGGCCAGCCAGTTAACATGTTAATTTTCTCTGGGGCAAGTTGTAATATTGTGGGCATAGCAACATTCAGTCATTTGCAGACTAAATGCAATGATTAATTGAAACTAACATCCAAGAGACTACCTGTATGGTTCAACACAACCATTAGCAGTTGAGGGCCTGTTCACTGCCCACATTACAGCTGTTGTTATTTCTGAGTCGGTACTGCAGACATTTTAGTCGTGAAAGATGCACAGACATCTGTACTGGGAAAGAAATCTTCAGTTGCTCTTGGCATATTGCACATAGGGGCAGAGGCACACAAACTCAGTCCGAGATGATGACACACAGACATTCAAAGTTGCACTTCAGGAGGAATACAACCACTGTTTCACAGGGCTTGGAAATCTGAAGACTCCCAGTTAGGAATTCATGTAGATGAGACAGCCACACCTTTTGCACAGCCGGTATGCAGAATACCATTCAGTGTCAGTAAGCTGGTTGAAGAGAAGACGAACGACCTAGAGGACATGGATTTTATTGAGAAAGTGAATGGGCCTGCAGCATGGGTGTCCCCATTAGTTGTAGTACACAAGAAAACTGGTGACATCAGAGTTGGTGTTTACATGATTAGAGCAAATGAAGCTGTTGTGCGGGAGCAACACCATATTCCCCACCCCCGAAGAGATCCTGGAGGACATGTCAGGAGCCGTGGTCTTCTCAAAACTAGACCTAAAGTGGGGATATCATCAGATCGAACTGAGTCTCGTTCCCTGGCCAAATTTATGACTCACACAGGTTTGTGGTGCTACAAGAGACTAATGTTCGGTCTCTCCTCTGCTCAAGAAACATAACAGTACATATTCCGTCAAGTCCTACAAGGCATTGAGGGGGTCCACAACATCTCAGATGTTGTCATTGTGTTTGGGAAGAACTGTTGAGCGTGAAAAACCCAGCAGCGTTGGAGTTATTGACACAAACCGGTGCCCCTGGCACCTACTACCATACCCCATTCAAAGGCACTTACATATTTTGTCTTTCCCATACACCCTCTGAGTGGCACACATGCACAATCGATGTCTCAATTGTCTCAAGGCTTTAAAATTATTCTTTAACCTGTCTCCTCCGACACATCTTGAAGTGGATTTAACAAGTGACATCAATAATGGATCATAGCTTTCACCTGAATTCACCTGGTCAGTCTATGTCATGGAAAGAGCAGGTGTTGATAACATTTTGAACACTCAGTGTACACACACACACACACACACACACACACACACACACACACACACACACACACACACACACACACACACACACACACACACACACACACACACACACACACACACACACACACACACACACACACACACACACACACACACACACACACATTTTATTTTAAATGTTTTATTTAACACTGTTTTATGTGATCAGATTTCCTTTCTATTATCTTTGTTGAAATTGACTGCATGATAGTCTTGAAGGCAAGTTGCACACAGCAATGTTAATTATTAAATCTTTTCAAATAACACTTTGTCTCAGGGATCATTATTTCTTTACAAATAACATGTAATAGTCTGTTTAGCCTGGGTGCCAGTCTGTTTCTACTCTCTTGACAACTCCTTATGTAATTGCCATGTTGACAAAATTTCATAAGGAGTTGGCAAGAGAGCATTAACAGACTGGCACCCAGGCCAGTGTCTGCTTGGTGTTAATGTCAATTATAAATGTCCTATATACATATACCCACCAACAGGTTATAGTAATAAGTCCTTGATAGCAGTGTAGTTCTAGCGTCCCTTCAGAAAGCTGTCCAGTACGCGGTCTCCCCTGTCTATGAGCCAGTATCCAGCCATGGCTGCCACTCCACCCATGAAGATGGAGGTGAAGACCATGTCTCCTTTAGCAGCCAGGGTGGCCAGAGCACAGAGCAGCACCCCAAAGAACATCTGCTGTAGAACCTCAACCTCTTCATCCTGGACGTCCTCAAACAGACCCTTCTCACCCACACCTGCAGGGAGAGAGGGAGAGAGACAGAGAGAGAGAGAGATAAATTAATTAATTTTCAACATTACTTTTCAATAGAAAGTTATTAACAAAAATAAACAAGATCCTGCAACGACTTAGAGGTAAAAACTACACTGATAAACATATATCACAGTTTACTTACTTACTTATAGAGTTGCCTGCTCCAGGTGATTTGTTTTTCAAATCATATGAGCAAAACATATTCCTGGAACACTAAGCCAGACAAGATTAAACATGCCTATTTCTATAATGAATATCAGTTTGAGGGGCTGCAATTATTAAATATTAAAGCACTAAACCTCTCACTGAAAATCTCGCTCATTCTAAAGCTTAACGTAAACCCAAACTTGTTCTTCAGTAGATTCAATAAGGATCATATCTTGTTCAAAATATTAATTTTTTGCCTTAATACAGCTACTTTTTATTTTATTTTTTATTTAACCTTCATTTAACTATTTGTCAGTTAAGAACAATTTCTTATTTACAATGCCTTGTTCAGGGGCAGAATGACAGATTTTTACCTTGTCAGCAAGGGGATTTGATCTACCAACCTTTCGGTTACTGGCCCAATGCTCTAGTCACTAGGCTACCTGCCACACTACTTCTCATTTTTGGTTAACTGAAAATTAAACCTTGTTCAAAGTACATTATAACAAATATTATAGTTAAACACAAATATACTCATTGATTTTAAAAAAATATTTATGAAAAAAAATATTAAAGAGGGTATTATATTTATGACATTATGAATAGGAATGGTAGAGTTGTGTCACACTTGCAGCTATTGGAAATATATGAGAAGGTTTGCTCAATCTAAAGTTACAACAAATGGATTGCAGCACTACAGCAGAAATGGAGGAGGAGAGTAGATGGGGGAGGAAGTAGGAAACTGGTCTGTTTGCCCTATGTTAAGGAACAAAACTGGTGAAAAACATTTGCAAAAATAGAAAAATATACCAGTTTCATTTGAGAACCAAAATGTTGACAGCTGTGCCATGCAGGTTGCAAAATAGCTGGGAAGAAATTTTTTGATGTACCGATTCCAGGGAACAAGGTTTATGAGCTGATATACAAAACGACGCAAGATTCAACACTTTGAGTTTTTCAATTTAAAGTACTGTACATAATTCTTGCTACGAACATACAACCATCTTAGCGCTGCAGGTTTTGCTGTTAAGAGACAGAATCATCAGACCATTTATTCTGGTATTGCCCACAGATAGCTTGTTCCTGGTTATAGATTAAGGAATGGCTGAAAAATCACAACATTCGTTTAAAATGAACCCTACAAATACAACTGTTGGGAGATTTGGAAAAACAGTCAATCAATCAACAGTATAATAATACTCTTAGCAAAAATATGTATCTTTAACCCCTTAGAGTCGATGTCTGTGCCCCCGGGAAATTTCATTATCAACAGGAAAGCACACATTTACCGGTATAAATACATTATTTTTGTTGATATTTTCATCTCTATAAACAAATTCATACTTTCTCATCTGTTGGTTGTCTAGCAATGATCAACAACCAATTTGACAAAGCTTGAAAAATTGTGAAAATAATAATGGGCAAAAGTTGCACAATCCAGATGTGGAACGCTCAAGCCAGGTGCACACATACTACACCCTACACCCTACAACCTACACCCTACACCCTACAACCTACAACCAGAGTACTTTGGGTGTTTCGGTGCGGCTTCTCTTCGGTGTTCAATGTATGTTTTATAATCTCTAAAATAATTAAATAAAATAAATACAGCTAGAAGGAGTGTGGGAAAGAGATGTGTGTGTGTGTGTGTGTGTGTGTGTGTGTGTGTGTGTTGGTGTGTGTGCGTGTGCACGTCAGTGCGTGGTGTGAGCATGTGTAGTTAGAACACTTACCACTGGGTAGCTTTTTCTGCACACAGACATTGTTTTTGCGTGTGAAGCCTTCAGCACAGTCACAGTGGAAAGAACCATCCAAATTGGTACAGATCTCATCCAGCCCTGAACACGCCAGAACCCGCTCACTGCATTCATCTATATCTGAGGGAGGGAGGGAGGGAGGGAAAGAGAGAGAGAGAGAGGGAGTGAGAGAGAGAGTGAGAGAGTGAGAGAGTGAGAGAGAGAGAGAGAGAGAGAGAGAGAGAGAGAGAGAGAGAGAGAGAGAGAGAGAGAGAGAGAGAGAGACAGAGAGAGAGAGAGAGAGAGAGAAAGAAAGAGAGACAGAGACAGAGACAGAGAGAGAGAGAGAGAGAGAGAGAGAGAGAGAGAGAGAGAGAGAGAGAGAGAGAGAGAGAGAGAGATAAATACTTCTGGACTAAGAATCAGACAGACTGACAAACATCCAGACAGAGAGACAGACAAACACACACACACTCATCCTTATACATACTTTACACATTCTCATACACAAAATAAGCCACTTACCTAAACACTTTGCTCCGGTTAGTCTGTAGCCAGCAGCACACTTCCTGCAGCGAGCTGGCCCAGCACCCATACAGCCTACACAGGCCTGGTCACAGCCTGTTGGAAGACCACAAACCATCTGCATGAACTCATAACACTCATACACAGCTCACATTTCACACTAATGGGAGAGGAGATTCTGTTTCAGAGATTATAATATAATTGTATTCAGCAAACTGAAGAAATCTTATGGATTCTGAATGAAATTGTATTGAACATAGAATTACACATTAAATTGAATAGGATCTCTGTGGTATTCAAGACAACTCTTATCTATACAATGAAGCTCTTGATAGTCTTATGACAAATTTTCACCTTTTTTAAAATTATATAATTTGGAAACAAAAAGTTTACTCAAGGGGACGTTAGGATTTGCCCCATAGAGTGTTTAAAATCAAATCAAATCAAATTGTATTAGTCACATGCGCCGAATACAACCTTACAGTGAAATGCTTACTTACGAGCCCCTAACCAACAATGCAGTTTCAAAAATAATACAGATAAGAATAAGAGACAAGAGATAAAAATAACAATTGCGAGACTATATACAGGATACAGGAGGGTACCGATACAGAGTCAATGTGCGGGGCCAACGGTTATTTGAGGTAGTATGTGCATGTAGGTAGAGTTACTAAAGTGATTATGCACAGATGACAACAGAGAGTAGCAGTGGTGTAAAGAGGGGGTGAGGGGGAGGAGGGGCACTGCACATTGTCTGGGTAGCCATTTGACTAGATGTTCAGGAGTCTTATGGCTTGGGAGTAGAAGCTGTTTAGAAGCCTCTTGGACCTAGACTTGGCGCTTCGGTACCACTTGCCGTGCGGTAGCAGAGAGAACAGTCTATGACTAGGGTGGCTGGAGTGTTTGACAATTTTTAGGGCCTTCCTCTGACACCGCCTGGTATAGAGGTCCTGGATGGCAGTAAGCTTGGCCCAGTGATTTACTAGCCCTTCGCACTACCCTCTGTAGTGCCTTGCAGTCGGAGGCCGACCAACTGCTCAGCCTCCGACCGACAGCCAATCAACTTCTGATTGGCTGTTGAAGAGGAAGAAGTGAGCTCTGGTAGCAGCACTGACCTTTGCACTGATAGTTGCCCTCTGTGTTGAAGCAGTAGGTGTTGGGGGGACACTGGCCCAGCTCTGTGCCACACTCATCTATGTCTGGAACACAACAGCAACAGATATTAATAGCAACACAACAGAACAGGTTTTGTACAAAGTACAGAACAGTAAGATTGTACATTGAAGCATTTTACATTATAAACACAAACACCAACATTTAGAAAGATATTAGATGTTTTATACATCTCTTAATTTATCTGAGACACAAACACACACACATGATATATCTCTCTCTCTCTACACACACACACACACACAGTCCCGCTTACCTACACACGTGTTGTCATGGAGGGTCCAGCCTGTTCTGCACTCCAGACACAGGTCATTCTGAGGCCCTGAGCATTCCTTACAGGAGTCCATACAGCCTCGGACCAGAACTACCTGGGACAGCACTGAGTACAGCCCTGCAGCAAGGAGGGGCCAGCCAGTCCTCATCACACCCTCCCTATCAAGCAGCCACTGAGACAGTATGAGAGAGTGGATTGGACCACCGAGTTCTATAGGAACCAGGGGACACAGACATGATAGTATACAGTTCTGTATTAGGTTGAACGCTTACTTTAATCATTTAGATAATTAAAGGGCAAGTCTGCAATTGATACATACATTTTTTTGACATTTAAATGAATTATGCATAGGTCTACCCATTGATTGTTGTAGAATAGGTAATTGCACCTTTTGGAGCCTTTTGAGTAGTGTAACTTGGTTTTATTTCACCTATTTGTAATATGATATCCATAAATCCCCTTGTGACAGGGGGGGATGGAAGCTTGTTGTCTGCAACAAGAAGGGGCAATTGAATGCAAGTTTCACCCCAAAAATGTAATTGTTAAAAAAATTCTAGCCTGTCTATCTATAGGTAACAGTGTTGACCTGCTCCACAACAAAACACTAGAAAATGGCCAAAAAGAGTATAACCTTCTCACTAGCTTTTACACTATAGTTTCACTATTAGATGTTCGTTGTTTCTTTAGAACATTTTTTTAATGAGAGTTCAGTTCGTCCAACAGGGTTGACCTTAAAATGAGGAACAGGTTCTTTTTTACCTTAAAATGAATCCCTAATCAACTGAAATAAATACAAATCCTCAGAAAATACTTTGTAAAAGCAACAAAATAACTACGGGTTAACAATTATGGTGAAAATGTGGATAAATGTTGTGGTTAAGCGGGTTAAAATCTTCCTAGAAGTCACAGAAGATCCACAAAAGGGACATGTGAAAATCAGAATTTTTGCACTTTTAGCAAGTCTTCATTCATTTCAAAAATGTATTTATTGAATTTTCCATGTGGTCTATATTAGTGACCCGCTTCAGGAAATAAGGCATTATGTCACAAGTCATGACTTCACAGGAGAGCTGTTTGAACGTGAATTGAAAAAAAAATCTAAATGCATTTTTTGGCAGAAATGTCTTCTCGAACATGTGAACTTTCATGTGCCTTAATATCAAACCTGTATGCCATCTGTAAATACAGATAAAATTGTTAGATTATGAGCCTAGTTGGTTTAGCCACAGAAAAAGGGAGCAACCTTCCCGCTAGCCATGATTGGCTGAGATAATGAGTGGGCTGGACATGCCGAGAAATTAGTTTGGATTGGTCTGCCATATAGCACGCATCTGTCTATTGGTGCTTGTCAGTATGGTATGTTAAACCCAGCTTTTTTTTCAAATGCATCGCATCGTAAAACTGCATAAACCTAATGTCAAGTGAAAGTGTACTGTTAGCAAGCTAATGTTATGTGTATGCTCTCCATTTTCTGGAGAAGTGAGTTTTGAAATCGGTGGAATTCGAGTATGATAGCTAAGGAGATGGAGAAAACACCAGTTTGGATTATGTCGTCAAACTAAGGGCAACTATGGATGGCATCAGACAGGAGATGCGTCCAACCGTGATGTATACTGGTAAGATAGCCTAGCTAGCTACATTTTCAGATATTGCACGTTTCTAATTTTGACAGCAAGTGGTTTCATTTCAAGTGTACTGTTAGCTAGCTAACACTAGCTGACTGGGTCGCTAGCTAACATTATGTGCATAATCTTATTCTTTGTATCTCAGACACATTTGCTTGACTAGTTATAGCCATAGAATCTGGTTGGTTAGCTACCTGCAGATTCATGCAGGGTTGTAACATCATGAGTTGTGATTATGGTCCATTGTTTAGCTAGCTACATGTCTTATTAACACAACACTCCACTCTAATTTTGACAAAGTATTTTCATTTCAAGTTAGTGTACTGTTAGCTAACTTGCTAACGTTAGCTGGCTGGCTGGATTCATTGTTTACCTCACTAGTTATCTAGTTATATTTCTCAACAAAAGACTCTCGTCTTAGTGTGCCAGAGCGCAGAATAACTGATAAAATTTTTTACACTCAACGCCCGTTAAATATGTTCGGTGTCAGTAAAAGTCGGCAACAAAGCGTAATTAAATTGTTGCCAGCAGCACAGTTACAGTCACTAACGCTTTGTATAACATGAAAACTGCCTAACGAGCTCTGCTAGGGGGAGTAAAATGGTCAGAAGGTGGTATTCTCTCATTATGTTTCTGGAAGTAGCTAGCCAATGTTAGCCAGTTAGCTTGGGTGCTTGTCTGTCATTGTGAGGTCAGAGCTTTCGGAACAACCCTCTTATTGGCCAGAGCTTCCAGTGTGCGCTCTGAATTTATGAACGGACAATCTGACAGCATAGTTAATGTCACCAACACCCTGGAAAACATAACAGCTTAACCAGCTCTGCTAGAACGAGTAATGTTCAATGAGCTGTTCTCTCTCTGTTAGATGTCTGGAAGTAGCTGGCAAGTTAGTACAGAATGCTTGGATCAACCCTTAAAGAGATAGGTGGGGCTAAGGCTTAGAGGGTGTGAACAAGGCTGAATGGTTACAGACCAGTGGTTCTTAACCTGGGTTCGATCGAACCCCAGGTGTTCGGTGAGTCATTCTCAGGGGTTCGGCGGAGGTCAAGACAGACATCCGACTCATAGGATTCGTGATGACACACCCCGCTTGGCCATCATTGGCTGCAGGTGATCATGCTACATCGCTTGGCCTATCTGTGCTGCAGGGAATTTGGTGCGCTCAGTAGTGGACTTGTGACTGTCGTGATGGTACGTCTTGGGATTTCTTTCTTAATATTTTAATCCCTTCATACTTACTATGTCTAGCAAAAAAAGAAAGTAGTCAGACGAATATGTTCAATATGGATTCACATGTATAACGGAACGTGATGGGAGTCAGCGTCCTAACTGCATGATTTGCAATGCCAAGTTGAGCAATTCTAGTCTAGCACCGGCAAAACTAAGAGAACACTTCCTTAAGCTGCATGGAGATGGAAAATACAAGAACACAACGCTCGCTGAATTCGATGAAAAGGCTACTCTGCCTGTACTCGGCTTTGTACCCATCAACAAACCAACGCTCACAGCATCGTACGAAGTTGCTTACCTGATCGCAAAGCAGGGCAAACCACACACCATTGGTGAAACACTCATAAAACCAGCTGTGTTGAAGATGGCGAATATCATGCTGGGAAAAGAGGCTGAATTTAAGTTATCCCAAATTCCTCTTTCAAATGACACCATAAGCGACAGAATAGAGGACATGAGCAAAGACATCTTGGCTCAAGTAGTTGCAGATCTGATTTCAAGCCCGGCAAAATGCAGCCTTCAACTCGACGAGACCACAGACGTTTCCAATCTAAGCCAGCGCACAAATACAGCAAGCTATGTGAAAGACGACGTGATAAAGGAAGATTTCTTTATTTTGTAAGCCTCTTACAACAACAACTAAGGCAGCCGATGTGAAGAAACTTGTGGATGACTTCTTCAAAGACAACAATCTTTTGTGGGATATGGTTTCTGCAGTTTGTTTGGACGGAGCTCCAGTCATGCTGGGAAAAAAGTCTGATTTTGGTGCGCTAGTGAAAGCCGATGCACCACACATCATTGTTACGCATTGTATTCTGCACAGGCATGCGTTGGCAACAAAAACCTTGCCTCCAAAACTGGCAGAAGTATTAAAAATTGTAGTGGAATGCGTGAACTATGTGCCAACTAGTGCTCTGAGGCACCGCATCTTCAGTGAGCTGTGTAAAGAAATGGGCTCTGAATTCGAGGGAATTCTGTACCATTCTAACGTTCGGTGGTTATCCCGGGGACAGGTGCTGAATCGTGTTTTTGCCGTGCGTGTGGAATTAGCCCTGTTTTTGCAAGAGCACCAACATTGTCATGCAGATTGCTTCAAAAATTCTGAGGTCATTCTCATTTTAGCGAACATGGCGGATATCTTCGCAGCTCTCAATCATCTGAATCAAAAGATGCAGGGTGGTGGAGTCAACATCATCGAAGCGGAGGAAAACTTGAAGGCTTTTCAAAAAAAAGCTACCGTTATGGAAACGACGAACAGAGAACGATAACTTCGCAAACTTTCCCCTGCTGGACGACTGTGTAAGTAAGATCGAAGATGTATCTGGAATCGGAGACATTTCTGTACCCGCGGAACTGAAGCAAGCAATTGCCATGCACTTAGATGAGCTTGCAAAGTCTCTCGACGGATACTTCCCTACAAGAGAGTCATATCCAGCATGGGTGAGACAGCCTTTCACGTTTAGTGTTGAGACAACAGATGTCAATGATGAATACCTCGATGAAATCATTGAAATTCAGCAGAGCCAGGTTCAACAGCAACTCTTCAGAACAACAACACTTTCAACATTTTGGTGTCAACAAATGGTAACGTACCCTGTTATTGCTAAGAAAGCTCTGGAGATTTTCATACCGTTTGTTACAACATATCTTTGCGAGCAATCCTTTTCGAGGATGCTGGACATAATAACGAAGAAAGGGAACAGACTTTGTTGCGAAAATGACATGAGTGGCACTTGCCAAGGTGAAGCCTCGCATTTCTGAACTGGTCTCTAAAAGGCAACAGCAGAAGTCACACTGATTTGCAGTAAATATTCATTATTATGTTTTTGTTTGAAAATCAAGTTTTGATGATTTTGTTCTTTGAACACAGTGATGTTGATGCACGGTTCATTTTGTGCACCAGTAAAATATATACCTATGTTTTGAATTTGAAAAAAAATCATATTTTATTTTTCCAATTAAGAAGGGTTCGGTGAATGCGCATATGAAACTGGTGGGGTTCAGTACCTCCAACAAGGTTAAGAACCACTGTTATAGACAAAGTAGGGCTCTCCAATGGTAGTACCAAAACATTGGTAAAACAAAGGCAATTTTATCAAAAGTGAGTTTACAAGTTGATCAACTTTCAAAGCAGAATTACTTTCCCATTGTTTCCTCAAATGCAGTGTATGAAATATAATTTTGTAGCGCGGTCTCTACTTTTATCCAATGTAAAATCAGAAATTCAAATGTTGCTACATAAGACAGAATCCAGGTGGTGAGTCACATTATTAAAGGGCACTTCATTTAATATAAAAGGCTTTTAAAACCAATCAATCAAAAGTATTTATAAAGCCCTTTTTACATCAGCAGATGTCACAAAGTGCTACACAAAAACCCAGCCTAATACCCCAAACAGCAAGTAATGCAGATGTAGAATCACAGTGTCAAGGAAAAACCTCCTAGAAAGGCAGGAACCTAGGAAGAAACCTAGAGAGGAACCAGACTCTGAGGGGTGTGGCCAGTCCTCTTCTGTCTGTGCCGGGTGGAGATAGTACATGGCCATTAAGGCCAGATTGTTCTTCAAGATGTTCAAACGTTCATAGATGACCAGCAGGGTCACTCAGAGGTTGAGACAGTAGGTGCGGAAGAGAGAGAGAGAGAGTCAGAAACAGAAGGTCCGGGACAAGGTACTGTAGCACGTCCGGTGAACAGGTCAGGGTTCCATAGCCAGTAGGTCCGATGAGTGTAATCTGAGTGTAATCTGGCCCAGGGGTGCGAAGGTGAACAGCAAGGCACTGGCTCAGCCGTGTTTAGCACTAACTGAAATGTATTTGGTGCTCTATCCGGGTAGCCGGAGAGTAGAGCATTGCAGTAGTCTAATCTAGAAGTGACAAAAGCATGGATTAGCTTTTATGTTAGTTTAGTTTGTGATTTTTGTTATGAAGATAGAAAAAAGCTGTCTTTGAAATATTCTTGATATTTTTGTCAAAAGAGAGATCAGGGTCCAGAGTAACGCTGAGGTCCTTCACAGTTTAATTTTAGATGACTATTCAACCATCAAGATTAATTGTCAGGTCCAACAGAATATCTCTTTGTTTCTTGGGACCTAGAACTACCATCTCTGTTTGTCCGAGTTTAAAAGTAAAATTTTGCCGCCATCTACTTCCTTATGTCTGAAACACAGGCTTCCGGGGTAGGCAATTTTGGGGCTTCACCATGTTTCATCGAAATGAACAGCTGTGTGTTATTCGCATAGCAATGAAAGTTGACATTGTGTTTCCGAATTACGTGTTGTGTCATTGGCTATGCAGGATTAAGTGATATGACATGCTATTCTATAAAATCCTTTCTCCGTAATTAATATTACCTGATTGAGCTAATCATGTACATGTAATTAACTAGAGAGCCGGGGCACCACAAAATAATATTTATAGAGCTGTTATCTTCCAAATAAACTCTTAAAGACCTAGTAATATTTTGCATCAATAGCAGTCAATATTAATCGCCACCTTAATTCAGTCTCATCTGAAAGTTGTAAATTCTTGGTTATCTTCACGAACCCTGGCTACAAGTTGAATCAGCAATACAAAATTGGGTTTAATTATTGATTTACTAAATGCCTAACTTATCACACAAAATTACATAAACACAGAATGAATCATACCTTGATTACAAATTGTGTCATAAAGAGAAACGTCCCTAGCGGGCAGAACAGATATGACAGCTGGTTACACACAAAAAAACAAACATTTAAATTGAACAACAAGTCCATGTGAATCTGATAACTACAATGTGCAGACTTTCCACTGTAGAGTTTATGTCATCCTATCATTGATGTCTCAGATGACAACCAAACTGACATCATAGTCATTAAGTACCACCACACATGTTCAATTGGTCGGATTACCAGAATATAGTTCATTTCCCCCCACCTTCTGAAGTTCCCAGAATCTCTATGTTAACCAAGGGATTTTCAAATGTCACATCATTTAGGGTAGAGAGAGGAAAAAGGGAGGAAGAGGTATTTATGACTGTCAGGCCAACGTCATGACAGACGTCACCAAGAGGTAGAATATATAGTGAAAACAATATTGGTCCAAAAACAGAACCTTCAGGGGCGTCGAAACTTACAATTGATTTGTCCGAGGACAAACCATCCACAGAGACATACTGATATCTTTTCAACAGATAAGATCCAAACGAGGCAAGAACTTGTCCATGTAGACCAATAAGTGTTTCCAATCTCTCCAAAATAATGTGGTGATCGATGGTGTCAACAGCAGCACTAAGGTTAGGAGCTCGAGCAAAGATGCAGACCACTGGTCTGACACCATTAAAAGGTCATTTACCACCTTCACGAGTGCAGTCTCAGTGCTCTGATGGGGTCTAATACCAGACTGAAGTGTTACGCATACATTATTTGTCTTCAGGAAGGCTGTGAGTTGCTGCGTAACAGCTTTTTCAAAAATGTTTGAGAGGAATGGGAAATGAAATATAGGCCGAAAGATTTGTACATTTGGTTTGACTTGTTCAAGAGAGGCTTTGTTACTGTCACTATTAGTGAGTTTGGTACATATCCGGTGGATAGGGAGACATTTATTAAAGGAAGTATCTCTTTCAGTGGTTTAGTTGTTATAGGGTCCAGAATGCAGCTTGAAAGTTTAGAGGCCATAACTATTTTCATAAATGTGTTTAGAGATAAAAAAATAAAACAAACTTTCGTGTCTCCATTGATCCTAGGTCCTGGCAGTTCTGTACACTCAGGACACCTGAGTTTTGGAGAAATACACAGATTCAAAGAGGAGTCCGAAATTTGCTTTCTAATGATTGTGATCTTTTCATCGAAGAAGTTCATAAATTCATCACTGCTGAAGTGAAAGGCATCCTCTCTTCTGGAATCCTGCTTATGATTTACAGTGCCTTGCGAAAGTATTCGGCCCCCTTGAACTTTGCGACCTTTTGCCACATTTCAGGCTTCAAACATAAAGATATAAAACTGTATTGTTTTGTGAAGAATCAACAACAAGTGGGACACAATCATGAAGTGGAACGACATTTATTGGATATTTCAAACTTTTTTAACAAATCAAAAACTGAAAAATTGGGCGTGCAAAATTATTCAGCCCCCTTAAGTTAATACTTTGTAGCGCCACCTTTTGCTGCGATTACAGCTGTAAGTCGCTTGGGGTATGTCTCTATCAGTTTTTCACATCGAGAGACTGACATTTTTGCCCATTCCTCCTTGCAAAACAGCTCGAGCTCAGTGAGGTTGGATGGAGAGCATTTGTGAACAGCAGTTTTCAGTTCTTTCCACGGATTCTCGATTGGATTCAGGTCTGGACTTTGACTTGGCCATTCTAACACCTGGATATGTTTATTTTTTAACCATTCCATTGTAGATTTTGCTTTATGTTTTGGATCATTGTCTTGTTGGAAGACAAATCTCCGTCCCAGTCTCAGGTCTTTTGCAGACTCCATCAGGTTTTCTTCCAGAATGGTCCTGTATTTGGCTCCATCCGTCTTCCCATCAATTTTAACCATCTTCCCTGTCCCTGCTGAAGAAAAGCAGGCCCAAACCATGATGCTGCCACCACCATGTTTGACAGTGGGGATGGTGTGTTCAGCTGTGTTGCTTTTACGCCAAACATAACATTTTGCATTGTTGCCAAAAAGTTCCATTTTGGTTTCATCTGACCAGAGCACCTTCTTCCACATGTTTGGTGTGTCTCCCAGGTGGCTTGTGGCAAACTTTAAACAACACTTTTTATGGATATCTTTAAGAAATGGCTTTCTTCTTGCCACTCTTCCATAAAAGCCAGATTTGTGCAATATACGACTGATTGTTGTCCTATGGACAGAGTCTCCCACCTCAGCTGTAGATCTCTGCAGTTCATCCAGAGTGATCATGGGCCTCTTGGCTGCATCTCTGATCAGTCTTCTCCTTGTATGAGCTGAAAGTTTAGAGGGACGGCCAGGTCTTGGTAGATTTGCAGTGGTCTGATACTCCTTCCATTTCAATATTATCGCTTGCACAGTGCTCCTTGGGATGTTTAAAGCTTGGGAAATCTTTTTGTATCCACATCCGGCTTTAAACTTCTTCACAACAGTATCTCGGACCTGCCTGGTGTGTTCCTTGTTCTTCATGATGCTCTCTGCGCTTTTAACGGACCTCTGAGACTATCACAGTGCAGGTGCATTTATACGGAGACTTAATTACACACAAGTGGATTGTATTTATCATCATTAGTCATTTAGGTCAACATTGGATCATTCAGAGATCCTCACTGAACTTCTGGAGAGAGTTTGCTGCACTGAAAGTAAAGGGGCTGAATAATTTTGCACACCCAATTTTTCAGTTTTTGATTTGTTAAAAAAGTTTGAAATATCCAGCAGTGAGGGCTCTTCAATATCGCATTGTACTGTCTTTCCATGCTAGACGGAAGACTTCCAGTTTGGTGGAGCACCATTTCCGTTCCAATTTTCTGGAAGAATGCTTCAGGGCTCGTGTATTTTCTGTAGACCAGGGATCAAATTTCTTGTGACAAATTATTTATGTTTTTAGGGATGCGACTGCATCTAGGGTATTAGATCCTCAGTTAGGTGGTTAACCGATTTTTGTACTTTGACATCCTTGGGTAGGTGGAGGGAGTCTGTAAGGGCATCTAGGAATCTTTTGGTTGTCTGAGAATTTATAGCACAGCTTTTGTTGATCCTTGGTTGGGGTCTGAGCAGATTATTTGTTGTGATTGCAAACGTAATAAGAGTGGGTCCGATAGTTCAGGATTATGAGGAAAAACATTTAGAGCCACAATATTTATTTCATGGGACAATACTAGATACAGGTTTTGACTGTGGCAATAAGTAGGTCCAGAGACATGTTGGACAAAACCTACTGAGTCGATGATGGCTCCGAAAGCCTTTTGGAGTGGGTCTCTGGACTTTTCCATGTGGATCTTAAAGTCACCAAAATGTTTTATATTATCTGCCATGACAACAGGGTCTGACAGGAATTCAGGGAACTCAGTGAGGAACACTGTATATGGCCCAGAAGGCCTCTAAACAGTAGCTATAAAAATTGATTGAGTAGGCTGCATATATTTCATGACTACAAGCTAAAAATACAAAAACGCAGTCATCTTTTTGGGGGGAAAATGGTAAATGTTCTGTCTTAAATGTTAGCAACACCTCCGCCTTTACGGGATACGCAGGGGATATGGTCACTAGTGTAACCAGGAGGCCTCATTTAAAACCTCTCTAGGGTATGTGGGACGCTAGCGTCCCATCTGGCCAACATCCAGTGAGATTGCAGAGCGCCAAATTCGATTACAGAAATGCTCATTATAAAAATTCAGAAAACAAAACAGATTTTACATAGGTTTAAAGATTAACTTCTTGTTAAACCAACCACAGTGTCATATTTATAAAATGCTTTTCGGCGAAAGCATACCTAGCCCAGAACATAGCCCAGTTGACAAATTATTACAAACAGTAACCAGCCAAGCAGAAGCATTACAAAACTCAGAAATAGAAATGAATCCCTTACCTTTGAGGATCTTCATATGGTGGCAATCAGAAGACATTCATTTACTCAATAAATGTTCCTTTTGTTCGATGAAGTCTCTTTATATCCAAAAACCTCCGTTTTGTTACCGCGTTTTCTTCAGTAATCCACAGGCTCAAACTCAGTCAAAACAATCAGACAAAAAAATCCAAAATGTATCTGTAAGGTTCATAGAAACATGTCAAACGATGTTTATATTCAATCCTCAGGTTGTTTTTTAGCCTAAATGATCTATAATATTTCAGCCGAACAATAATGTCATCAATATAAAAGGTAAACAAGAAATGCACATGCGCCTGAAAAAACTTGTCACGTTAGGGTCCACTCGTTCAGACTGGTCTTACTCCCTCATTTATAAGAATACAAGCCTGAAACGATTTCTAAAGACTGTAGTCTAGTGGAAGGCATAGGACATCTATGGACATCTAGTGGAAGGCATAGGAACTGCAAATGGAGTCCTACATCAATGGATACTGTAATGGCATTGAATAGAAAACTACTAAACAAAACAAAAAACAACTTCCTGAATCGATTTTTCTCAGATTTTCGCCTGCTAAATCAGTTCTGCTATACTCAGAGACATTATTTTAACATTTTTGGAAACTTTAGAGTGTTTTCTATCCAGATCTACCAGTTATATGCATATCATATCTTCTGGGCCCGAGTAGCAGGCCGTTTAATTTGGGCATGCTTTTCATCAAAAATTCCGAATGCTGCCCCCTACCCTAGAGAGGTTAACACAGTAAATTCATCAGATTTGAGCCATGTTTCAGTCAGGCCAATCACATCAAGATTATGATCAGTGATTAGTTCATTGACTTTAACTGCCTTGGAAGTGAGGGATCTAACATTAATTAGTCCTATTTTGAGATGTGAGAGATCACAATCACTTTCAATAATGACAGGAATGGAGGAGGTCTTTATTCCAGTGAGATTGCTAAGGAGAACACCGCCATGTTTAGTTTTGCTCAACCTTGGTCGAGGCACAGAAACGGTTTCAATGGGGATAGATGAGCTGACTAAACTGACTGTTCTAGTGGCAGACACCACTAACCTGGCATCCTATCTCATTGTGAAGCTAGAGGAGTTTGAGCCCTGTCTATGTTGATAGATATAAGAATTTGTTCTTAACTGACTTGCCTAGTTAAATAAAGTTTATTTTTATTTTTTAGATATATAAAATGAGAACACCCCTCCAGCTAAAATGGAGTCCGTCACTTCTCAGCAGGCCAGGCTTGGTCCTGTTTTTGTATGAGTCTCAGGAAGAGGGCCAATTATCCACAAATTCTATATTTTGGGAGGGGCAGAATACATTTTGAGACTGCTGTAGAGCTCGTCACCCCCCTTAACTGGGAGGAGGCCAGAGACAATTACTTGAAGCTGACATCTTTTTTTATCAAATTTAAACGCTGAAGCTATGTTGCGCATGGTGACTTCTGACTGTTTCAATCAAATCAAATCAAATCAAAATCTAATTTATTTGTCACATACACATAGTTAGCAGATGTTAATGCGAGTGTAGCGAAATGCTAGTGCTTCTAGTTCCGACAATGCAGTGATAACCAACGAGTAATCTAACCTAACAATTCCACAACTACTACCTTATACACACGTGTAAAGGGATAAAGAATATGTACATAAGGATATATGAATGAGTGATGGTACAGAACGGCATAGGCAAGATGCAGTAGATGGTATCGAGTTCAGTATATACATATGAGATGAGTAATGTAGGGTATGTAAACAAAGTGGCATAGTTTAAAGTGGCTAGTGATACATGTTTTACATAAAGATGCAGTAGATGATATAGAGTACAGTATATACATATACATATGAGATGAGTAATGTAGGGTATGTAAACGTTATATTAAGTAGCATTGTTTAAAGTGGCTAGTGATATTTTCCATCAATTTCCATCAATTCCCATTATTAAAGTGGCTGGAGTTGAGTCAGTATGTTGGCAGCAGCCACTCAATGTTAGTGGTGGCTGTTTCAGAGTCTGATGGCCTTAAGATAGAAGCTGTTTTTCAGTCTCTCGGTTCCTGCTTTGATGCACCTGTACTGACCTCGCCTTCTGGATGGTAGCGGGGTGAACAGGCAGTGGCTCGGGTGGTTGTTGTCCTTAATGATCTTTATGGCCTTCCTGTGACATCGGGTGGTGTAGGTGTCCTGAGTGCTTTTGGTGACAAGTCGGATTTCTTCAGTCTTCTTCAGCTGCGCCTTCTTCACAACGCTGTCTGTGTGGGTGGACCAATTCAGTTTGTCTGTGATGTGTACGCCGAGGAACTTAAAACTTTCTACCGTCTCCACTACTGTTCCATCGATGTGGATAGGGGGGTGTTCCCTCTGCTGTTTCCTGAAGTCCACAATCATCTCCTTAGTTTTGTTGACGTTGAGTGTGAGGTTATTTTCCTGACACCACACTCCGAGGGCCCTCACCTCCTCCCTGTAGGCCGTCTCATCGTTGTTGGTAATCAAGCTTACCACTGTAGTCCGCAAACTTGATGATTGGGTTGGAGACATGCATGGCCACGCAGTCGTGGGTGAACAGGGAGTACAGGAGAGGGCTCAGAACGCACCCTTGTGGGGCCCCAGTGTTGAGGATCTCGGGGTGGAAATGTTGTTACCCTCCCTCACCACCTGGGGGCGGCCCGTCAGGAAGTCCAGTACCCAGTTGCACAGGGCTGGGTCGAGACCCAGGGTCTCGAGCTTGATGACGAGTTTGGAGGATACTATAGTGTTAAATGCTGAGCTGTAGTCGATGAACAGCATTCTCACATAGGTATTCCTCTTGTCCAGATGGGTTAAGGCAGTATGCAGTGTGGTTGAGATTGCATCGTCTGTGAACCTATTTGGGCAGTAAGCAAATTGGAGTGGGTCTAGGGTGTCAGGTAGGGTGGAGGTGATATGGTCCTTGACTAGTCTCTCAAAGCACTTCATGATGACGGAAGTGAGTGCTACGGGGCGGTAGTCGTTTAGCTCAGTTACCTTAGCTTTCTTGGGAACAGGGACAATGGTGGCCCTCTTGAAGCATGTGTGAACAGCAGACTGGGATAGGGATTGATTGAATATGTCTGTAAACACACCAGCCAGCTGGTCTGCGCATGCTCTGAGGACGCGGCTGGGGATGCCGTCTGGGCCTGCAGCCTTGCGAGGGTTAACACATTTAAATGTTTTACTCACGTCGGCTGCAGTGAAGGGAGTCCACATGTTTTGGTTGCGGGCCGTGTCAGTGGCACTGTATTGTCCTCAAAGCGGGCAAAAAAGTTATTTAGTCTGCCTGGGAGCAAGACATCCTGGTCTGTGACGGGGCTGGTTTTCTTTTTGTAATCCTAACATCGTTGGTGCCGACGTGGATAACAATATCCCCATACTCTCTACACTCGCCAGTTTTAGCCTTAGCCAGCACCATCTTCAGATTAGCCTTAACGTCGGTAGCCCTGCCCCCTGGTAAACAGTGTGTGATTTCTGGATGACTTTTTAAAGTCTAATATTGCGGGAAATGGAGTCGCCAATGACTAGGGTTTTCCATTTGTCAGAGCTAATGGTGGGAGGCTTTGGCGGTTGAAAGTTTATGTTGGCTGAGCATGCCGACAGCATTTCTTTCAAGAAGCCTTGAGAAAATTGTCCGTCTGCGGGGACTGTGCGGGGGGGATTTAAAGTAATATCTCTACTTTTTCAGATAACAAGCTGTTTCATCCTTTCCTACACTTAAATTACCCTTGCCTAACGATTGCATTTGAAGCTGGGCTTTCAACACAGCTATCCTCACCATAAGGCGATAGTTCTCCTGTATATTATGAGTACATGGACTGCAATTAGATGGCGTAGTGTTAATGTTACTACTTAGCTTTTTCGGCTGGTGTAGGTCCTGTAGAACCATGTCCAGATAAAGCATCCGGTGTGAAATAGTTGAATTAAAAACGTTGAGCAAGGGAAAAACTAAGTGTACATAAATGTGTTAAATGCAAATTTAAATTAAATCTGAAAAGTAGCCAAGTAGCATCAAACAGCACAGCAGCACGGAGACAAGTCCGGAACTTGTGACACAATTTCTACTTAAAATATCAAAGGGAAACAAAAAGGCACTCATTTCATGGAACGACTCCTAATTTTAATGCCTCATGAGTTCAAGACTCTATTCAATCTTAATCACTGAAGCATTAGAGATTGTGCGATAGAAACGTAAAGTTGATTTCTGATTGAGCCTCTGCTGCAGAGGATAAGTTAATTAGTTACCAGCCTCAAAAATTGCAACCCAAATTAATGTTTCGCAGATTTCAAGTTACAGACACATCTCAACATCAATGGTTCAGAGGAGACTGTGTGAATCAGGCCTTCATGGTCGAATTGATGCAAAGAGACCACTAAGAAAGGACACCAATAATAAGAAGAGACTTGCTTGCGCCAAGAAACACGAGCAACGGACATATGACCGGTGGACATTGTCCTTTCGTCTGGAGTCCAAATTGGAGATTTCAGGTTCCAACCGATGTGTCTTTGTGAGACGCGGTGTGGGTGAACGGATGATCTCCGCATGTGTGGTTCCCACCGTAAAGCATGGAGGAGGAGGTGTTATGGTGAGGGGGTGCTTTGCTGGTGACACTGTCTGTGATTTATTTAGAATTCAAGGCACACTTAACCGGAATGGCAACCACAGCGTTATGCAGCAATATGTCATCCCAGCTGGTTTAGGCTTAGTGGGACTATCATTTGTTTTTCAACAGGACAATGACTCAAAACAGTGTGCAAAGCTGTTATCAAGGCAAAGGGTGGCTACTTTGAAGAATCTCAAATATAAAATATATTTTGATTTGTTTAACACTTTTTTTGAACATTTTTGGTTAATACATGATTCCATGTGTTATTTCATAGTTGTGATGTCTTCACTATTATTCTACAATGTAGAAAAAGTAAAAATAAAGAAAAACCCTTGAATGAGTAGGTTTTTCTAAAACTTTGGACCGTTAGTGTGTGTCTATGAATTTCAAATCAAAATCAAATCAAATTGTATTTGTCACATGCGAAACGCTTACTTACAAATGCTTAACCCACAATGCTTTGAGAAGTTTTAAGAAATATAAGTGTTGAGTAAAAAATAGACGTGAAAAAAGATAAGTAACAAATAATTAAACATCAGCAGTAGAATAACAATAGCGAGATTAGATACAGGGGGTACCGGTACCGAGTCAATGTGAGGGGCACCTGTTAGTCGAGGTAATGGAGGTAATATGTACATGTAGGTACGGTTAAGGTGACTATGCATAGATAATAAACAGAGAGTAGCAGCAGAGTAAAAGAGGGGTCTGTGAGGCCCTTTGATGAGCTGTTCAGGAGTCTTATGGCTTTGGCGTAGAAGCTGTTAAGAAGCCTTTTGAACCTAAACATGGCTCTCCAGTACCGCTTGCCGTGCGGTAGCAGAGAGAACAGTTTATGACTATGGTGGCTGGAATCTTTGACAATTTTTAGGGCCTTCCTTTGACACAGCCTTGTATCAAGGTCCTGGATGGCAGGAAGCTTGGCCCTAGTGATGTACTGGGCCGTATGCACTACCCTCTGTAGTGCCTTGCGGTCGGAGGCTGAGCAGTTGCCATACCAGGCAGTGATGCAACTAGTCAGGATACTGTAGAACCTTTTGAGGATCTGAGGACCCATGACATACAGTGGGGAGAACATGTATTTGATACACTGCCGATTTTGCAGGTTTTCCTACTTACAAAGCATGTAGAGGTCTGTAATTTTTTATCATATGTACACTTCAACTGTGAGAGACGGAATCTAAAACAAAAATCCAGAAAATCACATTGTATGATTTTTAAGCAATTAATTTGCATTTTATTGCATGACATAAGTATTTGATCACCTACCAACCAGTAAGAATTCCGGCTCTCACAGACCTGTTAGTTTTTCTTTAAGAAACCCTCCTGTTCTCCACTCATTACCTGTATTAACTGCACCTGTTTGAACTCGTTACCTGTATAAAAGACACCTGTCCACACAACCTCCAACCTCTCCACAATGGCCAAGACCAGAGAGGGTGTAATCAGGGATAAAATTGTAGACCTGCACAAGGCTGGGATGGGCTACAGGACAATAGGCCAGCAGCTTGGTGAGAAGGCAACAACTGTTGGCGCAATTATTAGAAAATGGAAGAAGTTCAAGATGACGGTCAATCCCCCATGGTCTGGGGCTCCATGCAAGTTCTCACCTCATGGGGCATCAATGATCATGAGGAAGGTGAGGGATCAGCCCAGAACTACATGGCAGGACCTGGTCAATGACCTGAAGAGAGCTGGGACCACAGTCTCAAAGAAAACCATTAGTAACACACTACGCCATCAAGGTCCCATTGCTCAAGCCAGCGCATGTCGAGGCCCATCTGAAGTTTGCCAATGACCATCTGGATGATCCAGAGGAGGAATGGGAGAAGGTGGTTTGATGAGACAAAAATAGAGCTTTTTGGTCTAAACTCCACTCGCCGTGTTTGGAGGAAAAAGAAGGATGAGTACAAACCCAAGAACACTATCCCAAACGGGAAGCATGGAGGTGGAAACATCCTTCTTTGGGGATGCTTTTCTGCAAAGGGGACAGGACGACTGCACCGTATTGAGGGGAGGATTGATGGGGCCATGTATCGCGAGATCTTGGCCAGCAACCTCCTTCCCTCAGTAAGAGCATTGAAGATGGGTCGTGGCTGGGTCTTCCAGCATGACAACGACCTGAAACACACAGCCAGAGCAACTAAGGAGTGGCTCCGTAAGAAGCATCTCAAGGTCCTGGAGTGGCCTAGCCAGTCTCCAGACCTGAACCCAATAGAAAATCTTTGGAGGGAGCTGAAAGTCTGTATTGCCCAGTGACAGCCCCGAAACCTGAAGGTTCTGGAGAAGGTCTGCATGGAGGAGTGGGCCAAAATCCCTGCTGCAGTGTGTGCAAACCTGGTCAAGAACTACAGGAAACGTATGATCTCTGTAATTGCAAACAAAGGTTTCTGTACCAAATATTAAGGTATGCTTTTCTGATGTATCAAATACTTATGTCATGCAATAAAATGCAAATTAATTACTTAAAAATTCAGTCTCCTGAGGGGGAATAGATGTTTTTGTGCCCTCTTCACATTTGTCTTGGGGTCTTTGGACCAAGATAGTTTGTTGGTGATGTGGACACCAAGGAACTTGAAGCTCTCAACCTGCTCCATTACAGCCTCGTTGATGAGAATGGGGGCGTGCTCAGTCCTCCTTTTCCTGTTGTCCACAATCATCTCCTTTGTCTTGATCACGTTGAGGGAGAGGTTGTTGTCCTGGCACCACATTGCCAGGTCTCTGATCTCCTTCCTACAGGCTGTCTCATCGTTGTCGGTGATCAGGCCTACCACTGTTGTGTCTTTGGCAAACTTGATGATGGTGTTGGAGTGGTGCTTGGCCATGCAGTCATGAGTAAAAAGGGAGTACAGGAGGGGACTGAGCACACACCCCTCAGGGGCCCTCGTGTTGAGGATCAGAGTGGCGAATGTGTTGTTACCTACCCTTACCACCTGGGGGCGGCCCGTCAAGTCCAGGATCCAGTTGCAGAGGGAGGTGTTTAGTCCCAGGGACCTTAGCTTAGTGATGAGCTTTGAGGATACTATGGTGTTGAATGTTGAGCTGTAGTCAATGAATAACATTCTCACATAGGTTTTCCTTTTGTCCAGATAGGAAAGACAGTGTTGATTGCAATATAGCTTGCATCATCTGTGGAGCTGTTGGGGCAGTATGCAAATTGGAGTGGGTCTACGGTTTCTGGGATAATGGTGTTGATGTGAGCCATGACCAGCCTTTCAAAGCACTTCATGGCTACAGACATGAGTGCTACTGGTCGGTAGTCATTTAGGCAGGTTACCTTAGCGTTCTTGGGCACAGGGACTATGGTGGTCTGCTTGAAACATGTTGGTATTACAGACTCAGTCAGCAACAGGTTGAACAAGTTAGTGAAGACACTTGCCAGTTGGTCAGCGCGTGCTCAGAGTACACATCCTGGTAATCCATCTGGCCCTGCGGCCTTGTGAATGTTGACCTGTTTAAAGGTCTTACTCACATCGGCTAGGGAGAGCGTGATCACCCAGTCATATGAAACAACTGATGCTCTAATGCATGTTTCAGTGTTACTTGCCTCAAAGCGAGCATAGACGTAATTTAGCTTGTTTGGTAGGCTCGTGTCAATGGGCAGCTCGTGGCTGTGCTTCGCTTTGTAGTCTGTAATAGTTTGCAAGCCCTGCCACATCGCGATGAGCGTTGGAGTCGGTGTAGTATGATTCAATCTTAGTCCTGTATTGACGCTTTGCCTGTTTGATTGTTCGTCGGAGGGCATAGCGGGATTTCTTATAAGCTTCCGGGTTAGAGTCCCGCTCCTTGAAAGCGGCACCTCTACCCTTTATTCCAGTGAGTATGTTGTCTGTAATCCATGGCTACTGGTTGGGGTATGTACATACGAATTTGAGAGTGGTTACATTTTTTACTGCAGATTTCCCCTCTAAAGTGGAGTTATTGCTTTTTTAATTTGAATTAATTTGATGTTACTGTAGATCAGGGTTGGGTAGGTTACTTTCTAAATGTAATCCATTACAGTTACTAGTTACCTCTCCAAAATGATAATTAGTAACATAATCTGATTACTTTCCCCTTCAGAGGCATTAGAAGAATACAAGAAGCATCCATCAAATGCACCTGGTGTGTCATAGTGGTCTTTGACTTGTGGTCAGACTTGTTCAGGTGGAACAAACTTAGGGCCCGATTCAATCAGATCTTCTTTAGCCGACATCCACATAGCTGATGTTTTGACGGTGTCAGAGGTGGAACTGCGTTAGAGCTCCTGGAATTTTACCTAAAGCAGACATTGTCATTGGCTGCTAGTAACTGAAAGGTCGCTGGTTTGAATTCCTGAGCTGGCAAGGTGGAAAAATCCTCCGTTCTGCCCTTGAGCAATGAAGTTAACACCCCAACAACACCTGCTCCCCAGGCACCGATGACATGGACATCGATTAAGGCACTTTCTCGTTCTGAATGTCTATCAAGTGGGAGGGCTGTGGCTTCGTGATGATCCCCTCTAAAGTGGAGTTATTGCTTTTTTAATTTGAATTAATTTGATGTTACTGTAGATCAGGGTTGGGTAGGTTACTTTCTAAATGTAATCCATTACAGTTACTAGTTACCTCTCCAAAATGATAATTAGTAACATAATCTGATTACTTTCCCCTTCAGAGGCATTAGAAGAATACAAGAAGCATCCATCAAATGCACCTGGTGTGTCATAGTGGTCTTTGACTTGTGGTCAGACTTGTTCAGGTGGAACAAACTTAGGGCCCGATTCAATCAGATCTTCTTTAGCCGACATCCACATAGCTGATGTTTTGACGGTGTCAGAGGTGGAACTGCGTTAGAGCTCCTGGAATTTTACCTAAAGCAGACATTGTCATTGGCTGCTAGTAACTGAAAGGTCGCTGGTTTGAATTCCTGAGCTGGCAAGGTGGAAAAATCCTCCGTTCTGCCCTTGAGCAATGAAGTTAACACCCCAACAACACCTGCTCCCCAGGCACCGATGACATGGACATCGATTAAGGCACTTTCTCGTTCTGAATGTCTATCAAGTGGGAGGGCTGTGGCTTCGTGATGATCCCCTCTAAAGTGGAGTTATTGCTTTTTTAATTTGAATTAATTTGATGTTACTGTAGATCAGGGTTGGGTAGGTTACTTTCTAAATGTAATCCATTACAGTTACTAGTTACCTCTCCAAAATGATAATTAGTAACATAATCTGATTACTTTCCCCTTCAGAGGCATTAGAAGAATACAAGAAGCATCCATCAAATGCACCTGGTGTGTCATAGTGGTCTTTGACTTGTGGTCAGACTTGTTCAGGTGGAACAAACTTAGGGCCCGATTCAATCAGATCTTCTTTAGCCGACATCCACATAGCTGATGTTTTGACGGTGTCAGAGGTGGAACTGCGTTAGAGCTCCTGGAATTTTACCTAAAGCAGACATTGTCATTGGCTGCTAGTAACTGAAAGGTCGCTGGTTTGAATTCCTGAGCTGGCAAGGTGGAAAAATCCTCCGTTCTGCCCTTGAGCAATGAAGTTAACACCCCAACAACACCTGCTCCCCAGGCACCGATGACATGGACATCGATTAAGGCACTTTCTCGTTCTGAATGTCTATCAAGTGGGAGGGCTGTGGCTTCGTGATGATCACAAGAGCAGTTGATCACCGATTTGATAGCTCCAACTCAGAGCACTGCACAGGCATGAATTTAAAGCCCGAGCCCTAACCATGCCCCCAAAGCTCAGGCTGGCCCTCCCCGAAACCCAAAATAACTGCCTCCTTAGTAAATCTATTAGCTGCTTCTCTCTGTCTGTCACTCGCTCCTTGCGCGCAGCTTGATCTGTTTATTGTGGCTCTGAAACTGAGTAACCGTGGTAATTGCTCTTCTTGGGTTGCTCTGCTCAATGAAAAGACAGAGAGAGTAGTTAGCTGTTAGCTACTTTTCATCGCTCTAAACTCTGACAAAACTCAAGGAACATGATTATTTTCTGTAAAATAATCTCTCCTGTTTTATATTTGATGAGATTGGAGCACATCTGACACAATGTTATGATATTACCCAGATGTGACTGTACTGTGCAGCAAAGCACGAGCAAATGGCTCAGCTTAAACATTTTTGTGATCAATTTAGTGATACCTGAGGCCTGCCCATACTTTAGTTATTGATGGAAAAACAGGCCCTACCCCGCCCTAACCCGATGTATAATGTCAGGGCCCGTCGGGCTCGGATCATGTAGCCGAGCTCTATTCTACCTCCGATACTGCCAAAACGTCAGCGATGCGGTTGTCGGTTATTGCCCTTAAACACTTCAACTGATTGAATCTAGGCCTTAAAGGGGCAATCTGCAGTTGCTACATCCATTTTTGGACTTGTGAGTTAATGATATGTACCAATTGATTATTGAAGAATATATCTTGTAAATGCCTCATGAACTAAGTTCAACTGTCGTACTCCATAAGAACCCAAAATATTGAATTGTTTTACTCCAATGCTTGTCAGTAAAAGTAAATGTAAACAAACACTGTATGGCCTAAAAACAAAACTATAATTTTGATATCATGGATGGTCAGCCTTTGCATTAATTTATTTGTATTTATTTTTCTTATTTTACCAGGTAAAATTTACAGCAACGACCTACGTAATAATTACAGGGGAGAGAAGGAGGATGAATGAGCCAATTGGAATGAGTAAATTCATAGCTCTGTCTATAAAATTGAGAGTGGTTACATTTCTCCAGCACCATCCCTCAGCTTTTTACCAAAACAGGCACAGGGAGTTCAGTTTGTTATTGTTTCGACTGCTGATTGGCACTTTAACCTTGCACCTTTTTTCAATGCTGAATTGAATGTAATTGAGAATACTGAAAGTGTTATAATTTTGTTCAGCAAACATCCTTTCTGAATTTAAAAGTATCTAAGAAGAAATCATGTAGTTTTTCCAAATGTAATCAGTTACTCCCCAACCCTGCTCTAGAAAGTATCATGAGTGTTATTGTCAGTAACCACAAACAACTAAGGAAAAAAGCTCCATGCAATTCTGTGCAACTTGACAACACTGTAGAACACATGGACTATTTTTTGTAAATTACCTTGAAAAGTTCACACTATATTTACCTCTAAGTTTTTCGACGCTGAGCGTGAACAGCAAACGGTTTTGTCCGAAGGCACCCTTCAAATGAATGACTGAACTGTGCAAGTCTGTGTGGGACCGCTGTCTTTCTACTCTGTTGAGTTCAGCTGTCGTCGTTCTTGTTGCTCATCGGATCTGGTTTGCGTTCAGACAGGCTAGCCCTTGACCAATCACAACCTCTTGAGGGGCAAAAGGGTCCGGGACTACTGTACAAGTCGGTCAATCAGAGCACCAAGCGCACCACCACACAAAGAAGCAATGTTATTTATAACTGCGTGAGCGAAGGGCTGCATTATGTCCTTTGTGGGACCACCCCCCCACCCCCGCGGCTGTTTCCCATGGATATTTGTTGTCTGTCAATTCTGTAAAGTTTTTAAAAACTAAAAGTACTATTTGTTTGTATTGAAATACATGTATTTTTCATCTTGCACATAGAAAAATAGAATATATTATACATTACATGATAGAGATATTGTTTTGGTCAAAGACATTTAGGTATTTTACTAAGGCTTACTCCAATGCATAAACTGATAAGAAGGAGCATGGCATTTAGGTTTGTCATATTTTGATCCAGCTAATATTTCAAAATACCTTTCAGAAATCTACAACAACAAAAAAGACTTAAGAGTAAGATAAAGAGCAATTGTTGAACATTGTATGTAGGAGGGACCAGGTCACAAAGTAACACTAACACTATTTATACAATTAGGAATAACTTAGAAAGCTGTTATTCAATGTGCTAATGTTTGGTTATCTACATGCCGAGGAAGTTTTGCTTAAACCCATAAATTATTTTGTGTTGTATTTACAAAAAATATATTTTTCAGGTCGAATTCGAAATTTGTCTTGCCTCTTCTCTTTCTTGATTATTGACCTGCGGAACATTCCCCAAGTAATCCATTCATATATCATTTTTATCAGTAAAAATGTATTTTGATTGGTATAGTTGATGACAGTAATTAATTATGCATCCAAAATAATGTACAACTCCAGATTTCTTACATACTCCTTGTTTAATTTCTTCGGCTTGCTCTGTAGCCCTTAAATGATTTAAGCTATTAACATGAAACCAACTTCCAGATGTGCAGAATACTCCAACTTAGATTGTTGAGGAAATCTTTTTTATAGCATTTTATTATTTTTAACTGAAAATGGTACACGGACTTGAATGGTAAAAAAAAATCTTAATGTGACACTTATCTCCTCTTACAACACTTAAGCTATCAATGCCAAACCAACGTCGAGATGTTCAAACTGACCCAACTTAAATTGATTGGATTTCACATTTGGATCATTTATACTTTTTGAACTGTAACTGTTTTAAATGTTAATAAAAGCTCCATAGCCTTGTTAACTTTTTAACCTATATTGCATTTAACATTTACATAAATAACATGGGTTCGAATTAGAACCACAGTAATACAGTGGTGACTATTTAAAATGGTCTTCCTACTAGGCCATTTAAGCTGTAAGACCAACTGTAAACCATTCAGGGCATCCTCAACTTCAAATGATTTCAGATCGTTATCAATTATAACTACATAAATGTGCATAAATTAGGATAAAATAGCTCACCAACAGTAACTCTTAAACTGTTCAAATTAGAGACACCAAACCAACTTTCACATGTTCAGGCTATCCTAATATCCAATTCAATAATGTTAAAACATGTATCATAACTATTCACAGTTGCATATATTTGCATAAAACAACTCAACAACAGTGACTCTTGAACCGTTCAAGCTAGAGACATCAAACTAACTTTCTCATGTTCAGGCTATCCTAAATTTAAATTATTTCAAACTTGAACTATAATTCCATGTATGTGCATAAATTAGCATAAAATAACTCACCAACAGTAACTCTTGAATCATTCACACTATAAACACCAAGCAACTTTCACATGTTCAGGCTATCCTTACTTCAAATTCTTAAATATTTTTTATAACGTTAGCTGTATACATTTCCATACATTGGCATAAAATAACCCACCAACAGTCACTCTTGATCCGTTCAAGCTGGAGACACCAAACCGACTTTTACATATTCAGCTTATCCTATCCTACCAATCAATCGATCATTCACAAGCTAGCATGCACACCACATTTTCTTCAGGATATGTACTTCTCTAGTTATTGTTGTATTTTCACACACAAGAGTAGCCAAAGTTTATACATTTTACATAAAATACTTTTAGCTGTGAAAAATACAAGAGCGACATTTCACTTCCACCACTTTTGGTTGAATTGTAAACAACTCGTCTTGTCCTAGTAACATATTGTTATATATATATACACAGGTGGCATATCAACTTTAATATTGCAGATAGATTGTGGCTTCTATGAGCTATGAGTGTAATTGCAATCCCCCATTTATTTTTTTGTAAAAAATAAATTAAATAAATAATAAAAAATGTGTGTGTGTGTATATATATATATATATATATATATATATATATATATACACACACACATGTACCAGTCAAAAGTTTGGATACACATACTTATTCAAGAGTTTTTCTTTACTTTTACCATTTTCTACATTGTAGAATAATAGTGAAGACATCAAAACAATGAAATAACACATATGGAATAATTTAGTAACCAAAAAAGTGTTTTACATATCAAAATATATTTTAGATTTTAGATTCTTCAAAGTAGCCACCTTTTGCCTTAATGACAGCTTCGCACACTCTTGGCATTCTCTCAACCAACGTCATGAAGAATGCTTTTCCAACAGTCTTGAAGGAGTTCCCACATATGCTGAGCACTTGTTGGCTACTTTTCCTTCACTCTGCGGTCCAACTCAAACCCAAACCATCTCAATTGGGTGGAGGTCGGGGGAGGTCATCTGATGCAGAACCATCACTCTCCATCTTGGTCAAATAGCCCTTACACAGCCTGGAGGTGTGTTTTGGGTCATTGTTCTGTTGAAAAACAAATGAAAGTCCCACTAAGCGCATACCAGATGGGATGTCATATCGCTGCAGAATGCTGTGGTAGCCATGCTGGTTAGGTGTGCCTTGAATTCTAAATAAATCACTGAATGAGTAAACAGCAAAGCGCCACCACACCTCCTCCTCCATGCTTCATGGTGGGAACCACACATGCGGAGATCATCCGTTCACCTACTCTGCATCTCACAAAGACACGTCAGTTGGAGGCAAAAATTGAAACTTTGGACTCCACCGGTCTAAAGTCCATTGCTCATGTTTATTGGCCCAAGCAAGTCACTTCTTTAAATCAAATCAAATCTTATTTGTCACTTGCGTCAAATACAACAGCCCTAAACAACAATGCAGTTCATTTTTAAACTAATTCTAAAATTAAATTAAAATAAAGAAAACAAAATAAGAATATAATGAAAAAAAAATTAAATATTAAAAAAAACAAAAATACCCCCCAAAAATTATGCCTAAAAAAATAAGAATAAGAAAATAGAGGTTTAGTAGTGGTTTCTTTGCAGCATTTCGACCATGAATGCCTGATTCACGCAGTCTCCTCTGAACAGTTGATGTTAAGATGTGTCTGTTACTTGAACTCTCTGAAGCATTTATTTGGGCTGCAATATCTGAGGCTGGTAAGTCTAATGAATTTATCCTCTGCCTCAGAGGGAACTTTTGGTCTTCCTTTCCTGTGGTGGTCCTCATGAGAGACAGTTTCATCATAGTGCTTGATGGTTTTATGCGACTGCACTTGAAGAAACGTTCAAAGTTCTCGAAAGGTTCTGCATTGACTGACCTTCATGTCTTAACTGTTGTTTCTCTTTACTTATTTGAGCTGTTCTTGCCATAAATGGACTTGGTCTTTTACCAAATAGGGCTATGTTCTATATATCACCTCTACCTTGTCACAACACAACTGATTGGCTCAAACGCATTAAGAAGGAAAGACATTCCACAAACAAACTTTTAACAAGGCGCACCTGTTATTTGAAATGCATTCCATGTGACTACCTCATGAAGCTGGTTGAGAGAATGCCAAGAGTGTGTAAAGCTGTCATCAAGGCAAATGGGTGGCTACGTTGAAGAATCTCAAATATAAAATATATTTTGATTTGTTTAACACTTTTTTTGGATACTACATGATTCCATATGTGTTATTTCATAGTTTTGATGTCTTCACTATTATTCTACAATATAGAACATTAAAATAAAGAAAAACCCTTTAATGAATAAGTGTGTCCAAACATTTGACTTGTACTGTATATGTATTTTTTCATAAATATTTTTTATTTATTTATTATTTTCCCCTAACCCTACCACCCCTCCCCTAATTGGAGTAAACTAATGGACAACAATACTTAGACTTCTACGTCCAGCTTATACACATTTATATATGATATATACGATATATATATCATTTATGTATATACATTTTACAGACACAGTATACTTTACATTAGTTATCTTTTGTTTGTTTTTAGTCCCATCCTTCAGCTACCCTCAACCCCTCCCATCTATCTCTGAAGACCATCCAGTTTTGATTTCTAGTTGCCATATACTGTTCTGTGTGATGACCTTTCTATTCTCATAATTTCTACAGATTGTAAACTTCGTTACAGTGTATAATGGTAGCTAAGATATGTGTGTTTGTATAAAAAGATAATGACTCTACATCAAATATTATTTTCATACTAAACAAAAGCTTAAACTGTTACTTTGTTCCCTGGTCTCCCCTAACTTATATAATAGTGTCACACATAGAAGTCCATCCTCAAGGTGTACGGAAGGTGACAGCTGTGTTGTTGTTTCATACACTCTCAATAACTCTAGCCCAATTAATAACATCACCACATACAGTATAATCCAAGGGTTCTGCATCCAACAAGTTGCGTCGAGTGTATTGCAGTGCTAATGTAAAGTGAGTGGCCGGGGGTGTTGGGGTGATGATGTGAGCAGGCTTGGATGGTTGGGAGGAATTAGGCCTCAGGGTGACTGCTCTGCTGTAAGGGCACAGTCTCCCAGCTGTTCTCCACTCCAATGACAACATACTTATGGGGAAACCCCTTCATCAGGTATCCCACTGTCTCTCCTCAAACCCTGGAGTCCCCTTAGACAGTTCGTAAATAGAGCGTCCTTCAGCCCCTCTTATCCACCTACACCAGCCCTGGGCCCTTTAGACCCTATGGCCAGCTGAACGAGGAGCTCCTGTCCCTGGGAGGGCAGGTGAAACAAGGGCAGCCCTTGGAACAGCTCTGGGAGACCCCTTTCACTGCTGAGGGGCTTGGCAGAATGGGCCTCAAAGTGGACCAGGAGGAAGCGCTTTCCAGCGCGCCCTTGCTGGTGGTCCACCTTGATGCAGCTCAGAGCGGCACTGAACACGTCCGCGTATGGGGAGGACAAGCCCTGGAGAAGCCTCTTATACTCCCCCTCCTCCTCCACTCCCTGGGCTATGTCCCTTCGCTGTTGGCCATGCTGGTCCCACTGTTGGCCCCAGTCCTCTGCCTTCTTCCAGGCTGCCTGCGTCAGTACCAGTAAGGCCCGGCCCCCCTGGCTGTCCAGGGGTTGCAGCTGGGAGTGCAGCCAGGGCAGGGGCCCCAGAGAGCACAACTCAGCCCGACTCCACAGGTCCACGGACACACTGAGGCCCCTGGCACGCAGAGAGGAGCCAAGCTCACATACCAGCTCTGACACAGAGTTATCCACATCCGGCGGGCTCAGCAGCACCACGTGGCCCCTTATAGGTACTACGGAGGGAAGGAAGTAAGGAAGTAAGGAAAGAAGGAAGGAAGGGAGGCTAAGGGCATGGGGGGTTAAATACATTCATTTTCCATTGTTTTGTCAAGGATTATTGCTAGATAAATATGTATCTTCTTTATTTTACATGTTGTACATTTGGATTATGAGAAACCTGCTTACGTTGATCACACTCCTTCTGGTGCCATTCCCATGCCCACCCTGTTGGAGAGACAGAAATGTAATATGATATACCCTGACATGGTTCTGTAACACAGAGGCCCTTGTGTCATTTTCAGTGAGAGTTTTTTTTTGTCCTTTACAAAAAACCCTTTGACCATTGTCCCCCCCCCCCCCCCCCCCCAAATTCCTGACTGTAGTAAACAACACCCACCAGAAAAAAAAGTCAGTCGGAGAGAAACATGAATAGAGCTATAAAAGAGAAAACAGATTGAATAGTGCTATTGAGAGAAGTGGGAGACTGAAGAATATGCACAATGGAAAAGATATTGGATTTATTGTCTTTCTCTACATATTGATCTCCTTTAAAGTTCCCCCTTTCTCCACTATTAATAATTAATTGGCGGGAGGCAGAGAGCATATTTGTGGTGAGAATAGCTTACCCCTCACTTCACCACAGAGTAGGGCAATAACACAATACTAACACAAATGTAACACTTTTGGACTTTTTTTTGTCTCCACACACAGTGCCTTTGCTGGTGTTTAGTTGAGGGAGATCTGACCAGAATGACTCACGTTTCAGTTTGCCATGCAGGAAATAGAGACAAATTCCTGCTAGGCCTACGAGCATCAGGGTGACCAGGACAAGCAGACCCCAGCGCCAGTGCCACCATCTGGCTGAGAGGGAGAAGTACAGATATGAATTATTTCCCAATCCTCAGAATTTCTTGTTATCAGTCCCTACAGGTAGGCAAAACAGAACAATCACATTTTTGTGAACATTTGTTTTTATAAAGCACACAAGTAAATACTTGATTGATGATGAAGATTTAAACATAACTGCCTTCTTTTCACACGCATACAATCAGAGAAGTGTTCAGGAAATGGTACATGGATCAGTTTCAGTAGGGTTCATATCAACTTTGATAATTCAGCCCTCTCCTAAAATACTCACAGTCAATGGGACAGAAGGGGCCAAGCTCACTGTTCTTCCCTTTGACCTTCACCTGCAAGGATGGAGACACACACACACACACACACACACACACACACACACACACACACACACACACACACACACTTACTATAAGATGAGCCCCCATCATGCTACAACAGGATTCAAGTTCAATATTAGAGTCAAGTCCCCTACAGAGTCAACCAGTAGAAGTGTCTTACCATCACACAGAGATCAAGGCCAGGTTTGACATCCTCAAACACACCTGGCATCAGCTGAAACAGAAGGGGAAAAATCATTCAATCAAAAGTAATCTGTTTTATCCATATATCACCAGACCATAAAAACACAAAACCAATTGATACAAATGATGAGAGCACATCCCATGACAAAAATGACACTAAAGATGTACCAATAAAAAATGTGAGGCACCAATCAAATGCTCCAGTATACACACCCAGTGTCCCCTGTCAATTTCCCTCCATATGTCATTTGACAGATGCTGCCTAATGTCCCCCAGCTCTCTGCATCTGTCCTTGTCCAAGCCTGCATCTCTCTGGCAGGGCCACAGTTCCGCCTCTACCCTACAGGGGGCAGTCAGGTTCCAGGACAGCATTGCACCGCCACTGTTCATCTGGCCCCGCACCACAGATACTGACACATTCTCCCATAGGTTCCTCTGGAACAGCTCTGGAAGAGAGCGATACAGGTATAAGATACTTTATAGCGGAGTTACAGACGCAATGGGAATCAACTCCATGACCCACATTCATGACTGTCATAGTGAAACACGTGTAAGAAGGAGGACGCTGCATGGTTAATCTCTTACCGGTGTTGTTCCTAAAAGGACAGCTCCTAGATCGACGAGACCTCTCGTCTCCTTTATCCCACCACAACTGAAACACACACAACACACACACACACACACATCAATTACACACAAAACCGGAGAACTCGAGTGAGCAACACAAAGGGGATAATGTTGTCAGTTAGACTGAGTTGGATGTGTGAGGGTGTAGTAATATCACAACTGACAAAAGTAGGCCCGATAAAGATTGATAATAACTAAGGGGGAAATAGCAACAGTACCTGGAAGCACATGCAGGGGGTGACAGATTGCAGTGGAAGGGACTTCTCTTTCCAGGTCTGTAGGACAACAGACAACATGTTATCATCGAAGAGGGAAGAGTGAAGATCTGAGAAAAAGATTGCATAGAAATAACTGAGTTGGGAGGAAAGCCAAGTACAACACGGACCCTGCACATTCCATTATGTTCATGTTGTAGGCACATTTCTAGTTGGTAGGGGCTGTCCTCTTCTATTGCAACTTGCAGCATCACCTCACGTCTCTCCGGATCAATTAGAGTGCTGAAACTGGGGACTGACAGACACACCGGCAAATTAGAGAGCAGCAAATCCCAGCCATTTACTCTAATTCCAGAGTTGCACATGTCTAACCATGTATCTCACTTCATAAACCAGAGTCATTACGGAAAAACAGAACAAATGGTCATGAATAAAATCTATATTGGTTTGGAATTTGCATAGTCCCCTACAGATGGTTAATATAGGCTCATCTGACTATCAACAAATGTTCAACTATCCACTAGCCCTAACATTAGCCTGAACCCTAACCCTGACCCTAACTCTAGCCTGAACCATAACCCTAACCCTTTGCCGAGCCTTGACCCTACCCCTAACCCTAGGAAAGCTGTTGTATTTCAACAGGGACGCAATTGATAGTGTGTTGAACGTCTGAGCATCAATAGATCCTCTATTGGGGACTATGAATTAAAGTAAGACCAATATTTCTGCACACAGGACTCAGGAGGTGCAAGAATCATAGAATTAGAATGATTAGAATGGGATTTACACCAGATTGAATGCGATACATCCTGCTTTAACTTCCTGCTTTAGTCCTGTGGGTATACTCCTGAATAGGTACAACCATTCTAGTACTTATATTTCTATGGCAATAACATCATGGAAACAAAGGAACATAGAACATGTGACTCACCTTCACATTCCTCTACAACTCCCTGTGAGGCGGATGAACACACTAAGGACAGATAGGGACAACTGACTATCAGATGCTAATCAGTCGGAGCCTTGGAGGATCATTAGCAAACAAATATGTGTTGGCATAACCTGTTTGAACACTACGGGAATTCCAAGACCGTACCTTCATCCACTGACGGAAGCATCACAGTCGAGTGAAGGTTGCAAGCATACACAGTCACCTGACTGCTGAAGGACAGGGCATTAGACTCAAGCAGCAGTGACAGCCATGCCTGCTGGGTATACAGGAGAGCATGGAGATGAATCACAAAACATGCTCACACACTCACACACTCACACGTGAATTCATATGGAACATACCTTTGATGAAGCCTGCTCATCCGGAGCAGCAGGGATCACTGTGAACTCGAGCTTTTTGCACAGAGGCATTATTAGCTGTGGCACAGTGTAACACACACTCACATACGATGCTGAAACACAGAGAGAGCCCAGTTGACCGCAGGAGTGACGACGGCATGACTTACTGACACAACGTCAGGGGTTGAGCAATAAACCATGCATTAGAAGCTAATATTGGTACACTTTCCACATTGTGTTTCACATTGTAACCACAGAGGTTGAAATGGACAAAAAGAGTGTGTAGGTTGTTCAGACACCTGTCTGGTCGTTTCTGGGCTGGATGTCAAGGCGAATGTGTAGGCAAGGTCTGCATGCCGTGTCCTGTCTGCAGCACAGCACAGGCTGCACCGCCAGCCCTTTTACATCCACAGGACATTTTTGGATCGGAATCCCAGCACATGCCTTCACTGTGCAGTTCGAGAGACCCTGGTGAGATACAAGGTAAACAGTTTATACCGTTGTACGTAAGTACTACGCCGTGTTTATCTATACAGACACAGTGATGACCACCCAACGAAAAGTATTATGCTGTAGTGTAGTAATCCATACATACAAGGTCACTAAATAACTACTGATACGTACTACAGATGTAAGATCTTAATTTAATCACTCTTTTGTTGCTGAGAATCTTCCCGCACCGCAGTAAATGCAAACTTGTAGTGCATTTGAGTTCCAAAAAGGCTTCTAAAGTTTGCAATTTCCAATTTGAAATTTCCGATTTTTTACTATTTTCTACATCGTAGAATCATAGTGAAGACATCAACACTATGAAATAACACATATGGAATCATGTAGTAATTAAAAAATTTAAATAAATCAAAATATATTTTATATTTGAAATTTATCAAAGTAGCCACTCTTTGCCTTTGACAGCTTTGCACACTCTTGGTATTCTCTCAACCAGCTTCATGAGGTAGTCACCTGGAATGCATTTCAATTAACAGGTGTGCCCTGTTAAAAGTTTATTTGTGGAAAAGCATTCCTTCTTATTGCATTTAGGCCAATCAGTTGTGTTGTGACTAGGTAGGGATGGTATACAGAAGATAGCCCTATTTGGTAAAAGTAGAGCTCAAATAAGCAAAGAGAAATGACCGTCCATCAACATTTCAGGAACTTTGAATGTTTCTTCAAGTGCAGTGGCAAAAACCAAGTGCTTTGATGAAACTGGCTCTCATGAGGACCACCACAGGAAAAGAAGACCCAGAGTTACCTCTGCTGCAGAGGATAAGTTCATATGGGTTACCAGCCAGAAATTGCAGCCCAAATCAATGCTTCAGAGAGTTCAAGTAACAGACACATCTCAACATCAACTGTTCAGAGGAGACTGTGTGAATCAGGTCTTCATGGTTGAACTGCTGCAAAGAAACAACTACTAAAGGACACTAATAAGAAGAAGAGACTTGCTTGGGCCAAGAAACACGAGCAATGGATATTAGACTGGTGGAAATTTGTCCTTTGGTCTGATGAGTCCAAATTTGAGATTTTTGGTTCCAACCGCATTCTCTTTGTGAAATGTAAAGTAGGTGAACGGATGATCCCCGCATGTATGTATTTCCCACCGTAAAGCATGGAGGAGGAGGTGTGATGGTGTGGGGGTGCTTTGCTGGTGACACTGTCTGTGATTTATTTAGAATGCAAGGCACACTTAACCAGCATGGCTACCACAGCATCCTGCAGCGATACGCCCTCCTATCTGGTTTGCGCTTGTGGGACTATCATTTGTTTTTCAACAGGACCAACACTTCCAGGCTGTGTAAGGGCTATTTAACCAAGAAGGAGAGTGATGGAGTGCTGCATCATATGAGCTGGCCTCCACAATGAAAAAGCATTCCAGTTGAAGCTGGCTGTTTGAGAGAATGCCAAGGGTGTGCAAAGCTGTCAAGGCAAAGGGTGGCTTCTTTGAAGAATCAAAAATATATTTTGATTTGTTTAACACTTTTTTGGATACTACATGATTCCATATGTGTTATTTCATAGTTTTGATGTCTTCACAATTATTCTACAATGTAGGAAATTGTAAAAGTAAAGAAAACCCCTTTAATGAGTAGGTGTGTCCATACATACATATACATATACATATACATATACATATATGTGACTACACAACTACAAACTCACCTGTTGTGGGATCAGTTTTAATCATGACTGACATTCTCTCTCTCCCTCTCTCTCTCTATATATATATATAGTAAATACACTGCTCAATAAAATAAATGGAACACTTAAACAACACAATGTAACTCCAAGTCAAATACACTTCTGTGAAATCAAACTGTCCACTTAGGAAGCAACACTGATTTCACATGCTCTTGTGCAAATGCAATAGACAACAGGTGGAAATTATAGGCATTTAGCAAGACACCCCCAATAAAGGAGTGGTTCTGCAGGTGGTGACCACAGATCACTTCTCAGTTCCTATGCTTCCTGGCTGATGTTTTGGTCACTTTTGAATGCTGGCGGTGCTTTCACTCTAGTGGTAGCATGAGACGGAGTCTACAACCCACACAAGTGGCTCAGGTAGTGCAGCTCATCCAGGATGGCACATCAATGCGAGCTGTGGCAAGAAGGTTTGCTGTGTCTGTCAGCGTAGTGTCCAGAGCATGGAGGCGCTACCAGGAGACAGGCCAGTACATTAGGAGACGTGGAGGAGGCTGTAGGAGGGCAACAACCCAGCAGCAGGACCGCTACCTCCGCCTTTGTGCAAGGAGGAGCAGGAGGAGCACTGCCAGAGCCCTGCAAAATGACCTCCAGCAGGCCACAAATGTGCACGTGTCTGCTCAAACGGTCAGAAACAGGCTCCATGAGGGTGGTATGAGGGCCAGACGTCCACAGGTGGGGGTTGTGCTTACAGCCCAACACCGTGCAGGACATTTGGCATTTGCCAGAGAACACCAAGATTGGCAAATTCGCCACTGGCGCCCTGTGCTCTTCACAGATGAAAGCAGGTTCACACTGAGCAAATGTGACAGTCTGGAGACGCCGTGGAGAATGTTCTGCTGCCTGCAACATCCTCCAGCATGACCGGTTTGGCGGTAGGTCAGTCATGGTGTGGGGTGGCATTTCTTTGGGGGGCCGCACAGCCCTCCATATGCTCGCCAGAGGTAGCCTGACTGCCATTAGGTACCGAGATGAGATCCCCAGACCCCTTGTGAGACCATATGCTGGTGCGGTTGGCCCTGGGTTCCTCCTAATGCAAGACAATGCTAGACCTCATGTGGCTGGAGTGTGTCAGCAGTTCCTGCAAGAGGAAGGCATTGATGCTATGGACTGGCCCGCCCGTTCCACAGACCTGAATCCAATTGAGCACATCTGGGACATCATGTCTCGCTCCATCCACCAATGCCACTTTGCACCACAGACTGTCCAGGAGTTGGCTCCTCATGCTCCTCATCAGGAACATGCCCAGGCGTTGTAGGCAGGTCATACAGGCACGTGGAGGCCACACACACTACTGAGCCTCATTTTGACTTGTTTTAAGGACATTACATCAAAGTTGGATCAGCCTGTAGTGTGGTTTTCCACTTTAATTTTGAGTGTGACTCCAAATCCAGACCTCCATGGGTTAATACATTTGATTTCCATTGATCATTTTTGTGTGATTTTGTTGTCAGCACATTCAACTATGTAAAGAAAAAAGTATTTAATAAGAATATTTCATTCATTCAGATCTAGGATGTGTTATTTTAGTGTTCCCTTTATTTTTTTGAGCAGTGTATATATATACATATATATATATATATATATATATATATATATATATATATATATATATATATATATATATATATACACATGCATACATACACACACACACAATGCTCCTTAGTTCCCAAGGCCCTAGAGTCTAGAGCTGTGTAGGCCTACTTGTGGAAACAGGATGTTGTTGAGGTGACAGGTATCGGTGAGCCATGGATTTATAGTCTTATAGTTTTTTTCCCACCAATTTGTTTGATTTCCTTGTGTGCTGTTATGACAATACATGCAACAGTAAATATGACACGTCTTTTGACAAAGTGTGCTCTGTAGTATGTAGACCTTATTGCCAGGTTGTGATCTCATTACATAGTCATTAAATATTTGTACAATAAACAAACGATATTCAAATATTTGAATACATTAAATAAGTGACGTGCAAGTTGTTTTTCTTTCTTTTTCATTTCATGTTATTATTAAATTCAATTATTAACAGATCATGGCATACAGTACATAAAGGAAATTGAATGTGTGATGTGACAATAAACCATGATTGTTGATGTCCATCTTTCTCTCCCCTCTGCATCCTCTCTCTTTGTCCCTCTCTCTCTCTCTCTCTCTCTCTCTCTCGCTCTCTCTCTCTCACACACACAGGCACACACACACACACACTCCATGATTGTTGATGTCCATCTTTCTCTCCCCTCTGCATCCTCTCTCTTTGTCCCTCTCTCTCTCTCTCTCTCTCTCTCTCTCTCACACACACAGGCACACACACACACACACACACTCCATGATTGTTGATGTCCATCTTTCTCTCCCCTCTGCATCCTCTCTCTTTGTCCCTCTCTCTCTCTCTCTCTCTCTCTCTCTCTCTCTCTCTCACACACACACACACAGGCACACACACACACTCCATGATTGTTGATGTCCATCTTTCTCTCCCCTCTGCATCCTCTCTCTTTGTCCCTCTCTCTCTCTCTCTCTCTCTCTCTCTCTCACACACACAGGCACACACACACACACTCCATGATTGTTGATGTCCATCTTTCTCTCCCCTCTGCATCCTCTCTCTTTGTCCCTCTCTCTCTCTCTCTCTCTCTCTCTCTCTCTCTCTCTCTCTCACACACACAGGCACACACACACACACACACACACTCCATGATTGATGACCTCTCTTGTTATTAGGATCGTTAGCATATATTACCTTTGAGCAGGTGACGTGTTGACTCTCATAGTCAATCATCTCCAGCTCCGATGCTAAAACCAAAAGCTGTATGGAGAGCAGGATTGCAAGCGACCACTCAAAAAACATCACTTTCATAATTGTCCTCAAATTAGCCACATCCAGGGGTTTGTACCATTTGGATCCTCAAGCACTAGTGTTTCTTTCTTCTGTTAGTATGATGTGCCAACTGCTGTCAGATGAATCCACACACAACCCCACCATTACGCCTCCGTATTTCTGGTGACACATGGAAAACAAGTTGAGCGAGTCCTATTTTCTTTCATTGCGCTTCGGTAGAAGTCTGGACTGAAACCAATGCCCTGATATCAGACTGTAGGCAATATCAAGGAATGGAGATGAATACCTGAGGGTTAGGGTTATGGTTAGAGTGCAAGGTGCTGCCTATTATAGCTACGATTAGATAAGACATTTGTGACATGCCTTGCTCAATTTCAACTGGTAGAGTGAAAATGAATGATAGCCATGGTAGAATAGCCTAACCATGTAACTTCAGATAACGTATGTGATTTTCTGTATACTATTCTGATCAGTGGTTACATGAGCGTACATGTGAAATACTTACAACATCGATATTTCATCTTCACACCCATCTGTCAGAGTTTCATTGGTTGAAAAAGCTACAAGTCTCCACAGTTAGGGAATATGGTAATTAAGTATCCAGTGAAATCCAACAGTTTTGTGGCCAGTGTGTTCTGTCATCGATATTTCATCTTCACATCCATCTGTCAGAGTTCCCTTGGTTGAAAAAGCTACAACTCTCCGGCAGTTAGGGAATATGGTAATTAAGTATCCAGTGAAATCCAACAGTTTTGTTGTTAGTGTGTTCTGTCATTACTAGGTAACTGGTATATGGTAGGTTGAGTCATGTAGTGAATGTCTCAACCATGGCATGATCCCTCCCTTCTGTGTCCTTGTCCCGCCCACACACTCTCTCCCCTCTCTGTCTGTCTCTCCCCATCTCTCTCACACACACACACACACACACACACACACACACACACACACACACACACACACACACACACACACACACACGCAGCCACAATCAAACAAAAAAAAACACAGTGACGCAAATCACAAGGTATTACATAAGTAATATCCAAGAACCCTGAACGTGTGTTATGGTAAAAGTATACCCAAAGCACTCAGGCGGATCAAAGTCTAGATCCTTGGGCTTTGTTTTTTATCAGTAAAGCATAAAGCAAATGTAAAACCTAAATAGCACATGTCTGTCTATTTACATAAGCATAGTCATGTCAAGACCCACTGAAGAGCCTTGGGACAATTAGATTGTAGATTTACTGAAAATGTCAGTGATACTAGTTTGAGTTCAATGGTTGAGTCCACGTAAATGTCAGCTTCCCTTTTCAGTCTGTTTCATTCAGCAACGTGTCCGGTAAAACAAGTTAGTCACCTCAGTTCATGTGAACTATTACAGAAATGCATTCCTGGATTGCGTAATAGATTTTTTTTCCCCTGGTAGGGATAATACACACGGATCGAAGCACGACTTACATACACACAACTCTGATAAAATGATGGTTAGTTGTATATAAATAGAGAATGTTTGATTATTTCCATGTTATGTACTTGGTGGCCCACGTGGTAACAATCACCTCCCAGAACCACCAAGTGCAAACAGCCTTTGCCTTGTAGATGGTGGTCAGGGAGTCAAACCTGAATGTAAACACAGGTACACAATAGGTGAGTGAGAGAGAGAGAGAGAGAGAGAGAGAGAGAGAGAGAGAGAGAGAGAGAGAGAGAGAGGGAGACAGAGAGAGATTGTGTGTTCATGATGGCAGTTAGAGGATCCTCTGTCAGCTTGAGTTTCGTCAGAAAGACAGCGATCATTGAAGAGGGTGGAATGCAAACACAAAAAGTCGTCAAACTGTTCCCAAAAATTATATTTATTCCACAATGAATTTGTCACAGGAGATTTGAGTTGCGTTACTAAGTGAACTCCTAGAAACCTCAGTCTTAATGGTTGTTCTTCTTAATTCTGGAACATAATTATTGTATGTTTAATGTCTATGAGTTGGCGGTGGGAGCAACTACATGGTCAGTTAGAGTTGTGTGACGGTGAAGTCAGCTAGACCCCCCAGTAGGGCAGACTGAAGAGGCATCAACCAGCATGCCACGTTGGGTGCAGAGCGAACACTGAGATCCACAGCAGAGTCCCTACAACGCACACACAATCCACAGCAAGGTTCTTAATGTAATAGCATAAGCAAACTACCAAATACGCATCCTTGATATAGATACACAGTAGTATCACAGACAACATATGAACAGTCAGATCTCTACACAGCCTGTGTCTGATAGACAGTTAAACTTACCTGCAGTGGTGTAAAGTGATGAAGTAAAAATACTTTAAAGTAGTACTTAAGTCGTTTTTGGGGGTATCTGTACTTTACTATTTATAAATGTACTATTTATATTTGACTACTTTTACTTCACTACATTCCTTAAGAAAATATTGTACTTTTTACTCCATACATTTTCCTTGACACCCAAAAGGAGTCGTTACATTTTGAATGCTTAGCAAGACAGGGAAATAGGCCAAATCACGCCACTTATCAACCGAACTTCCCTCATCATCCCTATTGCCTCTGATCTGGCGGACTCACTAAACCGACATGCTTTGTTTGTAAGTTATGTCTGAGTGTTGGAGTGTGCCCCTGGCTTTCCATAGATGAACAAAAACAAGAAAACGGTGCCATCTGGTTTTGATTAATATAAGGAATGTGGATGTATATAAGGATTTATACTTTCACTTTTGATACTTCAGTATATTTTAAACCAAATACTTTTAGACTGTTACTCAAGTAGATTTTTATTTGAGTCATTTTCTATTAAAGGTATCTTTTACTCAAGTATGACAGTTGGGTACTTTTTCCACCACTACTTACCTGGAGACGTCTACTTCTTTGTCCTGTATCTTAAGTTTCATTGTTATTCCCTGGACCTCCTCATAGGCAACAGGTGGAAGAGCTGCAACACACAGTACAGATAATGTTTTTTTTAAATTTATTTACCCGTTATTTTACCAGGTAAGTTGACTGAGAACACGTTCTCATTTGCAGCAACGACCTGGGGAATAGTTACAGGGGAGAGGAGGGGGATGAATGAGCCAATTGTCAACTGGGGATTATTAGGTGACCGTGATGGTTTGAGGGCCAGATTGGGAAATTAGCCAGGACACCGGGGTTAACACCCCTACTCTTACGATAAGTGCCATGGGATCTTTAATGACCTCAGAGAGTCAGGAAACCTGTTTAACGTCCCATCCGAAAGACAGCACCCTACACAGGGCAGTGTCCCCAATCACTGCCCTGGGGCATTGGGATATTTTTAGACCAGAGGAAAGAGTGCCTCCTACTGGCCCTCCAACACCACTTCCAGCAGCATCTGGTCTCACATCCAGGAACTGACCAGGACCAACCCTGCTTAGCTTCAGAAGCAAGCCAACAGTGGTACGTAGGGTGGTATGCTGCTGGCAAGTTAGTTAGTTACGAAAGTTCAATCAGAAAGGCAGGTCTGAATGGATCCTCACTTGTCATTAATCTAGTTAACTCATAATTCACATCGCTTCCTATCTCACTCATCAGCATAGTAGGTGTTTTATATGGTAGTGTCTATAACGTCGCCTTGTCAGCATAGCGTCACGTCTCTCTTCCTCCTTTCCAATTAGCAAGCGTGCGGATTGTCATCCACCTATTAAGCTTCAACCTATAATCACGGCACACTATGGCAATTCCACCACAGCTGCTGATTAACCTATTGGCTCACTTGTGCAATAATCGCTATCATTTCTTTCAACCAATGGGCATGAAACTAGGGGAATATTTATACGTCAGCAACAGTCTTCCAATGACTTTCCACCTCCCCACCATCAACAGCATAATAACCTTAAGGCCCGTCACTGGAGCTCCTTTCCCTCAGCGGGGGGGTTCGATGCCAAGTGCTCAGCATAGGGCAACCTGTCATCAGCGTCTGGCTCTGAGGAGCATTCCTCGGAGATGAAGCCTACCCCAAACTATTCAATCAAATTCCTTATTATATTCTGTTGTAATTCAGTTACGCCTGTACTCGATTGATCTGTCACCATAAATCAAAAAGGCCATTATAAAGAGGTGGTCCTCTGTAGCTCAGGAGTTGTCCTATGTAGATTAGTAGGTGGAGCATGACCCTTGCAACGTCAGAATTATGGGTTTTGATTCCCGGGACCACCCATATGTAAAATGACTATTAGTTGCTTTGGATAAAAGCATCTGCTAAATGGTATATGTTATCATAAATTATATTATACCGTGTCACTAAGTAACATATTTTCATCTGTCAACACAAAACAAGTCATGTCAAAAATTGAAACAAATATTGTTTTCAAAAGCGTCTCATCACATATAGAAACAAAGAGAATGTGTCATGACTATTGACTAGGCCAGAAGGATATGAAGTGGAGTGACTGATAAGGTTTCACTCACCCATGATCCCGATAATATTGTCTCCTGTCGGGCGCTGCCTCAGGACGGGCCACAGGAACTTGATTCCATTCCTCCTGTAGAGCATGATGACGACCCGTGTTGATGCTATGGTGACATCCATCTCCTTGTCCCTTAGGATCAGAGACACACTGCAGGAAGAGATATATCAAGACTAAGATGTATCAATTCAATCAACAACAAAAAAACGGCACGCTATAAAGTACCCTATCTAGCTACCGTATAACATTTCCTGTCATTATGCCACTTTAGTAAAATACATTCTAGAGCTCTTTATGTCTCCACACAATACTAAATACTGAACAAGACTGAACATTGGCTCACTTCACTTGGGTTAACCAGGCTATACATAAAACACCTTGCACTGCACAAAATGACTTTTATTCGAAAGTACGTAGTTGGTATATGATTCAGCACCTGTCCGTTTCGTGGTTGATTTTCAGGCTCCAGGAGAAGTATGTTGTATTCTGCCCATCGTTGAAGGTGATGCCAGTAGTGTCTAACTCAATATGTTGATCGCTTCTGTAATGGATCACAATCTTCTGGTAGCCTGCACTGGGTGATTGTCCAAGCTGACCATTCATAGCCAAATCTGGTGAAAGACGGACACGGTTCATTCGACGATGTTTGAGGAGTGAGTGGATGATGTGGAAAGGACAATGAATAATTTAATGAAAGAATTAAATGACTATTTGTAATCAAAATCAGAATTCAAAATTATAATCAAATTCTAAAGGTCAAGTCACCATTGTTGGGGTCTATTAGGAGTCTGAGAGAGAGAGCCACAGGAATGTCATAGCACAGTGGCAGAGCCTGGCCCTCAGCGGGCAACAGGAACCTCCGGAGAGGACTCACTGAGAGAGAGAGAGAGAGAGAGAGAGGAAAATCGATAAAGGGATAGAGAGAGGGACAGACAGAGAGAATGCAGAAGGGTGCTTAAGATACTTTGTGAGAAAAAACAGCAATAACATTAGACAACATCTTAAATATACAAAAAAATACATTTTGAGGACGACAAATATTGCAGTACCAGTTGTAGTTGTAGTTCTCCTTGTAGTTTTAGTTGGGTGAGCTCGCAGAGGATCATTAAAATCCTGAAAACCTGAAAGTGTAACATGAGAGAACACTCACAGAGAGAACCCGACATACAGTCAGAACATGAACACAAAGAATCCTACACACAGATACACACACACAAAATATCAAATAATATATTTTTTTATGTGGAAGAATTACCCATGGCAAAGTCAGGAAATGACTGCTGGACAGCATGACCAACATCATAATCAGTACGACTCATCAAGCCTATGACAAAAACACAAAATGAGCACATGTAAGCTGATGTTCAACAAGTTCAGCTGTGATAGAGGGGAAAGGTAGTCACTTGCCACCACTTGACATGATTCCTCTTCCTCCCCCTCCCCTTTTGTTGGCATTTCCTGTAAAGCAGGGACAGTTGTAAAACTCATCACCGAATTTTGGGAATTGGTCAGAATTCAACCATTGCGGAAATTGTTTTCTTCTGCACTACACTTTAACAGCAGTTGAAATTGAATCACTTGCCTCTTAGTCCTTGTTCTGGGAGAGCACCAGCTAGGGAATGACAGGAGGAAAGTTGATTGAGTTAATAGTGCTGGGGGAATCCACTGATATAGCATCTCTTTATTGTTGTTGTCATTCCTTTTGATTTGACGGTTTTCCATCCTTTTTTCTCTCCTCACCTCTATCATTTTTGTTTTGTTTGTGAAGTGTATTGTGACGAAATTGTTTGTAAAATTAAACTATGTATTAATGGCCATTTAATTTCATTAAATCATTTCATATATACAGTTGAAGTCGGAAGTTTACATACACTTAGGTTGGAGTCATTAAAACTCGTTTTTCAACCCCTCTGCCACGACTCCCACCGAAGGTGTCTCCCCTGCCTGTTCGGGCGGTGCTCGGCGGTCGTCGTCACCGGCCTACTAGTCGCCACCGATCCCTTTTTCCTTTTCTGTTCGTTTGGTCACATTAGTTGCACCTGTACCTTATTGTGTTTAATGATTTTTGTCTATTTAAGCCTGTTAGGCCTGCCTAGGTTTGTGCGGGATTGTTATACTGTTAGGTTGTGGATGCTCGCTTGTATTTTATTTTTCCGGACATTTTGGGTCCTGTGTATGGGCCGGTCAGTTGATGCGCCTTGTGTTTTTGGCGTGACCATTTTTTCCGGTAAGAAAATATACATTTATTCGAACCCTCTGCTATCTGCGCCTGACTCCAAACCCACTGTTCTTAAAGGACTCTGACACACTCCTGTAACGACTTCTGCCGAAGGCGATGCCTCTCCTTGTTTGGGCGGTGCTCGGCGGTCGACGTCACCAGTCTTCTAGCCATCATTGATCCATTTTTCATTTTCCATTGGTTTTGTCTTGTCTTCTACACAACTGGTTTCATTCCCATCCATTACCTGTTGTGTATTTAACCCTCTGTTTCCCCTCATGTCTTTGTTAGAGATTGTTTGTTGTTCAGTATTCGTGTTGTTTGTATTGGTGCGCAACGGGTCCTCGTACCCACTTTATTTTATTGTATTCATGGTTTTGGAGTTATGTTTTTTTTAAGTTATTAAACTACTCCATTCCACCAAGTCTGATTCTCCTGCGCCTGACTTCCCTGCCACCTATACACACGACTCTGACAACTCCACACATTTCTTGTTAACAAACTATAGTCATTTTTCCAACAATTGTTTACAGGCAGATTATTTCACTTATAATTCACTGTACCACAATTCCAGTGGGTCAGAAGTTTACATACACTAAGTTGACTGTGCCTTTAAACAGCTTGGAAAATTTCAGAAAACTACGCCATGGCTTTAGAAGCTTTCGATAGGCTTATTGACATCATTTGAGTCAATTGGAGGTGTACCTGTGGATGTATTTCAAGAACTACCTTCAAAGTCAGTGCCTCATTGCTTGACATCATGGGAAAATCAAAAGAAATCAGCCAAGACCTCAGAAAAAAATTGCAGACGTCCACAAGTCTGGTTCATCCTTGGGAGCAATTTCCAAATACCTGAAGGTACCACGTTCATCTGTACAAACAATAGTACGCAAGTATAAACACCATGGGACCGCGCAGCCGTCATACCGCTCAGGAAGGAGATGCATTCTGTCTCCTAGAGATAAACCTACTTTGGTGTGAAAAGTGCAAATCCATCCCAGAACAACAGCAAAGGACCTTGTGAATATGCTGGAGGAAACATCTACAAACGTATCTATATCCACAGTAAAACGAGTCCTATATTGACAAAACCTGAAAGGCCGCTCAGCAAGGAAGAAGTCACTGCTCCAAAACCGCCATAAACCGCCACATCATGTTGTGGGGGTGCTTTGCTGCAGGAGGGACTAGTGCACTTCACAAAATAGATGGCATCATGAGGTAGGAAAATTATGTGGATATATTGAAGCAACATCTCAAGACACCAGTCAGGAAGTTAAAACTTGGTCGCAAATGGGTCTTCCAAATGGACAACAAAGTCAAGGTATTGGAGTGGCCAAGCCCTGACCTCAATCCTATAGAAAATTTGCTGCCAAAACTGAAAATGCGTGTGTGAGCAAGGAGGCCTACAAACCTGACTCAGTTACACCAGCTCTGTCAGGAGGAATGGGCCAAAATTCACCCAACGTGTTTTGGGAAGCTTGTGGAAGGCTACTCGAAACGTTTGACCCAAGTTAAACAATTTAAAGACAATGCTACCAAATACTAATTGAGTGTATGTAAACTTCTGACCAATTGGGAATGTGATGAAATAAATAAAAGCTGAAATAATTCATTCTCTCTACTATTATTCTGACATTTCACGTTCTAAAATAAAGTGGTGATCCTAACTGACCTAAGAGAGGGAATTTTTACCATGATTAAATGTCATGAATTGTGAAAAACCGAGTTTAAATGTATTTGGATAAGGTGTGTAAACTTCCGTCTTCATCTGTACTATTTTTAACCTGATCCCACTGATCTTGATGCTATTTATTCAGGTTTTAGTGTTTGTATATGTTCACATACAGTCATGGACAGTTTATTAGGGAACACTCATCTACTATTGGGTCAGACCCACCTTTGCCTCCATAACAGCTTGAAATATTTGGGGCATTGATTCTACAAGGTGTCTGAAACATTCAATGTTCAATTGGTATCAAGGGACCTAGCGTGTGACAGGAAAACATTCCCCACACCACCGCCTCTAGGCTGTACAGTTTACACCAGGCAGGATGGGGCCATTGACTCATGCTGCTTATGCCAAATCCTGACTCTGCCATCATTGTGATGCAACAGCATTCGTCGACTGTCCAGTGTTGGTGACCGTGTGCCCACTGGATCCACTTCTTGTTTTTAGCTGTAGGAGTGGAACCCGGTGTGGTCGTCTGCTGCAATAGCAAATCCGTGACAAGGATTGATGAGTTGTGCATTCCGAGATGCCGTTCTGCACCCCACTGTTGTACTTCACCATTATTTCCTGTTTGTGGCCCACGTGTTGCCATTCTTGCCATTCTCCTTTGACCTTTCTGGTCACTCTCCATATACCTTTCTCATCGACTAACTGTTTTTGCCCACAGGACTGCTGCTGACTGGATGTTTTTTGTTTGTCACACCATTCTCGGTAAACTCTGGACACTGCCGTGCGCGAAAAGCCCAGGAAGGCAATGTTTCTGAGATTCTGGATCCGGCATACCTGACACCGGTGGTCATACCGTGCTCAAAGTCTCTTAGGTCACTCGTTTTGCCCATCCTAACATTCAATTGAACAGTAACTGAATGCCTTGATGCCTGTCTGCCTGCTTTATATAGCAAGCCACGGCCACGAGACTCACTGTCTGTAGGAGCGATCCATTTTCGTGAACGGGGTTGTTACCTAATAAACTGGCCGGTGAGTGTATATTTTTACTGTAGTTATTTTCTTTACATTCTGTCCAACTACAAACACACATACTGCACAGACAAACATGTATTTCACCAAAACATCTGAGGAAAAAATAGTCAAGTAACCGGAGAATAGATGAGAGGATGAGAGTGAAAGAGAGAGAGGGATAAAAATAGAGAGAACATTTTTTAGTAGAGTCAGTAGTGACTTCTGAATTTAACCTAGACAAGGGCCAGGATTCAATCCAATCGCTCTTCAAGTTCGCTTTATCGCAGTTTTGAATTTAATCCTGGCCAAAATAGAAGATTGAGTAAAATTAGGGGTAAGGTATTTGTCTTACCAGGAATGTTTCGGGCTGACAATGCAGGCGATCCTGGTAAACATAACATATATTTAATGTTCATATACAGTTTATAATGTAAAGTTTATACTGTAGATTGACAGCCTTTGGTCTTTTATTTACGCCATTGACTCACACCATACATTAAAACTTCTTAGGCCTGAGATCCCGGTAACGGGATCGATACGACAACAGCCAGTGAAAGTGCTGGGCGCCAATTCAAAACAACAGAAATCCCATAATTAAAATTCCTCAAACATACAAGTATTTCAAACCATTTTAAAGATACACTTCTTGTTAACTTTTTAGGGATAGGGGGCAGCATTTTCACTTTGGATGAATTGCGTGCCCATAGTAAACTGCCTCCTACTCTGTCCCAGATGCTAATATATGCATATTATTATTACTATTGGATAGAAAACACTCTGAAGTTTCTAAAACTGTTTGAATCATGTCTGTGAGTATAACAGACCACTTACCTTTGATGATCTTCATCAGAATGCACTCTTAGGAATCCCAGTTCCACAATAAATGTTTGTTTTGTTCGATAATGTCCATAATTTATGTCCAAATAGCTCCTTTGGTAAACAAATCCAAACTCACGAAGCGCGTTCACTAGGAGCAGACAAAAAGTCAAAAAGTTCCGTTACAGTCCGTAGAAACATGTCAAACGTAGTATAGAATCAATCTTTAGGATGTTTTTAACATAAATCTTCAATAATGTTCCAACCGGAGAATTCCTTTGTCTTCAGAAATGCAATGGAACTCAAGCCAACTCTCACATGAACGAGCGTCACGAGCTCAAGGCATTTTGGCAGACCTCTGACTCATTCCCCGCAACATGACCAATATCCCACTGTATCTTCAATAGGGAATGAGTTGAAAAACGGACCAACTTCAGATTTCCCACTTCCTGGTTGGATTTTTTTCTCGGGTTTTGCCTGCCCTATGAGTTCTGTTATACTCACAGACATCATTCAAACAGTTTTAGAAACTTCAGAGTGTGTTCTATCCAAATATGCTAATAATATGCATATATTAGCAACTGGGACTGAGTAGCAGGCATTTTACTCTGGGCACCTTATTCATCCAAACTACTCAATACTGCCCCCAGCCATAAGAAGTTAATTGCCACACTGTGTGTGCCTGTGGGGGGTGGTGTGTGCGTGTGTGTGTGTGTGTGTGTGTGTGTGTGTGTGTGTGTGTGTGTGTGTGGTGATGATGATGGTAGTTTTGCTCACCGTAGACTTGGTGGTTCAAGAAATGTAATGATGACCCGTAGTCGACTTGACTAGATTGTATCCGTTTCTTCCCCTCCTTGGGCTTGTGGGCCACCTGTGAGTCCTCTCCCTGGGGCTTGGTGACCACCATTGAGGTGAAAGGAGTCACAAAGCCGTACTTCAGACAAAGATCCAGGGCCTCCTTCTTCACCTTCTCCTTTGCCGTCCCGCTCAACTGCACCCTGAAACAAACACACACAAACACAGGTATAATAACTGTATTTGCATTAAAAAAATTACAAAATACGATTTTCAAAAAATGTAAATAGATAATCCATTACCGAATGAAACTCTTGTTAATTTGGTGATAGTCTATGTTCTATGAGTTGGGTAAAACATGTATTTTCACCGTGATTTAACATCTAAGATAAGTGGACCGTCAGTGAATTCAGGAAATTGCATTGTGCCACGTTCTCACAATAAGGTTCTTGTCAATGGAGTAATACACATTTCATAATGGTTTTTAAAACATTACCTCTACTCCTGATTGCCATATCAGCCAATATATGGTATGGGCATACTTGTCTAGAACACATACATCCTTTTATATCATCATGACAAGGTATGTATTTTGCTAAGATGTGGTCAAACTAAACAGTGGACCAAATATTCAACTCAGTTTTTCTTTCGACGTCCATCACGCAACGCAATTTTCTATTCTCCTCCCTTGCCCTGTGTGTGTGTGTGTGTGTGTGTGTGTGTGTGTGTGTGTGTGTGTGTGTGTGTGTGTGCGTGCATGCGTGCGTGCGTGTATTGGATGATGGTAAATTAACCAACGAATTTGAATACAATTTTACATTTTCATGAATTTGATCATATCGGGAGAGGACATTCAGAAAAAGTACGGGACTTGAACCTGCAAAACTTAATGCACTCTATCTGTAACAGATTCTAGTTATGGTAACAGAAGACTGTATTGAGATCGGGCTTTTCTTCAGTGAGAAAATATGCAGAATGTAGGCCCAGTTCCATCTCACTCCATATTCTCCCACTGGGCTTCATCGCCTCACCGTATTTGGATGCTTCAGATTTATACATCCGGTGAAACATCTGGCACCTTGTACTATCTTTGGTATTATTGTGTGTACATTAGCTACACTAGCTAGCTAGAAAGCATGCACAGAGAGAAAGAGAGAGAGCATTGCATCGTGGGTTTTGTAGTCGACTTGAGCTGCATCAGATTTCCACAACGATTTTCACGTTGCTCTTAATAACCTTATTAAAATGACAAAATGAAACATTTGTTCACAAACAATATTGTTATCATATATTTGTGTTATTTAACACTGTAAAGCATAGGAATGAATGGTTTGGGTGTAATGAACTCTGAATGTTTACGTTTGTGCTTTTCTAATAACCAATTTCTGTGTTCATGTAAGTGACTGATTGGACGTGCCTGGGAGAATTCCTCACTGTAGTATCTGCAATTTGGCAGTACGCCCAGACCCTTGTTTTGAGAACTATATCTCAGTTTCAAGGTCTCAGCTGGGAGAGAAGAAAGCCTCGTGAGGTATTGGTCTGTCACATGCATGAACCAGTATTGGTCGGTCACATGAATGAAGCAAATGTTAATGATGACTTAATTATGAATAATGAATAAGCTAAAACATGTCATTATTACTTTCTGTGTACGTATATAAGAGAACTAATGAGACTTCTCTGTTGGAGCTCCTGATCGACATGTGTACATGGTGCATTGGAGTTGGTTAGAACCTCTCCAGCGCGTTGAGAATAAAGGAAGATTCATTTAAAATTGACTTTGAGTGTCCCCGTGTAGAATTTCCACGACAGGTGTATTATTCCTTTAAATTTAATTGAAAGAAATATAATCTCTATTATTCTCTGAATAATGTCCAGTGATTAATGTATGAATCTGAAACATATTGATTGATTTACTTTTACTATCTTCATTTTTGGCCAAAATAACAAGCGTTTTGGTAGTGACATCATCGTTTCGGTTGTGACCTGGTGCACCTACAGTGCCTTCGGAAAGTATTCAGATCCCTTGACTTTTTCCACATTTTGTTACGTTACAGCCTTATTCTAAAATGGATTAAATAAAAAAAATACTCAGCAATCTATACACAGTATCCCATAATGACAAAGCGAAAACAGAAATGTTTGCAAAAAAATTAAATATGTATATACATATATATCTTATTTACATCCAGTTGAAATCGTAAGTTTCTTGTTAACAAACTATAGTTTTGGCAAGTCGGTTAGGACATCTACTTTGTGCATGACGCAAGTAATTTTTCCAACAATTGTTTACAGACAGATTATTTCACTTAGAATTCACTGTATCACAATTCCAGTGGGTCAGAAGATTACATACACTAAGTTGACGATGCCTTTAAACAGCTTGGAAAATTCCAGAAAAATATGTCATGGATTTAGAAGCTTCTGATAGGCTAATTGACATCATTTGAGTCAATTGGAGGTGTACCTGTGGATGTATTCCAAGGCCTACCTTCAACCTCATTGACTCATTGGGAAAATCAAAAGAAATCAGCCAAGACCTCAGAAAAATAATTGTAGACCTCCACAAGTCTGGTTCATCCTTGGGAGCAATTTCCAAATGCCTGATGGTATCACATTCATCTGTATCAACAATAGCATGCAAGTATAAACACCATCATACCGCTCAGGAAGGAGACACGTTCTGTCTCCTAGATATGAACAAACTTTGGTGCGAAAAGTGCAAATCAATCCCAGAACAACAGCAAAGGACCTTGTGAAGATGCTGGAGGAAACAGCTAAAAAAGTATCTATATCCACAATAAAACTAGTCTTATATCGACAAAACCTGAAAGGCCGCTCAGCAAGGAAGAAGCCACTGCTCCAAAACCTCCATAATAAAGCCAGACTACGGTTTGCAACTGCACATGGGGACAAAGATCGTACTTTTTGGAGAAATGTCCTCTGGTCTGATGAAACAAAAATAGAACTGTTTGGCCATAATGACCATCGTTATGTTTGGAGGAAAACGGGGGAGGCTTGCAAGCCGAAGAACACCATCCAAACCATGAAGCATGGGGGTGGCATCATCATGTTGTGGGAATGCTTTGCTGCAGGAGGGACTGGTGCACTTCACAAAATAGATGGCATCATGAGGCAGGACAATTATGTGGATATATTGAAGCAACATCTCAAGACATCAGTCAGGAAGTTAAAGCTTGGTCGCAAATGGGTCTTCCAAATGGACATTGACCCCAAGCATACTTCCAAATTTGTGGCAAAATGGCTTAAGGACAACAACGTCAAGGTATTGGAGTGGCCATCACAAAGCCCTGACCTCAATCCTATAGAAAATTTGTGGGCAGAACTGAAAAAGCGTGTGAGAGGAAGGAGGCCTACAAACCTGACTGAGTTACACCAGCTCTGTCAGGAGGAATGGGCCAAAATTCACCCAATGTATTGCGGGAAGCTTGTGGAAGGCTACCTGAAACATTTGACCCAAGTTAAACAATATAAAGGTAATGCTACCAAATACTCATTGAGTGTATGTAAACTTCTGACCCACTGGGAATGTGATGAAAGAAATAAAAGCTGAAATAATTCATTCTCTCTACTATTATTCTGACATTTCACAATCTTAAAATAAAGTGGTAATCCTAACTGACCTAAAACAGGGGATTTTTACTAGGATTAAATGTCAAGAATTGTGAAGTCTGAGTTTAATTGTATTTGTCTAAGGTACTGTATATGTAAACTTCCGACTTCAACTGTAAGTATTCAGACCTTTTAGTATGAGACTCAAAATGGAGCTCAGGTGCATCCTGTTTCAATTGATCATCCTTGAGATGTTTCTACAACTTGACTGGAGTCCACCTGTGGTAAATTCAATATTGGACATGATTTGGAAAGGCACACACCTGTCTATATAAGGTCCCACAGTTGATGTGGGTGCATGTCAACTTGATTGGAGTCCACCTGTGGTAAATTCAATTGATTGGACATCATTTGGTAAGGAAGAAGTTTGGAACCATCAAGGTGGATTGGCCAGACGGAAGCCACTCCTCAGTAAAAGGCAAACAACAGTCCTCTTGGAGTTTGCCAAAAGGCACCTAAAGGACTCTCAGACCATGAGAAACAAGATTCACTGGTCTGATGAAACCAAAGCGGGTCGCGGATCTGTTAATGGTGGGTCGCGACCTGTCAGAGTAAATTGATACGGTCTGTTCAGGGCACTCTCTGCGTAGTAGCAGTGTTTCTGCTCAGTTTGGCAGCTGTGTGAGTGGGTGGAAAAAATATTTTTTCTGCAGTTTTCTTGAAGATCACTCCGTGACCCACACGCTGCAGTGCTGTTGTTTAGCAGAAGTTGATGCGCTGTCAGCCACTGCACCGGCTTGTCATCAAATGTACTCAAGCTAGCCACAGCAGGTTCTGACTGAGCTCAATTGTCATGAAACGCAAATACAGCAATGAGTTTTTCTCTCTTGGTTTAATACAAACTTTGAGAAATAATGAGGAGTGCCCACAATGTGTTTTGTGCAGTGAAGTGCTTAGTAAAGAGTCTCAAAACAAACTAATTAAAACGACAGGTCCTGACCAAACAGCCACAGCATGACGGTAAACCCAGGAAGTTATTTCAGAACAGGGCAGTATGCCTCAGGAAACAGTGCTCCGACAGTGGTAAGTCAACAAGCAAGGCATTGTTGTCATTTTATAACAGATGATAAGCAGAAATAAGGGAGTGCTATCTCATAGTAGTCGATGTGGAGTTATTTTGAGGTAATATGTACACGTAGGTAGAGTTAAAGTGATTATGCATAGCGGTCTCCTGCCTGGCAGAGAAAGCAGTACAGATGTTCTGATCCAGTTTGGCACCATATAAAGTTACCTATGCGAGTCAGGGTTCTCAAATCTGGCATAGTTAAGAAACAAGTAAAGAAACAGACTCAATACTGAGCATAACCTCAGGGTTGCACTGTCAAAATGTCCAGAATAGACCTGCAGTGTGTGTGTGTGTGTGTGTGTGTGTGTGTGTGTGTGTGTGTGTGTGTGTGTGTGTGTGTGTGTGTGTGTGTGTGTGTGATGTGATCAATCAGTTTATTCCAGTTCAGAATAAAAATGATTTATTGTATTTTAACAGCAACAATAATTTCTACGATAAGATGTACAGTAGGCCTGATCATTTTTCATCTGTACTGTTACTTAAGGTTGTACTGAGCATGTGTGTGTGTTCTGTTATCAAAGAGTTCAAAATTCTGACTTGTATTTTAACAGCAACAGTTCCAACCTAGACAGATATGCAAGTGTTTTAAGGGGGAAAATAAACATGAATAGCTATTTATATGGGTATTTCATTTAATTGTTATTTGTCTATGTTGCATTTGTTAATGAACATAAGTGCAATGAAATGTACCAATATGTACGTATAGTTGCATGTTTTCGTAAGCTTGGGTCCCAGGAAAACACAGAATTTCTCATTTGGGTCCCAGGCTGAAAAAGGTTGAAGAACACCTGCTCTAGGATGTATTTGCTGCCAAAGGTGCTTCAACAAAGTACGGAGTGACTGAATACTTTACGTAAATATGATATTTCCATTTTTTTTATATACATTTGAAAAATGTCTACAAATCTATTTTTGAAGATGACTGATTACATATTTTATTAATTAAATGTTTATTTGCTTTTGTAAACATTTCATGTTAAAATACATCACAGAATTAATTTTAAACTTCACTCAATGTAATACTTTTGTATGACTTAAATATTATTAGATATTAATATTATAAATAATATTAGAAATATTGACAGGAATGGGAAAAAAGGTGCTTCTGCATTAATAAGCAGACCAAAGATGGTATTAACGATAAGTAATAAAAATAACTGCACTCCTAAAAGACTATTTCAGACCATAGCCTGCTGAATTTGCTCGATTTTTATAGAATAGTTTTTTGTAGTTGGCACAAATGAAAATGTGGCACTGACTCGCCCATGAATGGATGTTTCAGCATTGTCTCAATGTGGAGCTTGGCATTTGACTTATGCTCGTGCAGTTACAAACTTGCTAGAGTTAGCAGCAGGCGGATTAACAATATCCACCGTTGTAATACAAATGAAGCCTGAGCTGGTGTGTGAAGCTAACTGAAACTGGTTGGCTTTAGAAAACCCTGAGTAAATCTGGCTTGCTTTGTAGGATACCCCTCTTCATAGACACAGGTGCAAACATACCCAAACACAGACAATGTCATGCAAAGCAAACTCACTCTTTGTCCAGGAGCTGCTTTACAGTGAGGTAGGCCCACAGCCTCTGGATGTGGCTGTCAGACCTGGCTTCAATGGGCTCCTTCGTTGGTAATGTGTCAGAGTACATCACCCTATTGCTTTTCTGAAATAATCAAGACATCCTCACATCACAATACTTTATTGTATATATTGACGTTTGACTGAGATGTCTCTAAAGTACTGATACGGAGCAATTTTTTTAATCAACATTTTGTATATTTAAAAAAAAAAAAAATAACATACTAAACAAAGAACAGGACAGTATGGAGTGATCTGACCTATGGTCTTGTAAAGGGGGGGTAGAGCAGAGGTGACCTCACCGATATGGCTATGACTTCTGCGGTAAACATCTCTATGTTGTTGTCGGGGATCTGGCCAGCTACCACGATCTCAGAGCCGTTGTAATACTGGCTGAAGTTGGTTTGGGTCAGGTTAGCCCCACCCAGATATACCATCTGCACGTCCGTCAATAGGGGTGTAGCCACCTCTTCATAAAAGCCCTGTCAATCGTACAGTACAGTAGCCATTAGTCCCACCCCCTTGCTCCTTCTTGTTCCCTCCCAAGTCAACTACCGTCAGATAAACAGAAAACAACCGTTTAAGCCTGCTTAGATGAGATAGGATTTTATTACACTTTATTACACTTTATTCAACTGGCGGTAAGGAGGTGAAAGTGTTAAACATTAGTTTGCAATTTTGTCATGTAAAAACTGTCGCACTAGTATTCAATCCCTTTGTTATGGCCTAAATAAGTCCAGGAGTAAACATCAAAGTCACATAAGTTGCATGGTAATAAAGGTATGGGAAAAAATATCGGACATTATATGGTGAAGTTATTAATTACACTGGATGGTGCCCTGACTCCTGACCCCCGGTGTGGCGGTAATACAGTCACCATAACAGCCCTACCTGTAACTGTGTTTAGACATAGCATATTTAAAACAAGTTGTTGTTTCGTTTTATTCGAATTTGATTCAAATGATTCACTCTGTCTTTTTAGCTCTTATCAATAATGAATTGAATCTTTCTCATTGACAACGTTTGTCCATGGCTCAGATGTGGTGCATTTTACACTAAGCCATTATCAGTGTGAATGTTAACAATATATTTCCATATATTTCCATATTGAACCCATGTAATTACTGTTCAAAAACAAGTTCAATTTAGCAAATATGCGATAGGTCTACATTTTTGCAAATTTTGTTTCCGTAGGCTATTTAACAGACTTGCCTATAACGGACTAACAGTCTAGTTAGAGTTCATTACAATACATAAGAGACCGCAAATACGAAACTTGAAGCAACCACATACAGTATTTAGCCATGGGGCATGTTCTGATTGGCCAGTGAGGGATCAAGCCTCTACACACCTTCAACTTGTTTATTCATAAAAACCCAGCCTTTTCGTGCCACCGCCAGCTACTGGGCTCATAATTCCGGTTGTGAAAATAGCAAAAATATTTCTGACACGCCTCCGAACTTATAGCGCTACCACCAGGACTTAGATTAAAATTGCATTAGGTTTGTTAAAATAAAGCCTTAAAGGTTGGTTCAGCACTTTTGTATTCTAGCTAACGAAGCTCAGTTGGGAATTTTTTAAAATAGTTTTTGTTACAGGCTCAAATTTTTATGTTGAGATTTGTAAGAAAGAATTACAGTCCATTGCAGTGCCACACACTGTGTGTTACCTTACCTGCAGCTGCAGAGCAGCATCAGAGTCTGTATATATTCTGCGTCCCACACCTCCGTTCTCCAGTGCCATCTTCTCCAGGAAGTCAAAGTTGACATCCATTCCAAAGCCGAGACAGTAAAGAGGGAATTTCTTACCAATAGCCTCCTTTATGTTCTCATGAATCTTTTCCAGGTTGGTCTCACCTGAGGAAAGTGAGATTGGCTTTCATTGTGTGTGTGTGTGTGTGTGTGTGTGTGTGTGTGTGTGTGTGTGTGTGTGTGTGTGTGTGTGTGTGTGTGTGTTTTTTTTGTTTAATTATCCTTGTGGGTACCAGAAGTCCTCACATGGATAGTAAAACAAAGACATTTTACCAGTCCCCACAAGGAGAAATGCTATTTTAGACTTATGGGTTAGGTTAATGGTTACAATTGGGGTTAGGTTTAGAATTTGGGTTAGGGTTAGGGGTTTGGGGTTAAGGTTTTTGGTTTTGATAAAACATTTTACCTCCCTTTTTCTCCCAAATGTCATGATATCCAATATGTAGTTGCAGTCTTGTCCCATCGCTACAACTCCCGTACGGGCTCGGGAGAGGCGAAGGTCGAGAGTCATGCGTCCTCCGAAACACAACCCTGCCAAGCCGCACTGCTTCTTGACACACTGCTCACTTAACCCGGAAGCCAGCCACACCAATGTGAAACATCGTCCAACTGGTGACCGTGTCATTGTGCATGTTCCCCGGCCAGCCACAGGAGTCGCTAGAGCGCAATGGAACAAGGACATCCCAGCTGGCCAAACCCTCCCCTAACTCTGATGACACTGGGCCAATTGTGAGCCGCCTCATGGGTCACCCGGTCACTGCTGCGACACAGCTCGGGATCGAACCCGGATCTGTAGTGACTTCTCTAGCACTATGATGCAGTGCCATAGACCGCTGTGACACTCGGGACGCCCAAGGTTAGGCTTAGGGTTAAAGTTATGGTTAGGTTAAGGGTTAAGGAGGGTTAGGATGGGAATCAATTATTTGGTCCCCACAAGGATAGCAATACAAAACTGTGTGTGTGTGTACCTGTGGTTGGGTCTCCATCAGTGAGCAGTATAAGAAGGGAGGCTGAGCCCTCTTGTGGGTGTCGTTTCAGCATGGCTGTGCCCTCCAACACAGCAGCATTGATGTCCGTGGCTAAGAAGAGAAGAGAGAGGAAAACACATTATGGATTAGCTGCTATTGTCACCAACCAGGCTGTTGTTCATATCTTCCATTACTTTACCCTGTGTGCCGTTTAAAGGGTTGGTGAGAGCCTTTGTCATTTAAGCCCTTTATCTACTTAACCAGTCAGATAAACTCATGGATACCATTTTAATGACTCATGCATGCTAGCTGTTCCAGTTTACTTCTAGTCATTGCGCTAGTTGGAATTGACTTGTGAAACTACCTTCAACATCCTTCATACTGGACGCAGAGGCAGAAAAATGGTATCCATGAGTTCATCTGACTCATGAGTTCACCTTGCCAAAATCTCACTATCCCTTTAAGTGCTACAAAATTCTGCTATATTGTAACTCTGCTATCAGCTATGTAAATCTTTGAAAATAAGTAAGTAGGTAATGTGGTGCCTACTACGGGTCATACTAGGGTCACAAACGCACCAGTAGTCTTTGCCTGTGGATCTTCTCTTGACCACACAGAGTGGGTCAACTACCACTATGCTGTAGGCCTGGATTATTCCGTGGTATGAGCCTCTTTCCCAGTGAGCGGGACTCCCTCTTCCCATCCTAGGCTGAGTTAGCAGAGAAGCTCTAGGCTCCACTTTATTAACCCCGGTCACCCCTCTTGGTCTATCTCTGCCTGCCGGAGGTTAGCTCAGCCCTTCCTACTGTTAACACTTCAAGGGTAGTTTGTGTCACAGTATATTACGCGCGAGCTGGGGCTATTTTTGTGTACAACACCAACCTTTATTTAACTTGGCAAGTCAGTTAAGAACAAATTATTCTTTACAATAACGGCCTACACCGGCCAAACCCGGACGACTCTGGGTCAATTGTGCGCCGCCCTGTGGGATACCCAATCACGGCCGGTTGTGAAACAGCCTGGAATCAAACCAGGGTGTCTGAAGTGACGCCTCAAGCACTGAGGTGCAGTGCCTTAGACCGTTGCGCCACTCGGGATAATCCTATATTTACTTATAGTCCGCTCTGCGCCATGGTCCGGCTAACTACGTGTCATCCCGCCTTTCACGCAACCACAGGGCTAAACAATTTTTATAAGCACGGCATAGTCTTAGACATTCCTGCTAGCGGCTGGTCTTCTCTTTCTAGTTTACCCTCCCGGGTGAGTCACACTCGCTGTCCCGGATATAGGGTTTCAGCTAAGACTAATTTCTTGAAATAATTTATTAGATGAAAGTTTGTCCTTACTCACTTCGTCTGAGTAACGACAAACTATAGATACCCAGTGCTCCTTTTGTGTCTTTTACACAGTTACCCCCTGTGGTTTCCTGTTCGAGCCCACGATATGGTCTGGGGACATCTAAGGTGAACCCCCTGAGCCTGTAGTTGTTACAACGCTACTCTTCTTCTTCAGCATTTTATTCAATTAGCAATTTAATCAGTTAATGAAAACCAGTAACACTTGTCTTTTGGTTCCACAGTTTCACAAATGATGGATTTCATAGTTTTTTTATATGGCAATTATAATGCAAAAGCTTCTAAGTTCTGTTCTGACCTTACACCATAAGTCGTTTAACTTCTAATACATCAATCAGCTCCTGATCCGTCTTCCCCAGAATCTCCTCTCCGCTCTTTCCCTATCGTTTACATTGGTAATTATACCCCTTAATATCCAAGCCCATGCCTCCTTTGACTACAGCCACACAAGACATCCTCTCCCTTAAGCAAAGTTACATAACGCATTGTCTCCTTTACACGTGACGTCTACACAGAGTCAGGTAACACATTGGTTGCTTTGTAGGTGATGACAATCTGTGGTGTCATCTCCTTCATGACCCACATGCCATCAGGCAATTCTACCAACTCCATCCCAGGGCCGAGATCTGACGTGGATTTCGCCATATAAGATGAACCTCCGCCTTCCGGCAGAGGAACATCTGCATACAGTCTACCCGCACCGGTCATTTCTTCTCTGCCTTTGACTGGGTCCTGCCACA